>NC_046315.1:56712569-57025464 GCF_009819535.1 Lacerta agilis
CCGCCTAAAGTCTATCTTCTTCTGCCTGAATTCATCTCTTTAGCTGTGAGAGGAGGGATCACCCTCTCATTGCTTTGATGGTTAATCCTCAAGAGAGATATGGAGAAGGCATTAACCACATATCCAGGCCATTAGCCAGTCATATGCTTAGCAAAAGGGAAGTCCAATACATCTCTCTCTCTCTCTCTCTCTCTCTCTCTCTCTCTCTCTCTCTCTCTGTGTGTGTGTGTGTGTGTTTAAACTGGAACTTGGGATATTGACAATAAATAAAATGTTTATGTGACTGGCAGGGGTGGGAGGGAAAAGCAGTGATATTGGTTTCTTGGATAAATGCTCTTTTCTCATACCCTCAGTCCTGAATTTCTCATGCACATACAAGATGGGAGGCACTGATAAATCTAGAAAGCCACATATGCCAGCCTCCTCATACGTTTTCAGTGCACAATGACAGGGATCTAAATTGCTTTATTCTGATTAGTGAAGGTCCCCTGACTGTAAAATATACACTGCAGGAAAAAAGATTGAGTTTTACTTCCTTTGACACATCAATTTGGAAGAATTATAGCTCTCACACAGGGTCCAAAGTATGTATCTACCTTCATGCATGTGCTCTAGAAGCTAATTACCAGCATATATATTGAGGAAGGAAGATGCAATTAGTGTTCTAGAGACCTACAATAATTACATGCTGGTGGCATCCCTCCCCCAATAAATTTTTAGACCACTGAGCTGCAATTTTCAAATATCTCCAAAAGAACAATGAAAAAAGTTGATTTAAGAACAAAATAGCATTGGCCAAAACCTTAAACACACACACACACACACACACACACACACACCCTTTACAGGATTCCCAAGCTAGTTTCCATATACTGGATCCTACCAGAAATAAGAAACAGCACACAAATAATTGGGTGTGCTCCATTTACAGAACAGCATTGCATGACGTGCACATCCAACTGTCAGAGCTAGTGGCAATTATTCCTTTGCAATTTCTCCATCAGAGCATTCCCTAGAATCAACCATGTCCTTTAAACATTTGACCGGGGTGGGTGGGGATACTTTAAAAATATTCGTTAAATTATTATGAGGATCTAAACCCCAACCCACCCCCCCAAAATATCACAATGAGTAGTTTCTGAGCAGGGTTGTGCAGAGTGAGTAACAACGACAATTTAAACAATACATTTATGCAAATGAAATTTGTTCTGCCAGAAACCACAGTTTTTTGGACTTCTATCCTTCTCTTTAAAACTTACCAAATAATATAGGCAGTGGGGCTTGCCTTGGACTCCCAAGTAAAATTCTGGCGCTCTAGGGGTGTGGTGGAAATGGATTAGCGTCAGAAATCAAACTGTGTGTGAAAAGTACTTTGGGTGGACCTGGAATATTGAGTTGAGGGTATCATTGTGGTGTTCATCAGCTGCTATCCTAGCACCATTTTTTGAAAGTTAGGTCCCCCACTTCTAGGAACAAAAGCAATCAGATTTGGCTATATATGTTGGCATCCCAGAAGTTAATTTAAGCTAATTCTGTGTGAGGGAATGCTTCCTGAAAATGCATTGCTGTCTTGTGGTCTTGTAGCCTGTGAAGAATTCTTGTCCTGCCCAATCCTACATTTTATGCCCACACTTCTCATCCCAGACATTTTGCTACCAAATGGCAAAAGCCACCCCTGCCTCTGACCCCTGCTAGAGCCAACACTTCAAGAGGTCTTGCTGCAACATTCCTGCCTTCACCTATCACCCCTTTTCCTTTTCCTTTGGCCCAGCTCACAAAGCTTCCTTGTGGCTAGTTTTGAGTTTCTCACATACTCAATAGAATCGTAGAATGGTAGAGTTGGAAGAGGCCCTGAGAACCATATAGTCCAGCCCCCTGCAATGCAGAAATATGCAGCTGTTCCACATGGGAATCAAACCTGCATTCTTGGTGTTATCAGCACCAGTCCACGATCTAACCAGCTGAGCTATCCAAGGAGATGCTTTCAATGTCCCCCAATTGTTTGGACGCCGCCAGCAACTGCTCAGATCACTGAATACCAAATGCTGCTGCTTCACTGTGTGTCCAGCGAAGCCAAGGTGGGTAAATGAGTGTGCAAGCTTCCCGGCTGCACAACACTCTTCACCAGGCAGCCGACAAATTCTGCGAAATTGACAAATGGATTAGCATAACAGAGTAACTTTGTCAGCCCGGTGGAGCACCCTGTCCGACTTTTCCTCTTCTTCTTTTTCCAAGCACCCCTTTCGACAACAGCAGTTTGACAAACGAAATGGTATGTGCATACCTGTTTTGTATCTGTAATTCTCAAAGCAGCTGCACTAGCCCAGGGGAAATGTACTTGAAGGCATCGTCTCTGTCTCACTTCTTATGGGTATCAAAGACACCACACGTAACAAGAAGCTGAGCAATTTAGTGGGGATTTACACACATTAACTCCTCTAAAGAAAAATCAAATGCTTTTTCACAGTGCCGGCTGAACTGAGCTGGCTGTGTCATCCGCGCTGTCCCCTTCGCCGCCGCCTGAACGCAGACAGCTCATGCAGCGAATGATGAATTGGAAAAGCTGCAGTGCGCGATGCTGGTGTAAGCCACATGGGGAGTACAAACGCAGAGAAAAGCCGCTCGCATGAAGGGACTTAAACCCAAAGCCACTTTTATTGGGGAAAGAACTCCCTGCATGCTGAGCATGATCTGGAGGAGGGTAGGGGGAGAGAACCTTCACCGCAGCCTTTGTGTTAAACCCCACCATGAGCCACACTCACACGGCTCTTTAGAAGTTGGCTGCCATTAAAACCTAAACAAAAGCAACGAGCAAATGCAGCTAGGACTTTCGGTCTTTCCTCTCGATTTCAGACCAGCTGCTCAATAGCTGCTTTACAGGCCAAGTGGCACTCCCCACCCACCCCAGTCAAGAGAAGGACTTCAGCCTGCCTTAAATGTAAGGGACTGGATGGAGGGAACTTCCCAACCAATAGCACCCAGATTCTTGTAGTCATCAAACATTCTTTACAGGGCCAAATTTGCAGTGCCTAATGCGCCAAAGGAAGGGAGCAGTGGCAGGGCGTTGGGTGAAAAAGCTACGTACACCCTGAAGTCAGCTCTGCACACACACACACACACACACACACACACACGAGTTTGCCTACTGCCTTCAGTGATGGCAGATGGGTGACACTGTCCCATCACCAGTGTTAAAGTCACATTCAGTTGGCTTCTGACAGCAGACCTGTATATATATGTGTGCTATCTTTGCATTGGGCAGCAAAAGGTCTTGGCCACTTTCTGGCCATTTGCTGATTATTTATGGAGAATTGTGGACATTCATAGAATAGTTCGTAGGTGTGCTTTGCAGTACCTTTACTTGTTCCCCATTACCCATATTGGCACACCACTCAGATGCATTTATCTGCATTCATCTGCATTCAACACACACACCTTTAATGCTAATGATGAACCCAACATTTGCAACCTTTGGCATTCAGCTTGAAATATATGCTTTCCATGGCAGTAAATTGTCCAATGAAGTGTGCTCAAATAAACTTTGTTAGAAGCGTTTTTGAAAGAGCAGTTTTATGGCATTTCCTTCCACCTCCCCTTCACAATGACTTCCTCAAATAAGATCCCATTGGTTTCCACATCCAGATTAGATATACATAAGACCGAAGTCAACCCTGCTGGATCAGGCCAGTGACCCATCTAGCCCAGCATCCGGTTCTCACAGTGGCCAACCAAATGCCTATGGGAAGCCTTCAAGCTGAACATGATCACAATAGCACTCTGCCTACCTGAGATTCCCAGCAACTGGTGTTCAGAGCCATAATGACTCTGACAATGGAGATAGAAAATAACCATTGTGGCTTGCAGCCCTTGTTGTTGGTGTCTATAATTTAGATTATATAGGATGCAATTTAAACATTCCTCGGGATTGCCGTATTTTATTGTTACTCTGCTGCTGCTAAATTTGGCATCTTTTTGCAAACTAAAACCATGACTGCTTAAAGTGGCATGAAGCTGCTTTATAATGTATGGTCCAGATGTGGCCTAAAAGTGCAAATCCCATGGCATGATCCTGTGTTGCTGGATTTGACTGTGAGTTGCAGTCTGGCCTTCTGGGAGAACCTAGCAACACAGGTGTAGGAATAAGTGGGAGGGAATTCATCCTAGAGGGATTCTTGACCTCAGATATATAGCTGGGTGTGGAGAACATGCTTTGGTCATCATTGTGTTCCAGTTGTGTGGTGGTCAATTTCACCAGCAGTAAAATGAATCAAGGAAGTATGTACAAACCTGGATATTTAAATTTCCCATTTAATATTATGGGAGAAAGGGTAACTATTCTTTCACCCACACCAAAAATGCAAAGCTGCTTCTCCCAGGGAGCTTGTCCCTCAGCATCTTGAATGGATAATCAGAGTGTGCTGGCATTCAGCGGTAATCAATTAGCACCTACTTTAGATTAAATTGAGAATATGTAAATTGGGCTTCTCATCAGGCTGCACAGTCAACATTTCAGCGAGATTTGCCCTGCTGCAGAAGCATTCAAAATAAATGAAGCACAGAAATCTTTTGTACAGTAGAGAGCAGCGGCTGTGAGCTGCGCCTTAACTCCACAGCCTTTTGAAAGACGCTGCAGTTGTCCAGTTTGATCCAGGCCAATCCCTCCGGCCAAGGTTACCTCCCTGTGAGATGGATGTGCGCCATTTAAGCATCATCACAAATCATGGCATATCGGTTGTGTGCCGGCAAGTATGCTGTAATGTTGCTTGCCTGTCAGTGGTCATAAATGTTCCCTGCTGAGACACATTGTCCCTGTGCGTAGAGAATGGTGCTAAGTGGACCAGAACTGTTTTACACGCTACAGGAAGGCAGAAACACAATGGGCAGTGTTTCTATCTCACTGGAAGAATGGTTTGTGCTTCTCAGACCCCTTCATAATGGACCAAGAGCCACATAATGTTTACGTCGAAGATGCACACAATTCTAAACAGACCTTTGGAATTAACAAACATGTGCAAATAATAATCTCCCCTACTTTTAACCAATTCAGCCATTTCCTGATGCAAAACAAACACTAGGCCATTCCACCTCTAAAACTGGATATCAACCTATTTTATGCAGATGTTGTGAGGATTAATGAATATTTTTACAGTAAGTAATGGATCTTAATGATTGGTGCAGCTAATTATAAAGGTAGGGAACCAAAGACTCAATATGCATGTTGTGACAAAGGGCATTGCTCAATTCCCCACAGCATTTTCTCTTCAAAAAGGAGGCCATGTACAGTATCTCCTGCGGAATGTGACATCGGTTCTCATTAGTCAGAAGGAGTGAGGTGTCACTAAATCCAATGCAGGAGAGGGAAGAGAGTCTTTCAAAGCTGGGCTGCCCAATGCAGCTTTGTCCCCTTATTCAATCGAAGCGTCCACACTGCGTTTTACAAGCAATGGGAAGCTCAGATGCCTCACTGCTTACTTGCGGGTAGGCTAGCAACACTGTGTTGTTATTGAGTAGGTTGTAAAGTTTTGAAACCATGGGCTCTTTCTTAGAGCCGTAGCTATGGGGGGGGGGGGGAACTAGCCAGGTTTTTTGCACCATTGAGTCTCCCTGCCTGTGTATATGTGTATGCAAATATGTGTGAGGGGGTGCCAAACTGGATCTTTGACCCGGGTGAAATAAAGCCTACTTTCACCCCTGTCTTTCTTGTTTCTCAATGTTTCTATTTGACCATTTGCCGTGTTGCCATTTTTCTTAATAAAGTTTCAAAATTTGACTAGTGGTGTCTATGCAATTTGCTGAACTCAAAAATCTTGCAACCCCTACACGCCCAGACTGCTTGGCTTTTGGAAGTCCAAGATCAGGGTTCTAAAAACCTGCGCATTTTGGTAGACCTACATTTTGGGGGCCCCTTCGTGACCAGCAACATGGTCTGGGTAACCACTGTTATCTTCTTTACTGGGGTTGTTTCACAACAGATCACCACACCTTTATAACATCTGTGCTATTGACTCTCAAACTCTGGGATTGTTGAGTTGCACTACTGCAAACCAGGGATTTAAATTCCTCTGCCTAGGCTTTTTAAGTCGTTTGTACTGATGTCACTCTCTGTTGCTGGTTTGATTCTCGTTTAGTTTTTTTTAGTTTATGTTTTATTTTTATATCTTTTGATTTTGATTTTCTACTTGTGAACTGCCCAGATAACTTTTGTTTGTATTTACGCACACACAAATAAAGCAAAATATATAAATGTGGCAGAGATGTGTTCCTGAAATATGATTGCAATGTAGTCAGAAAGCGGAAGAGCTCCTTGATGTCTTACTCCTGTTTCTGTTTATTTTTTAATTTTAAAAATGCAATGGATGCTAGTATAATATCCCAGATCATATTTTATCCCAGTTGGTATCTGTATTGGACTTGAATTGATATTATATATGTGTTGATGCTGTTATAAATTGTGTGCAGAAGGGATTTTTAAAAGTTGCTTTTATACATATATGCAAATATTTTAATTGTTTTTATATATGCAACTGTTCTATATGCAACATGCTTTACTGTATTATGGGAATTATATAAATAAATATTATTTTAATAAATGGTGTGCAACCACTAGCTGAAAAAAAGAAAGTTCCATAGGTTTATTACTTGGCATGTCACAGATTTTTCAGACTCACCACACAAAGTAAGTCATTACAAAATTAGCTTATTTTGTGATTTTACTAACAGTCAGTTGGAATTTTACTAAGACTTTGTTGAGTACATACCAGTCTCTCTCTCTCTCTCTCTCTCTCTCTCTCTCTCTCTCTCTCTCTCACACACACACACACACACACACACACACTGCACAAGCTAAAATGATCCCATAAAAGACAGAAATGTCACCTTCAACAAATCGTATGAAATCTGACAAAATAGAAAGTGACAATAGAAAATGCATATATACACAAATATGCATTGTGATTTATTTATTTTTGCATATATTATATGCAGCACACAAACATGATAAATCAAAGCAAATACAAAAAACAGGCTACTAGTGTAGCACGATGTGATGAAGATTCTT
This sequence comes from Lacerta agilis, assembly GCF_009819535.1. NCBI lineage: Eukaryota > Metazoa > Chordata > Lepidosauria > Squamata > Lacertidae > Lacerta > Lacerta agilis. Next base: position 56,719,627 of record NC_046315.1, read on the forward strand.
TCCTTGTGTGTGTATAGTGTGTGTGCGTGTATGATATTGAGAAATAATTGCAGGCTACCAGTAATTCAGATAATTTGATGATTGTTCTGAGGTTGCTAATTTTGTCTAACCAAATCCTATTAGATTGTTGCTGCATTCTTTTTCTTCCTCCAACTCCCAGGATAGAACTTATATGCTAATTGCAACCAGCATATGTAAATTAGACCTCATTTCCATTTCTTAAAGAGATAAGAACCGCTTTTGTGCCAACCGAATCATTAAAATAAGCCACCTTTGCGACAACCTCTCAATCTGCCACAGATAGGGATATATATGTGATTAAGAATTTATTCTGCTAAAGGCAGTTTTCAGGACTTACTTTTTTAAAAAACTTGCAATTTATTTTTATTTTTATTTTATTATTTTGCCAGGGGTAGGGTCCCCTTCTCAATACGGAGACACAGCGTCTCTAGATTTTGGGGCTTCCAAGAGCTTAATCTGATTTTGCTCTCACACATAACATGGATTTATGAAAGAAGATTTTTCAACTGCAAATATAAAAGTACTTAGATGTAATCTAATTGTCTACAAATTTAATATAAACCCAGCTGAAACAAATAGCACTTTTCAGATTTACAAATAAAATCCAAGTATACAGTGACTTGCTAACTGGAATTTGTTTGCACAAATCTTTGAATTCATACTGTAGATATAGATGTGATTTATTTTAATTCATTGTGAAGTTTCCTTCTAACTAGGGTTTTAAAGAACACAACATTAAGGAAATATAAAAGGCTTATTTGGGATAAAATAGTCAAGCTGGTCTTTCACACTTTTGCAGTAACTGCCACGTTGCATGATTTGTGTCTAACTGGTGGGCAAAGCAGCAAGTAACTGATCCATCACCCTGGGAATTAGCTATGTCACTCCCTAGCTGGTATCTGCCCCATGTATCAGGCAGCGATCCAATACGAAGCTTGATTCCAAACGCAATGACTCTGCATTACATACAGTTGCCTCATTAAAGCTTTAGGGAAGCAGTCAAAAAGTTTATCATGCCTGAAAGGGCTGCCAGTCTCTTTACACTAGCTAATATGATTACGTTGGTCTGCAGTGTACTCCGAATCAGGTCCAAAAAAGAGCAGAAAATGCAGCCACTAAACGGGGGGATGGACGGGCTGATTCTTTAAAACTGTTACAGCTTCACCATACCCTTCTTTTCTTTACTTTTTTGGTTGATCATTTAAGTTGAGGCAAAGGAACAGAAACAGGATTTTCATCATGTAAAATAGGTGTGGAGAACCTTTGGCTCTCCAGATGTTGATGAACTGCAACTCCCATCAGCCCCAGCAAACGTTGGCCAGGCATGATGGAAGCTGTAGTGCAGCAACATCTGGGGTGCCATAGGTTCCGCACACCTGCTGCACACATGCAATATTCATGGTCTTTTCCAAACCTGGTTTCAGGGTATCATTTGGATGAGCTCTTGGGCATCTTCTCCATGCGGATAAGAGCATAGCCTGGTGTTACGCTAATTTGCATCCCTAGAATTTGGTGGTAGTTTCAAATGTAGTTTACTATGCGCTGCCAGGGTCGGAAAGGTCTGCACACTGGGTTAGGAATGGATGTGAACTCTCAGAAAATGTGAAGCACACAAGACCCAGTTCAAACCAATTTCTTATCTTCCTAGCTTGTCTTACAGCTGGCATCTGCACTTCTAAGAATGTCATTCACTGTAGTAGTAGTAGTAGTAGTAGTAATAGTAATAGTAGTAGTAGTAGTAGTAGTAGTAATAATAATAATAATAATAATTTATTACTTATACCCCACCCATCTGACCGGGCCTCCCCAGCCACTCTGGGTGGCTCCCAACAGAATATTAAAAACACGATAAAACATCAAATATTAAAAACTCCCCTAAACAGGGCTTCCTTCAGATGTCTTCTAAAAGATAGATAGTTGTTTATTTCCTTGACATCTGATGGGAGAGTGTTCCACAGGGTGGGCACCACTACCGAGAAGGCCCTCTGCCTAGTTCCCTATAGCTTCACTTCTCAGTGAGGGAACCGCCAGAAGGCCCTCGGCGCTGGATCTCAGTGTCCTGGCAGAACGACGGGGGTGGAGAAGCTCCTTCAGGTATACTGGGCTGAAGCCGTTTAGGACTTTAAAAGTCAGCACAATAATATGCCAATACCCATCTTATTTCACAAAGATACCATCAAGCTGTTATTTTGGTGCTAGTGGGTCCATACTCATGTTGTATGCATTCATTTTAAGCATTGCCCTTGCCATTTTTCTTCAGGTTGGCAAAGCACTGCTGTAATGTTTTATAGTTTGCAAGTATTTTAGTCTGCTGTTGCACCACATTGAGTTGTACACCTGACTGATATAAAAAGGTACAGGCGTGGTTTTCCTTTTGACCCCAGGATATGTGTGATGGCCTGTTATCCCTCTCCAGGCTTGCCATAGGAGTTATATGTTCATGCATATAAACTGCTGCGAAAGAGAGATCCTGACAGTGGTCACAAAAAGATCAACTCATCAGAGAGCTAAAGGTTGGCTGTAAACAGAGCCCGTCCTACCATTAGGCAGAGTGAGGCAACTGTCTCAGGTATCAGGTGCTCAGAGGCAGCCATAGCAGTCTGTTGCTATTTCCTCTGAGCCCCTAGCATTGTCACATGCTCACTTCTTGACCTCATTTTACCTGCTCTCTCAGGTGTGGTGACAGATGCTCTGCATCACCTCAGAACAGCAGCTCACTTGGTGTTTTTTAGGGGAAATTGCTACAGGCAGCAAAATGCCTTGGGCTGGCCCTGGATGCAACTCCCTTTTCAGAGTACATTCAGTTGCCAAATGGTGTGACATTCATTGAAATGAACTTATGCAAAAAAGGTGGGGGGGGGAGGTCATGCATGAAGCAACACCATATACAGGGGCAGATCTACTATGAAACTAATGAAGCTTAAGCTTCAGGGCCCTTCATCCCAGAGGGGCCACAGAAGCGACTTTATTCATGCATGTATATAACATTTCTTTAATTTCCACCCCCCCCCAATAACTTGAAAACTACAAGGTGTAGGAAATATTTATTCACACCAGTGACTTTGACATGCGAGGCAATCCAGTACAGCAATTTTAATCAAAATCTGAGCTGTAATATTTTAAATAATAATAATAATAATAATAATAATAATAATAATAATAATAATAATTGTGGTGATTTTCTCATGGAACAGCCCCACTAAAGAAGATAACAGTGGTTACCCCAGACCTCATTGCTGGTTGCAATGGAGTCCCCAAAATGTAGGTCCACCACTGGCCGCACATCCTGCTGGCCGTATATCCTGCTGTTGGCAATGGGAATGCAGGTGCTTGGGCGCTGTCTGTAGATGTGAGCATGAGCCAGAACTGAGCTGTGGGCAGCTGTCAGAGATGAGAGGAGTCAGGAGCTGGGATCCAAGAGCCTGGAGATGTGCCAAGGAGTCGAAGGACAACGCCAGGCCCTGAAGTCAGAGCTGATGAGTACACTGAAACACACAATAGTCAGAGAGAAACATTTTTGCTCAGGCAAAATACCAGCCCAAACATGAAAGCCTTTTATAGTCCTGTCTAGGATGGCCCAGTGGTCAGCCTCTGAGTGGATGGCTCCAGTCCAGAGCATGCGAATACTTCTCAGCCCAGGGAGATGCTTCAACCTGCACTTCTCATGACTCACCACATGGGGGAGCTGAACATAGGAAACAAAGGTTCCCAGCTTCAGCACCTGACAGCATTTATGCGTACACAAGAAGTAAATGCAGATGTGTCCGCCCATAAGGTGGGAGCCAGTGCGGGGGGAGCAATTCAAAATCCTTATTAAGGCAATACCTCTATTAGGTTAACCACTAAAATATTGTGGAAGTTTTTGAGTTCGCCAAAACTCTTCATCAGATGACCCCCTCCCCCCCCCAAAAAAAACACCCAGGGTTGGTAGGACATAGTGGGGGGAGGAGAGAGAAAAGATTGGCTGGTGGTCTGCCTCTTTTCTCAAGATGGAATGGTTGGGAGGAGGTTAACACCAAGCACATCTGAGAGGGAGAAACACACCATGGCCATTCCCCATTTTTTGAACTATAAAAAACCCAACAGTTACTCAGCTAGCACACTATTTCATGACTTGAAAGTACAGTTTCTGCATTTGGGCTGTGTGCACACTAATGCTTTAAAGCACATTCAAAGCACATTCTTTCTCCCAAAGAATTATGGGCACTGTAGTTTGTTATGGGTTGCTGGGAATTGTAACTGTGAGGGATAAGCAGCTTCTAGAATGCGCTTCATACAGACTGTATTTCATACACATTTTTGAATATTTTTCAGTATTTGCAGTAGGGAGAAGGAGACAAAGCACTTCAGTTGTGTACATATCACCGGCTTAAAATGTAGCTCGGTTCTCCCTTTTCTCAATATGGATCAAAGTTAATGGGGTGGGGTGACACAACACTTCAAAATATGTAGCAGGATAGATATGTTTGTTGTTGTTGTTCAGTCGTTCAGTCGTGTCCGACTCTTCGTGACCCCATGGACCAGAGCACGCCAGGCACGCCTATCCTTCACTGCCTCTCGCAGTTTGGCCAAACTCATGTTAGTAGCTTCGAGAACACTGTCCAACCACCTCATCCTCTGTCGTCCCCTTCTCCTTGTGCCCTCCATCTTCCCCCTTCATGGATCACTGCCTTGTCGTGGCGAAGGGGCTTGAATTACTCAGGGAAGCTATGGACAGGTCATAGTGGAGAGTTTGGACCAAACGTGATCCACCTGGAGAAGGAACTGGCAAGCCACTCCAGTATCCCTGCCAAGAAAACTCCATGGACAAAGACAACAAAGACAACAGATATGTTTACTGCTTCTCAAACCAGTGGTTGGAACACACACTGCATGAACACACTCTCCACTGGATGGAGAGTGAATAGCAATGTGTACAGAGGTATGCACATTAGAGACGGCCGTTGTGAATGTGCAGGTGATAGAGCATGCGCAGATGATGGCTTCCTTGAATAGGATTGCGGGATGTGGGGTTACAGGTGCAGGGAAAGAGATCGGGTAATTGGTGTTGGGCGAACACATCCCTGCCCCCTTTCCAGTGTGTGCAGCAGTGTAAAAATGTGACTTCAAATGCAGTGAGGGTGGGGAGCAGCCTCACTGTGTGTTAAGCTACTGATCCGTCCATTGCCACAGTTTCTCAAGAAACAGCAAGCTAGCTGTGGAGTGTGACTGGTGTCATGTGCGCATGGCTTCACAAACCAACAGCGGGAGCACACTGGGTGCAGTGTAAACGGGTGTTTGTACACAGCCTCCAGCAAGAAGGAATGAGTTTTCCACCCTCTTTCACCCTCATCCCTGTTTCCTCCTGCTATTACGTAGCATTATATTTGTAAGCATTTTTAACCCTAAAAGAAAGCATTTGGAGAGGCAGGCTGTGTGTACGAGAGAGAGGCATCGTGCAAAGTTGGAGCTGTATTTCATCGTATCGCATCGCTCTGCATTTTAAGGAGGCGAATTAATCACTAAACTGCTGTTCAGTGCTTTAAACTACCAGCTGTTCAGAGCCCTGAATTACAAGATTTATCCTTCAGGATTGTTTTGCGAATCATTCCTTTCCCAGGCTTCCGCAGAAAACCTTCCGAGCACAGTCAGGAGAACCTTCTGGGGAGCGGAGGAGGGGGATAAGGCAACCTGACATCTGGCTCCTCTTTGGTCTTCCACACATATCAGATGACACGATGACAGCAAATCCCTGGTGGGCCTTACAGCTTAATTACCAGGATCATGGGCTTTTCCTCTCTTACCCACTCTCTTGGAATTTTATTCAAATGTGGGGGGTTGAGGGATCTTGCTAATTCTGTTCTGTCAAGCTTTCTGCAGCCCTGCAGTAACTGCAAGGAAAATGCAAAGCAGCTGGGAACAAACACCGGCGCACTGTTGCAAATCTCCAAGGCGAGACCAGTGAGGGCAGCATGCCAGAGAGGGAGCAGCCTTTTCTACAGTTCTCACTGAGGCAGAAAACCTATTTGCAGCACTGTGGCCTCTGTGCTGGTTACAACATCCCCTGTGTACAAACCGATGCTACCTTGCTTGCAAGTGGGCTAGAGATTCAACTCCCTGCCTGCATTGGGAATTCCAGTTAGGGGCAATTGTCTGGTCAAGAAAGTCTATGACCCAGACATTATTGTCAAGGGTGTAGAATCGGAGCAATTCTTCCCAGTGTAAAGATTATTCAGCTGGAAAAGTTCTTACTTACAACTACGCTATAACTTGAAAGAGGGCAGAGTCCATAGAGCGCATGCAGAAGGCGCCAGGCTCAGTCCCCAGCATCTCTGGTTGAAAGGATCAAGGGCCAAGTGATGGCAGAAATCTCCACCTAAAAAACCACTGAGGCCAAAGCAGACCATACTGAATGACCAATTGTCTGCCCATGGTCTAAGGCAGCTTCCTATCACATTCCTAAAACATGTACTTGTTGACTCATGCAATTAGCTATATGCTTAAGGCTCATGACAGACAAGAGGTGAAGCCAGCCTGCATGATCTGCGCTGGAAATTAAGTACTTAACCTGAGGTACCACTGTAATTCTTTTTATAGTGATATAGTTTATATTTGCGCATGGATATCTGGTAGTTGGTTCCTGCAGAAAATCATGCAAGTGCCATTTGTTCTGCTGTTAGTTTACCCTGCCTTAGGAATAAAAATGCCTATAATAATAAACAGTAATACCGTAGGGTAAATGTACAGAGGGTTAAAAAAAGACCTGGGGATAGAATGGGGGTTTAAATATTCAGACCTTTGGGCAGCTGTTGAGACATTTTAGTTGGCATTTAGGTTGGCAGGAGCAGGGACCAAGCAACAGGAGTTCACCCAGTTGCAGGGATTTGAACCGCCAACTTTCTGATTGGCAAGCCCAAGAGGCTCAGTGGTTTAGACCACAGTGCCACCCACATCCATACCTCTCATTATTGTATAAACATTATTTTCACTTGTTTTACTTTTCCTTCCATTTTATGATCCCTAAGAATGGTGATTGATTCATTTACATTCCTAAGAATCTGGGCTGAGGTCGATGACAACTTTATAAGCTCATTAAGCTTTATGAACTCAGAAACCCTGCATTAAAGCGTTGCTACCGACCAGAGCATTTCCTAATGCTGCACACAAGATGTTACAAATTCAGCATCATGGTACACTTGCATACACACATCAGTAGTGTCCAGTGTCATGCATGCCTTTTCATTCCAGTTCTTCCTAAAGCTAATCTGAAGAGAGCTTCCTCGGTGCCTAATATGCCCCTGCCTGTGACCATCTCAACCTCAGTCCGCTTCCAGTGGTTCTCCTGCCCCTCTTCCTTTCCGTGCCTTCTGATCTGCGAGTGTCTGCAGCAGGCTGTGCTCTTTAAGCAATGCTCACTCATGCAAGTGTGTCAGGGCTCTTTACATACATTAAAAGATTTTAATTGGGAATTTGAAGCATTTGACCTCATGCCTATCTGACATTTATGTGTATCACACACACACACCAAAAGCGCAGGGCAATCTGTCATGGCTGGCAAGCTCTGTTAGATAAAGAGCTGAAAGGAGGAAATGAAATATCTAGAAAGGGACTCGAGCACAGTGCAGAAAATGGAACACAGCTGTATGAAATATCTCTCAGCTCTGTCACGTATGGGGCACAACTAGTGCAGCGAAAAAGAAAAGATCTAGATACAAATAGTGGGGACATTCACTTCTTATGTTTATATTTCTGCCTTTCATAAAATCTGAGGAAGCCTGCACATGGTTCCCAAACAACCTCCCAGCCAGAAGTGTGCCACACTCAGATTTCTGTGGCTTCACCGAGATGGCAACCTCATGTGTCTTCAGTCTGTACACTGCAGCTCTATTTCTCAAGAAAGAAATAGACTTACAATTTTACAGGGGTCAAGCAAAAGAGATCGCCATTGTGCTGTGTGGGGAAGGAGAGAATCATACGTTTACTGTTGCTGACATCCAGCATTCTGAGAAGTTCAGTGAGCGGCGTCGCGAGGGGGGGGCGATGGGGGCGGGCTGACCCGGGTTCCAGGGGAGGGAGGGTGACAAACCTGCTCCGCCCCGGGGCCTTCCCGCCAGCCCCGCTATGGGGCTGCGGCTCGTGGGGCTGCCCCACCCCTGCTGCTCTTCGCTCTGAAGCTTGAAAGGTCGCCGCAGAAGCAGCAGCGGCCTGACGATGGAGTGTGCACGCACAACATTTTTGCACAGGCGCACTCTGTCGTGATGTCATGACGCGACGTCACGACGCCCCACCCCCAGGGGGGTGCCTCCGTTCGCCGCCCCGGGTAGCGAGGAGGCTTCCTCCACCCCTGGTTAACAGTTCTCTTGTACTTGCTAGCTGTCTGATGTATGAACTTGCAATAAAAGAAGATACTTCAAAATGCAACTTTTTAATGATTATTTACTTCTTACACAACTCCCCCCCTTTTCCAGTGCAAAAAAATGTGTCATTGCAAAACAAAACAAAAAATAAACTCTGATAGTACTAAAACATACACCTCTCTATTCACTACAATTTCCAGAGGAGTAAATGTTTTATAAAATTAAGGCTTCTGTTGCAGCACACAAATCACCACAATGTCAATTTAAACAGTACATAAAAGGAAAATTTTCATGGGACTGTCTGATATAAACTGTATGCCTCCTCTGTTCCTTTCAAATCAGATGTTTGACAGAACATCACTCAATGCATTTCACTGCAAAGGAACATCGAAGCAGGCGATGATGAAACACAAAAATAAATAAATTGCCCTTCTGTTAAATGCACACCTTCACCCACAAAAGGGTGGTAAATACAATTTACCTTAAATGTTAAGAAGGCTGCTTGGTTACATGTCCTAGTAACGGTAAACACATGCTAACTGTTCCCTTGACAGCATCTGTTGGGAGGCATACCTGTGGAACAGGTGCTGTCAAGGAATCACACTTTACAAAAACAACGTAATTATTAGCACTGTATTGCAGTACAGTACCTGCAACGTAGAGCAAAAGAAATTACACAACGATATTCCAACAGCTTGCGCAATTCTCTCTACCCTCATGGAGCACCGCCTTGAATCTTCCTGATATTCATCTCTTCACGCACCTCCAATATGCCCTTGTGAAGCAAGTCCATTGTTTCAGAAACCTTCAACACTATATTTGCAAATAAAATTATCAGTTAAAGAATCAGGTTTGGAGAAAAACCACAGTGCTTTAGGGTACAGTACATCTCTGATGATTCTTGTGCAAATGTCTTATTCATTTTCCTCACTATGCCCCAGGGCCGTTAAGAGAGGGTTCAAGCCCTGGTGAAAACAAATGGACGGAGTCCCCCACCAATGGTGGACTGACTAAAACTCTTTATAGGGGATTTGCAACTAATGATGTCCACAGCAATCGAGATGGACTCAATTAAGATTCATAATAAATTTGTCCATAATAGTGAAAAACATTTCCCTACATTTCTAAAACCCAGAGGCTCAGATAGATGAATTGGGCCTACATGATAGCTTAGCTACTCTACAAACTGGTAATTTAATGGTTTAATGACTTCCCTTAAGAGTCCTGGGGATCACATTTTGGTGTGAATCCTGCTGTCTTCTCTTAGATATCTCTCGTCCCAAACTACAGCTCCCAGGGAAAAGAAAATGTCTGTTAAACCATTCTAAGCTTATAGAACCAGTGTGTTCAATCAATATCCCAATCAACAGTTTGCATGCATCTTTTCCTCTGAAAAGGGTTTCTTTTCTTTTTTTTACAAAACTTATTTGTCTGTGTTAATAAAGAGGATCTATCTTAATTAAAAATCCTAACAATATTTCCTGTACTGAGATACAATAATATAGTATTATGACAGTTAATTTTTCAATTAATCAGCTGAAGGTGAGATGATAGCCTGAAAAGGGAACAAACATAGATTGAGTTCAGAAAATGAAAGCAATGTGAATATGATATCATTTTGGGGAAAACCAAAGTTTCCCCATTTCAGATTCAAAGTGACAAGCCTCAGCAACACATTTCTTCCCATTACGAAACAAAACGATTGTTGTTATTTAAAGCACATTACTGTGGAATGATACAAAACAAGAACTCAAAGTATCCAAGAAGACAAGATTATATGTTCACTTAGTTGCGGATGCCGCTGTGGTCTAAACCACTGAACCTAGGGCTTGCCGATCGGAAGGTCGGCGGTTCGAATCCCCGCGACAGGGTGAGCTCCTGTTGCTCTGTCCCAGCTCCTGCCCACCTAGCAGTTCAAAAGCACATCAAAGTGCAAGTAGATAAATAGGTACCGCTCCGGCGGGAAGGTAAATGGCGTTTCCGTGTGTTGCTAGTTCGCCAGAAGTGGCTTAGTCATGCTGGCCACACGACCCGGAAAAACTGTGGAGAAATGACAGCTCCCTCAGCCAGTAAAACGAGATGAGCGCCACAACCTCAGAGTCGTTCACGACTGGACTTAACTGTCAGGGGTCCTTTACCTTTTTAGTTGAAGAATTAGGATTACTTAAACATCAAAGTAGTTAGAAAGGTGAGATGCACTCACAGATGACATAGCATAAGGTTCTGCCGCTACAAGAGCTGTTTTCCTGTAGAGCCTATTCTCAAGTCGCAAGAGGGAAAAGCACACAGGCTGAGTTCCTCCATGCAGCTTATCTGGCTCAATATCCCTCATCTAGCCTGACAGTGTGATTTTTAACAAAACCATTAGTCATTTGAATGAAGGCAGCTTGAGCACAATTGATTCTTTCTGATCCATCCCAAGGAATTAATTTTGGAGACTGCAGGGTGGTTTCCTGTAACATAAAATGGTTCCTTTTGTGCTCCGTGAGGCCCAGACCCCACACACCACGCAGCCTACGTTTTCCACACATGCAGCGAGAGTCCTTGAGGCTTAGCTGTCCAAATGTTTGATGTTGTAGGGAAATAATTTATTGAAAGAGTGGAGCACTGCCTTCCTCATTAATGGGACCTGGTATATAAAACACAGGAAAGGGCCTGCACCAGGAACAGGAAAGGAAACCGTGACATCAGCCATATATTATTCATAACGCTATTAATGCAGATTGCAAATCGCCATGCCTCTCCTCCTTTTGGTTCAGTGTGTGTTTTGGTAGCTAAGGGCATCTTTAAAATACGGCAGGATTTCAGAGAGTTCATTGTCTCCTGGCTGATTTTATACCAGAGTGCCCCAGCTGGATTTTCACGGTGACTGTTTCTCTTCATGCCCCCACAAGTGAGGTCGTTTAGATTCTTTTAAGGTTGAGACAACCCATGGAGAGTTTCATCTCCATAGCAAAAAATAATAATACTTATTTCCTCTCCTCCTCCCCTGAAATGAATTGCGGAGGGAGAGAGAGAGATTGTGCAAAAAGGATTGCAAGATTGTAGTGATGAGAGATGAAAGTCTGAGGCACGTCTCTCTGCCCTTCCTCGTTTATCTTCTTAAACATCTCTGTCGAGGAAAGGGAAGGGCAGGAGAGCCTCCCCTCACCCCACTGCCTGAAGTAATGCTGTGTCCATGTGACACTAGAGCCCTCTTCAGGTGTCAGAGCTCCCATGTTGCTATGCACAGGGAAAAGGGAGACGGAAGGAGCCAGAAATCCCTGCCATCTGCGCATGTAGTGTGAACACTGCAAGCATGGAGACTTGTGTGTGTAGTATGAAGGCTCAACATCCTATGAGGCAGGGCTACTCAACACTTTGATGCGGAGTCGAGAGGCCAGGTGCAAGCCTTTCTCCAGCCCTCGGACCTCTCCTTCTTTACCCTGGCCATAGCCCTGACCAACCCCACTCCACTGCCCACTTGAGTGCTTTTGCCTTCCTGAAAGGCACTCTCTAGCTATGGTAATGCCTATTGCTTGCCTGGAATGAGAACGGAGATGTGTGTTTAGAAACCTCTGGCTTTTGCCTACAAAGGTAAGAGTCACTTCCTTTGCTCAGCCCGTTTCCCCCCCTGGCACGTTTGAAAGGGTTGAATGCCTAGAGGTTTGGAGTGGAGGTAGTCTGTGTAGCATATGCATTCAAGTTGATATCTGAAAAGTTCAAATGTGGGAGCCTCCACAGACCCCTAATTTTATTGCATATGCGGTTTGTCCCATTCCAGACAAATCACTGCAAATCTCTCTTCCCAAATCAGGAAGTGATTTGACACTCTGTTCAGGCATTTGGTGAACACATAGCGCATGCAAGGTGCAACACATAGTGCAGGGTGTAACACTTACCTGAGAGTACATCCTACTGAACTCAATGGAATTTACTTCCAGGTAGGAATGTTGAGAATTGTGCTATAAATGAGATCGGACTCAGCTCAGGTTTAGGATTTTCACTACAGGGATATCCAGTGGTACCTTGGTTCTCAAACTTAATCCATTCCAGGAGTCCGTTTGACTCCCCAAACTGTTCGAAAACCAAGGTGCAGCTTCCGAAAAACGTTCGCAAACCGGAACACTCACTTCTGGGTTTGAGGCGTTCGGAAGCCAATTTGTTCAACAACTAAGCTGTTCGAGAACCAAGGTACCACTCTACCATATATCTTTGCCATTTCTCGGCCAATTTACATCCATTAAATATTAAGCCACAATTTATCCTACATTGTGTCCCCCCACTCCATGCACACACAGTTCCTGCTCTCTTTATTTTAGTTTCTATGGTCTAGCTAAATGTGTTAATTGTTTAGGATTAGCTCATGAAAGCCCTGCCTTTCCCCATAGAAACCTACAGCTGCACCAATGGTTCTTAATAAATGGGTATTGTTGCACTGAGTGATTTCCATTCTCATTGCCTTTCACATCAACCCTTTACGGTGTCAGGGCAAGAGAAGCCCAGTGGGGGGAAAGCATTTGAATGACTCAGTAGTATCCTATTCTGTTGCCACCTCTGGGTTGCAATGCCTGCAGCGGCTTTACTGGACAATGCTTTCAGTCCAACAAAATCTGAACATATAAGGAAACCAAGCACAAGAAACTGACGATGTGGATACCAGCGTTAGGCTTGTGGCGTGATAATCAATACCTCATGGCCCTTTGCTCTACCATGGTTCTGCATAATGCTCATGCATCAAACATCATATGCTTACGAAGGTGCCTTTCTCACAAACTACCATGTTTGCAGCTAATGGGGGGGGAAGCCCATTGCAAAGCTGTGCTGTAATTAGTAAACATTCTGCAAAGCACATTGGGATGATCCGAACTGAAAAACAATGGCCTATAGCCACACAATGTCTATAGTGTAAAAACTAATGAGGCTAGCAGCATAGGCATGTTTTTCTTAGTTTCCGTTTCCTTGAAAAATAATGATCCCTAGATTCCATAAATAAACAATATACATAAGCATTTATACAAGATATTTTCCCTATCAGGATAATGCTCACCAACCATCTGAGAACTGAAAGCTCTCCATAACTTGAATTTTCTTCCAAAGCCCATTAGCACACAAGCTAAAATTCAGCCTGCAGCCCAATACACAGTAACCCGAGATTCTCACTGAAGTCAGTTTAACTTACTTTTGCATAGGATTGTACTGCAAGGCATAAATATTATGCATCAACCATAACATGCAATGTTTTCCCATTCTTAACACGAATGAGGCATGGCTTTCAAGTGTTAATCATCAGGTGTCATTGGGGATGAGCTTCAGAAACCTGACAATGCAGGGCTCTAAAAACATGCAAGAAGCTTCCACAAATACAAAAGGTTCTCCAGCGCATTCACCTTCCATTGCACTTGAAAATAACACCTGAATTGGGTCACTGTATTTTTTACAAACATACATTCAATGTGAATGAGAATGGTGGATTGAAATTCAATTTTGGAGAATAAAAATCAATAATTTTTCAAGGAAGGCCCAAGTCAGTGTGGTGTAGTGGTTAGAGACTGTTGGACATAGGACCTGGGAGACCAGGGCTCAAATCCCCACTCTGTCATGAAGCTCACTGGGTGGGCCAGTCACTGCCTCTCAGCCTAACCTACCTCACAGGGCTGTTGTGAGGATAAAATGGGAAGGTGGAGAACCGTGCCTGCCACACTGAGCTCCTTGAGGAAAGGTGCTATATAATTGTACTAATAAATAAGCATTTCCTTGAGAATATTCCTTCTAGAACCCTTCACCTTTAGCACAGCTATTTTGAGCACCCATAATGTACAAATCTAGATATCCCATCATGGCAGTTGGAATCTGAGAGATGAAACTGGTTGTAGAAATGTCCTGAGAGTCATCTCACTCCTGCTCAGGGCTACTATAAGCAAGGCAGCTGTCTCAGGAAGCGGATTATGGAGGCAGGGAGTACCAGCAAGGTGGAGAAGGTTGATGGAGCTAGGTCATGTGGCCTGTCCCTAGGCTCCCTAAACGTACCTACAACACTATGCAAGCGGTAGCAGTGTTCCAGGGGGCCTCCCAAGCAGCATGGCAAACTGCTTCTGAAACTGAGAAGGAACTTAGGAAAAGAACACAAAATGCTTGACATACAACACAGATTTTTTTTTTAAAAATGACACTGACAACACATACAAGTCTAAAGGAGCAATGTAAATAATAACACTATATATATATATATATATATATATATATATATATATATATATATATATATATATTTCACATTGCTTGCATGCATTAATCAATACTTCTGCAGCTGCATTTGCATTCTTGCTTTCTCTTATCATTTTATATTATTTTTGCAAGCCTTTGCTTATTCTCGCAGCCCAGATGCCTCTTCCTTTAATGAAGTATAGCCAGGCATTGTGTCATCATTAACATCAACACACATACAAGTTACTATCCCAGTTCTCTTGAGTGCCAGCCTTCCTGCAACCAAAATGGCACAGAAGGTATCATGAAAGAGGTTGTCAGCAAGCCCTGGGAACTCCCAAGGTCTGCAGAAGTGCAAAAGATATTTGGGGGCAGGGGAACTAAGAAAAGGACTTCCTCTCTGACCCGAAACAGGCAAATGAGACAGAGACTCCCATCTGTGTCACACATTTAAAACAGTATCAGACCGTCACGGCTGGGAACTGTAGTGTGTTAAGGGTCCCAGGGGTTGCTGGGAAGAGGAATTGATTGTTGAACCACTCTGGGAACTGCAGCTGTTTTAGAGGAGCAGGAGTCTCCTAACAACAAACTACAGTTCCCAGGATTCTTTTGGGGAAGCCATGACTGTTTACTCCTTTAAATGCATAGCGCAAATGGGGCCAGAATGCTGACTGTTGGTGGAAGGGGGAAATGGGTGGGAGGCAAAATTGAATGTAGCATTGTGGAAGAAGTTCTATAGATTGCTAACTGGCCGGCTGAAAGACTGAAAAATGGCACTCCACATTGCGCTATCTGGTTGCATGTCCCACGTGTTCTTTAAACGCTAGAATGAAATGTAAATGTTGATCTTAAGATTTTGGAGACAGCTAGGCAGGCTAGTGTGTGCAGCACTGTCTAAGCTTCAGGCACTGGCAGAGCATAACTATTCTCCAGAATTCAAAGGCAAGGGAAAGGTGAGACCCCTGAGCATAATGGGAAAGAATACAGTCTGCCCAGTGGCAGTCAAAAACCTGGGAGGTCTAGCCCTGTCAAAAGAGAACTGGATGGAGCTTAGAGTTTTGTCAGTGGCCTTATAGGGACAGAAAGGAAACAGTGTGAATACAGCTGGCTGCTAGATATTCAGTGGAAATTGGCAACCGAGTGACAAAAAATTAGAAAAGGATGGGAGCAAGTTCCCTGCCACTGTGAAACTCGCATTTAACAAAACATATATGCCGTGTACATTTTATTTCACTGCTATTGAAAAACGTGCACAAACCAGAATGATATTCTCACCAGAGGATAATGGCAGGACTTTGGAGAATGGACATGGTTTATATTGTGTCACCATTCTCCAATCAACAATTAACAGAACACGACAACAACTTCTTTGGTAGAAGTGTCAGTGTAAGCCTTTGATATTGATTACAATGTCATGGGAATTTCATTGCAAGTTTGTCATATAAGATTTGAAATATATGCAAACTTTACCAGTTGTTCTAACTTTCCCAGTAAACCTGCATTTCCCAGGGAAGTGTAGAGCTTTGCATGAAAAAGAGTTGTAAATTTGAATTCTACACACTATTAAATGCAAGAAACTATCATTAAACTTTTCAGGATAGAACACATAAATTAATGGATCTGGCTCCTGGACTATATGAAAGAATGCTCAAGTTAACGTACTATGCTAATCTTATAAAACAGAGAACTGTGTTGATTTCTGGCAGATTCAGGAAATGTTACTTTGATACTT
The DNA here is from genome assembly GCF_009819535.1 of Lacerta agilis. Lineage (NCBI taxonomy): Eukaryota > Metazoa > Chordata > Lepidosauria > Squamata > Lacertidae > Lacerta > Lacerta agilis. Next base: position 56,735,902 of record NC_046315.1, read on the forward strand.
TCTGGAGATAAATGATGACAAATGTTTGTTTGATATACTTCTTCATTCTGATATTTATCTGTTTTCATAAACATTTTAATTGTATTTTTTACAACACATTTCCTTCTTAATTTTTTTTACAGGTGGGTAGCCGTGTTGGTCTGCCATAGTCAAAACAAAATAAAATAAAAAATTCTTTCCAGTAGCACCTTAGAGACCAACTAAGTTTGTTCTTGAAGAAGTGTGCATGCACACGAAAGCTCATACCAAGAACAAACTTAGTTGGTCTGTAAGGTGCTACTGGAAGAAGAAGAAGAAGAAGAAGAAGAAGAAGAAGAAGAAGAAGAAGAGGAAGAAGAAGAAGAAGAAGAGTTTGGATTTGATATCCCGCTTTTCACTACCCAAAGGAGTCTCAAAGCGGCTAACATTCTCCTTTCCCTTCCTCCCCCACAACAAACACTCTGTGAGGTGAGTGGGGCTGAGAGACTTCAAAGAAGTGTGACTAGCCCAAGGTCACCCAGCAGCTGCATGTGGAGGAGTGGAGACACGAACCCGGTTTCCCAGATTACGAGTCTACCACTCTTAACCACTACACCACACTGGCTCTCTGGAAATAATTTTTTATTTTATTTTGTTTTAATTTATTTTGTTACTTTGTTCTTACTTTTTTTAAAAAAATGAACAAATTAAGATTAGATGCTTCCTAGCTTTTAACTACACTCCCTCTGCGCTGCATACGGTCTCTTACAAGTTTCACATGTCACAACACTGAAAATCCTTGCACAAAATTTTGCTGTGTTGTACTATAGCACCTTTCTCAACCTGAACATCAGAGAATGCATCTTGTCACAAGCCTACGCTCTTCCCAGGCAAAATGATGGGAGTGCCAGACCGAAAGTGCAGCCAAAGATTACATTACTGTATGAAGCCTCTTTTCCAAGATGTTTGAAGCTAAGGTTGTATTTGCATAAGTGTGGCAATCATTAACCTAGCCACACCCCTTGCCTGGGGAACTTTATTCCTTTTTCCTGTAGGAACTGACTCAGCCCTTCCATGCTATTTTGGAAGCTGATTTGCATGGAACCAGACCGTATGGAAGACATGTCACCCTTTCCACAGAACGAGGAATTTTGAGCAGCTAAAATGTTCTGTGTGTCCACCAATGCAGGATAGATTAAAAAAAAAAGATTTTGACAAAATCAGACGGGAAATAAAATGCAACAGATTCCGAGATTTATAACAAATTATCGGGAGGGGATGAATTACGCCTTGGTTATATTTTTCCCCACATTTCCATCACTTCTCCAAGTGTTACGGGGCTACAGGAGGTACTCCCAAATAAGTAAGGCTGCTATCTAAGTACTGCCATTTTTTATCCTTAAGGTCACTGCACATTTTCTGCACTATTCATTCACAAAATGGTATTTTCCACTACATGTATAAAACATAGGGTGCTGCAAGCAAACCTGGTTTCCTGACACATAGCCCCTTACCATTTGCATGATTGATTTCATTTATATATTGCATTCAATCAATGAAACCAAAACAATTTAAACCACTTTCCTTGCACTCACATTGCCACTCTCCTCTGGAATTGGCAGGGGTTATATCCTAAATCAATCAATAAATGATATTTTGTGGTGTCCCACCTTTCCTGTTAGTGAAGATCAGGCAGGGAAAGCAAGTGGGCAGTAGGTTTCTTTGCTATAATTAGCTTCATATCGGTTGGGGTGGGAGCGGGAATCAGATATAGACCAAAATGTGAAAACATGGAATGTAAAGTCCCCATCACAAAAAAATTCCCAGACATTTTTTTTATGAGTTTAGTAGGATGTGAACTTCAAGAGACCTATTGGCATTTGGCTCTAGTTATTTTTTTAAAAAAACATTCCTTATATCAACAATGAGAAAACTGAACTTTGGAGGTTTTCCATACAGTGAAACTAATCAATCTTCTTGAGCTTCTCCATTTCCCCCATCCAATCTATACTTGATTCCCCACAGATCTTACCAAAAGGCTTCACCTTTGGCAGATAGTTCAGTTACAAACTCTAGAGTCATCTCCTTACTGATACCAACTGCATACCAACATAAGTCAAGTTGCATAGCCAAGTTGCGCAGCCAATTTATTTGGGCATCTGAGGCAGAAAATTTCACAAACACCTCTTCCTTGAGGTAAACAAACACAACAACAAATGAAACAATTACCAATTTGCTGTCCTTTCAGGACATCTGAAGTCAGCTGCCCGAGGTAGCCACCAAATGCTACCTAATGGTAGGGCCAGCCCACAAACATGAAACAAATTTATTGGCACATGTTGAAATCTGTTCTAACAATAGGAACACCAAAGCATTTAAGCAGATGCCCTTAATCATAAGGATTTTGGTACCACCAGATCCAGAACTATGGCTGTATAATTCCTTCAAGAGTCCTTGATATATGGCAACATGAACACAATTCCCCCCCTGCATGTCAAATACATTCAAGAACCAAACAAATATTATGCCAGAATCTGCATTTAAGCCACAATGGACATTCCAAATGTCCTTTGAAAGAAACGAAAGCTGGATCTACACCCACCTTTTAAACGTTATTAGAAATATTATTCTAATATGTCAATACAAGAAAAGTCCTCTTTGGTATCTCTTTTTTGCTTTGTTTCCACACCATCTACCTGGTTTCTGGTAGGGTAGGGGGTTGCTCTGTATCACATTTTAATAATGCATTGTGAACATTAAAAAAGAATGTCATATGGCTATATGGTTAGGTAAAGGTAAAGGTACCCCTGACCGTTAGGTCCAGTCGCGGACGACTCTGGAGTTGCGGTGCTCATCTCACTCTATAGGCTGAGGGAGCTGGCATTTGTCCACAGACAAGTTCCAGGTCATGTGGCCAGCATGACTAAGCCACTTCTGGTGAACCAGAGCAGCACACGGAAACACCATTTACCTTTCCACCGGAGCGGTACCTATTTATCTACTTGCACTTTGACATGCTTTCGAACTGCTAGGTGGACAGGAGCTGGGACCGAACAACGAGAGCTCACCCCGTCATGGGGATTCAAACCGCCAACCTTCTGACCAGCAAGCCCTAGGTTCAGTGGTTTAGACCACAGCGCCACCCGCATCCCTCTAATTGGTTATCATTCCTTAACTCTTTGTTACTGTTAAAAACCTTGAATGTAGATCCAATCACAGGCTAACAAAAGAAACTGGTTAGTTGTGGTCAGAGAAGGGACATTGTGTCAAGCAATTGTTATTCCAAACTTTCCAGTGCCTTTTCCAGTCACTTTCCTTCCCACAAGAAGTCCAACTCCCCCCACAACCCCGCCTTATTAACATTACTATAGTTCTATATACTATATATAAAGAAAATGGATGCTTTGATATTCTCACTGACATCAGGGAAGGCATTCCTATATACAGTTACTGCAAGGCATCCTATTAGCTCCTGTGAGAGCAGGATCCTGAAGTAGATGGGCCTGTGAGAACAGGGCTCTTTTCATGTTTTTAAGGCGGTTCCCGCAAACCTTTTATGAACCACAGCTTGGTTTCCACATTTATAAGAAGCCAAGCCATCACATAAATGGGTAGCATTTCGGAAGCCACTCCCAGGAGACAGAAACTCAAACTGGCTTCAGCTGTTGTAATTTCAACATGAATCTACCCCCAGTGAAAGGTGGCTTGTTCTAAATGTAGAGGAACTGGTTACGGGATGGCGGGGAAATGCATCTAAGCACCAGGAGTGTGTGTCTCCTTATGCATGACCTGGGGCAGAATTCTATTACATGAACAGCCCTGGCACAATTCTCACTCATTTAGAATCAGAGTTGTTAACTAGTTGTTCCCACTGACATATCAAAAGCAGATACTATGGACAAATTGAATTTGTTTTTATTTATTAAATTTATACAGCACCTCTCACCCAAAGATCCCAGGGTGTTTGGGATTGGGCCAGGGCTCCAAGATGAGCACACACAGGTTTACGTCACTCGCATTCCACATGTTTGCTGTGTCTATAAAGCAACGGTGCTTTCCCTCTAAAGCAGGGGTGTCAAACTCAAATTCATCGGGGGCCACATCAGCAGTTTGGTCACCCTCAAAGGGCCGGTTTTATCTGTAGGACTATGTGTCCACTCCGTGCACTACTTCAATCATTTTAACTCGGGGTGAAAGGAGAGCACGGTGGCACTGGTGTAAATCATGGCCCTTCTGATAGGACTAGCATACACAAACCCATTAATTAGTAAACAAGCACCATGCCTACTGAATAGTCGAATAGTCACCATGTGAGAAGACCCAGGCACAAAGCAATCTGTTACATGCAGGAGGGAAGCTGAAGGGCATTTTCATAAGTGATGCTATACAAGCCTTTTAAACCACTTCTGAAACCGAATGTGAGACACAAGCTTTAAATCGGATGTGCTTGTGGCTTTCCAAGGTGACACAGGTTTCACACTGCAAAAAATGGTCTTGGTTGAGTGTGAACCAGCAGAATTGGGGGTGCAAGGGAACCCACGTGTGTGTGTGTGTGTGAGAGAGAGAGAGTCTTATTGGTTTGCTTTATTATGTATGTTGTGCTTTTTCATGTCGTGAACTATCCTGAGATCCAAGGGCAGCAAACAAATTTAACAAATAACAATAACAACCATAACAACCCCAAACTTTTTCCTCAGGGCAAACCCCGTCGACGCCCAGTAAACTCACTCCCCATGCAACATGCATAGCTGTCAACTTTTCCCTTTTTTAAAGGGAAATTCCCTTATTCCGAATAGGATTCCTCGCAAGAAAAGGGAAAAGTTGACAGCTATGAACATGTGCACCGTGTAGTGGTGTTGGGCGAGGGCAGGGCCGCCAGCAGTCTACCTCCCAAGGTTGTTGTGTTGAAGTTGAAGCAGCAGCAGCAGCAGCAAAAGCGCGCCATGGTGGGTGGACGAAAGAAAGAAGAGAGAGAGAAAAAGAAAGAAGGGAGGAGAGGAGAGGAGAGGAAAGGAAGGAAGGCAACTTCTTGGATCCATCCGGTCTTCAGCTCCATCTCCCCGGCCCTCACTCACCTCGCCGCCCCACTTGAGCACGTCCTTGTGCCTCTCGCCCACCGCCCGGTAGATGTGCAGGAACTGGAGGATGCCGTGTTTGCGCACGTGCTCCACGTGGCGCTGTGTCTTCTCCCAGCTCAGCGGGGAGCCCTGCGACAGGAGCCCCATGGCCCCCTGAGGGAGCGGCGCAAGGGCGCGTGGGGAAAGGGAGGAGAGCCGGCCAGCAACGCCAAGGAGAAAAGCTACCTCCAGGCGGTGGCGGCAGGAAAGAGGAGCAGGAAGGAGAAGGATCCTCCGCCGGTGGCGAAACAGGTGGAGGAGATCGGCGCCAGCTGCTACTTCTCTCTTCCTCCCCGCCGCGGCGCCTGTTTCTCCGCGAGGCTCCCGGAGGGGAAGCGCCTGTGCCGGCTGCGGACGGAACAAGAGAGGCCAGCTGCGCGGCTGTGTGTGTGTGTGTGTAGATGCAGGGAGGGGGTGGTGCTGGTGACCGTCCCGGCAGTAGTGGGGCACGTGATCAGGGGGAAGGGGAAGGAGGTTGCTCTGTGTGCGCGCGCCTGTGCGTGCGTGCAGTGAGTGTGCGCGCCCTCCCTCCCCGGTGTGGGCGGGCGGGCGCCGGGAGGGAGGGAGGCACGCGCGGGCCACATGACGAGGTCTGGCGGGCCGGATTAGGCCCCTGGGCCTTGTGTTTGACACCCATGCTCTAAAGTGTGGAGCTTGCTTTGGTACTCTTTTCCCTTGGTGCAAAACATCTCTTTTGGGTGGCTTTAAAAGAGGATTCAACAAATTCATGGAGAGTAAGTCTGTCAGCGTCTTCTAGCCACAATAGCTACAGTATGTTCTGCCCTGGCTATTGGAGACAACATGCCCATTAAGACCATCTGCTGGGGACCACAATTGGGGAGGGTGCTATTGCACTCAGGTCCTGCTTTCAGGCTTCCCACCTGGGCGCTGGGAAACAGGATGCTGGACTAGATGGGCTTCTGTGTCCTGATTCAGCAGGCCTGCCTCTTCTTATGTTTGGGGCCCAGTCTGGCCTTCCCGCCCATCTCCTGCTCCCTGCTGTTCTCCAGATCCGCCCGTCAGCACAAAGTAAAAATATCTCCTGACATCCTCCAACAATGCCATGATGCTGGGGATTATGTGGCGTCTGCTCGCCAGGCAGATAAAGGACCCTGCGCATGGAGATGTAGCATGTTGCCAAATTACGCGAAGCCTTTCTCTCCATTTTTGTCTTGCTAAGCAGCTCTCAGCCTGATTAATAACAGACTGATGCTTGCTCATCTGGGAAATATTTTAAATGGGCTTGCGCTGCTCTGAGCTTCCTGCTCGAAGCACAGAAGCCAGGCCCTAACTAAGGGGGAGAGTGGTGGGAGGGGGAAAGGCGGAAAGGCGATTGAGGCAGCAACTCATCTCAGCTTTCAAATCTGCATCTGTAATAAATCCCCCTCAATTTCCTTGCCGGATTGACTCGGCTTCAAGGAGCAGAGGCGGAAAGGGCTGTGGGTAACAAAAAAAACCAAAAAAAAGATTTTAAAAAGCATCTTAATTGCTGGAATTCCCTTTCTTCTTTCGCTAATTGCCAACTGCAGCTTGAGGGCTGAGGCATGAAAAGTAGGGGTTTTAAGATTTTTCAGCATTGATTTATTTTCTAGAAGTGATTGATATCAAATTGCTTTTAGCTCCCTTTCATTGTTTTTCATTATTTATCACTTTATACAGCACCCTAAAGGGGGCTGGATTTTCTACGGAAAGAACAAAGGAGAGCAGATGGCAGCCTAGATTTAATAGGCCGGCCTGCTGCAGGAAATGGGATCACTGCTGGAAAGGAAGTGAGGAATGGATGCTGTTGGCAGCAAAACATCCTTTTACACCTATCGGAAAGGGCCGCCTTTGTCATTCGGAGGCTGCACACACACACACACACACTGCATTGCTGCAGCTTCTGTACTCGCGTAACAAGATCAGAACATTAAGTCCTACATTCTAAAGATGTGAACTGCTAGTTTATCTAGTCTAGAAACCTGCCTCCAAATGGGTACCTCTGGGGAGTGTAAAAAGCAGTGCATAATGGAATCTGAGAGCTCTGGTTCCTCGTCCTCAGCATCTGGTAATAGGCGTGCTCTCTCTGAATATGGAAGAGACCTTTTACAAGGCAGAACTGGTGGCTGGAAGGAGCACTTAACCTTTCACTTGCCTATTTATCCCTAGTGGCCATTACCCCCTGAGGCCATCTTAAATAATTTGCCCACCTGGGAAAGCAGTTGGCGGTGGTTGCAGGGGAGAATCATTGGCCACATTAAATGTGAGGTGCCTCGGAATGCAATCCCCACGTAAATGGGGAGATGCCTGTATTGTAGAGTAGCATGGGGCAAAGGAAGATTATGGAATAATTACTGAACGGGTAAACCTTGGAGAGAGTAAGGAACTATAGGCAGGGAGGTCTGACAAACGACTAGAAAAAAATTATGTGTTAAGGCTTAAGCAATGCTTATGGAGGAAGACCACTTGGGATATCTGCTACACAGGCAGAGTAAACTAACGGCAAGACTAGAGTGGGCCAATCAGAATACAGACCACCACCACCAAATCAGAAATGTCCTATGAGAGTATGCTCTTAGTATTCAGCCGTCATGTTTTAATGAAGATCTAAACATTCCTGAACCCAAATGGCTCCTTGGGTGGGTCCAATATCCTACCCAAGGATCCCACCAACTTTTCTTAGTATGTATATTAAGAACAGGCTACTGTTTTAGCTAGTTGCTTAAAAACAAATTGCCGCATCATCCCACTTCCAGTGATATGCAGTTTATCCTTTGAATTCTAGACAGGCATATGCAGATTTGTTGAAGGGTAGCAGAAATAGTGGCAAATATTACAAGGTGGGAGGAGAACAAAAGGGGCAAATTGGGAAGGTGGGTGGGTCTGCCCCAATCTGGCTCTTTATACCCGGCTGTTTCTTGGTACTGTATTCCGCTCTTCCACTCTCTGAATTTATAACCCATATTCTATAATCAGATGTTCCTGGCTCTGCTTTTTCAATTGTGAGCAAAAACTCATGGATCTTACAATAGTCAATCTGTCTAGAGATTATGATAGAGCTCATATTTTCTGGTCCAAGGATTCAGCTACTGCAGCTGAAACTAAATGGGCCATTATCCTTTATTCCTGCATCCTTGTTAGGTCTATTTGATAAATCACCAGTTTCTTAAGCTCCTCTCTTTAGTTGCACTAAATTCTGCCTCTTTCTCTCTCTGTGTTTTTTTTTTAAGTTGCCATTACTAGAAGAGGGGACAGTGTCACACTTACCCCCACCCCCACCCCCCACCCCGGGGAGAGGGAATGTAACAGAAACTCATTTCCATCTTAGAACTGAAAGGTACTTATGTACACACCTGACCACTTTCTCTCTTTCCTCCCTTCTGCTGTGTCTTTCGCTCACCTAATCTCCAGCTGGTCATGTTGTTGTTGTTGTTGTTCAGTCGTTCAGTCGTGTCCGACTCTTCGTGGTCATACCTCCAGCTTAGCAGGAGGTAGAGGGAGAGTGGAGGTCAGTGGGATGGTCAATGAGGTGCAAACACATGTTCATATGTTATTTTCATACATGTATGCATTTTTATACACACTTTGCCATAGTATACTCATTTTTTATAAAGGGTAAAAAGGAAATATGCATTACTTGGTTGGAGAACTGTGTCGCAAAATTCAGAGAAGGGCGAATTTCAAAGGATAGTTACATTTCAGTTCGCATATTGTTTTGGAAAGTTCAAAATTGGTAGCTTTGCCTTTCAGTGCAAACTGAATCCAATTTCTCCCTTCATCCTTCATCACACAGCATGTAGCCTCTTTGAAATATGGCCTCACATAAGTTTCCTAATGGTGCTGGGGGGACTGAAGATTCATTAAATTTATGGACGAAGCAATCGAAAACACACAGGGGGACTTCCGCCAACTCGCTTCACACATCCAACAACAGTGTGAGGGGGCAGTGGGAATGCTGCCTGACTGGCATAAACAAGAAACATTTTCCAGCCTGAGGGCCACATTCCCTTCTGGGCTGTCGGAATACGTTTCACAGATCCGCCATGGATTCATATTTATTTAGTTATTTAATAGGTCTTTCAAGATCTACTTTTGGTATAACTACGCACAAAAGTGAAAGTGAAAGCATGAATGAATAGTGTGGTTCACTTATGAGATTAATCCGCCTTTATTTTATAGTTCCGGTCATGTTCAAAGTTGTTAATGAGCGTTAAACTTGCTTCCCGCCTTTTTGGAGGGCAGCAACAGTGATTTTATTGGTTGAGGCATTGATGATGATGTCACGTTTGTTCCCTAATAAAAGGCAGAGGCACCCCCGCTTAGACACGTTCAGTTTTGGGTTAGGCACGTTCGTTCGTGCATTCTTCCCATTTTGCTTTAGTTGGGTTTTAGTTGAAGTCAAGTTTAGTTTAAGGGATTAGGAGCGGGCTGGACGGGTTGGATGGGTTTTTCTTTTAGTTAGAGTTAGATCGCGGAAGATCATTCGGTTTAGCCTTAGTTAGGTTTTCTTTAGGTTTAGCCTAGGGCTAGAATTGCGGAAGATATTTCGGTTTTAGTTTTATTTAGCTAGCCTCGCGGAAGATTGGGCGCGCAGGGACTTTAAGCTTAGGAGAACTTAGCTTAGGGGACGAGCCTATGCGGGTTCTGCCGAAGCCACTAAAGATACAACCGGTGTCTGTCTTCCTTTGGGGTTAAAAGGGGGGAGTAAAAGGTTTAAAGTAAAATTTTAATTTCTTTAAGTTGGTCCGTCTATTCAGAGTCAGGGTATATATTTTATTTCACGAGGCAACCTTTCATTAAGAAGGCAATTAGGAACTCACACACCTTCGGAGTCATCAATTGGCTTACTCAACCTCCTTCAGATTGTGAGACTTGGCCGGCGACCGTGCTCAAAAGCACGCGGAACGCTGGCCGCTTTCCCCGCAACTGGTACCTCGTGCATAACCAGTCCAAGGCTGTGCACGAGGAGCTCCAGCACCCAAACCCCGACACTGGGCAATTTTCTGAGGGCCACATGCCAGTGGTGGGTGGGGCCAGAGGCAAAAGTAGGTAGTGGAAGAAATAGAAATTTCTCCTTTGCACAGTAGGCTAGTTTCTACACATGTTCACAGACACATCTCCAGCCTTCCACCAGACAAGCAAGAGGGACAAGGACACCTTCCAGCCAAGCAAAAGCGCTCTGGGTCTGAAGCAGCTTCAGTGAGGGGGTGTGGCCTGATGTGACTTCCAAGGGCACAGAGGCCTGGGGGGCCACATCCAGTTCCTGGCCCTGAAGTTGCCTACCCCTGCATTAGTGAGCAAAGGGCCTGCTGGGCATAGGTCCCCTTTTTCTCTAACACCAAATGTGCAGCAGCCACTAGGAGTCACGGCCGGTGTGGGAGGGTCAAGGCTGGTAGGTGAGTTCTTGCCACCCCTTCATATGTTGCAATGAGGTGGCGGCGTTGTTTAAACACCCCCCCCATCTACTGTGAGCACAGAACCTGATACCACAAACGTATTTTTCAAATGTTTATTAAGGGCACAGATTTGAAATAATGTTTCTGTTGGCATTGCTGCTTTTCCAAGAAGTGAGGATTGAGGGAATGAAAAATTCCTGTTGGCTCTTCAGCATTTCTTAATTGATGCAAATTTAGGCTAGAGAAACCAGCCATCTCTCATACTGACAGAGCTCACAAGGCAAGCTTGGGGGTGGTGTAGGAAAGGCTGCTTCGTAACTGACCAGGTGCCTGCTCTAGTTATCAATTAATTAATTAGCATTCACATTTGATTAGTTAACCTCCAAAGGCTATATGAATTCGTTCCCAGGTACATCGTGGTATGCGCCATGAGCTTCCGTTTTCGAAACACTTTAAAAAACCCGTCCATTCTGAAACGATCCGTGCAGCTTCAGTGCTTTTTAACTTCTCACATTTGTCAGTCATCAGCACCTGGGTGGCATAGCGAGGTAGTTACACAGTTTGAAGCAAAACTCTCAGGCAAGGTGATTATTCATCTCAGTGTCTGTAGTTTTGCCATGGATTTCTCATGTGGAATTCCTCATAGAGGAGCCTGCCTCCGTAAGATGATTAGGAAAGGTTAGATCTCAGGAGCAAATGGTCTTTATGGCTAAGGAAACTTGACAGGCATCTGAGGGCAAGTATTGCTGCAGCTGAAGGGGAAGGTGGATTTCCCTTTGTTGGTAGGCTCTATTTGCTGCCTCAGGGGCAGCAGAAGACAAGGGGAAGCCAGGCCACGCACAGTCTTTCCCAACCTGGTGCCTCCAGATGTTGCCAGACTACACTTCTCACCATTCCTGACCATGCTGGCTGGGGCTGATGGGAGTTGTGAGTTCAACAACATTTGGAGGATTTGGGGGGAGGCTAGTCTTGTGCTTCACTTGGAGGGCCAAATTAAATGTGATGCCAATGATCTGTGAATCAGATTTTCTGTAGCTTTTTTAAATTTAAAAATCAGCCAGACCCGACACACCTTGCTGTCTGAGGTGGAGCAGCAACTCACTCACTAACACACACCAAGTTGCTTAGTACCCCAAAACAGTCAAGTTACTTTGACACCTGAGGTAGAAAATCCCATAGCACTTCTCTCCCATCCTGGCCAGTAAAACTACAGCAATAACAAGTTAAATGATGAACAATTTGCTGCCCTTTTATAACACCTAAAATCAGCTGACTGAGACAGTCACCTCATATAGGGACCGTGGTGCTAGAGGAGAGACTCTTCTTTCCACATGCATGCACACAAGGATGTGCATGCACATTGCATTCCTGATGGAAATTGCCTCTCTCAGAAGCTGCTGACATGTGAGCATACATGTCAGGCTCCCATCCCCAAAACACAACACAACAGCTCTTACATGAGGCTGAGAAAGAAACCTTTATTCAGGCTATTAGTGGTACAAGCTCAGCAGTAAACACAAGGTCCAGAAGTTGAGGTTCCAAGGTACATGAGCAAGGCAAGCGGTTCATAACCCAACCAAAGCTATGAAGTTGTCCCAACAGTTGGCATGCCCCTCCCACCAAACTTTTAAATATGAGGTGGGACGAGCTCATTCATGAGACTCTTTCGCCCTATGGGTCGGCCATGCGCACACATGCGCACTCCATCTGGATGGATGTCTCTGATCCCACCTGCAAAGGTGGTGCCTGGTTCTCAGGAATAAGATTTATCAGCTCCAGTGAGCATGGCGAATGGCCAGGGATGGTGGCAGTTGAATTCCAACATTTGGAAGGTTGCAGGTTCCCTATCAATGGCTTAAAGTGGTCCTGTTGCAGGTAAGTAGCTGTGTTGGTCTGCCATAGTCAAAACAAAATAAAAAATAAAAAAATTCCTTCCAGTAGCACCTTAGAGACCAACTAAGTTTGTTCTTAGTATGAGCTTTTATGTGCATGCACACTTCTTCAGATACACTGAAACAGAAGTCACCAGACCCTTATATATAGTGAGAGAGTGGGGAGGGGTATTACTCAGAAGGGTGGTGGGAATGGGTGATTGGCTGATAGGTGTGGAAAACCTGTTGGCGACTGTTAAAGTGGTCCTGTCATTCCCTTATGTTGGTAGATTATAGTTTGTCATATAAGAACATGCTTTTTAAAAGATTGTTTTAAAAGAATGGTATGTGTGTGTGACAAACCAAGTTGTTCATGTGCCCTTCTTCTTTTAAAATCAGCTTGCCTAGCTGTGAATTTTGAATGCTTTTTCCAGAACATTATCTGCAATTAGAAACAGTTCCACTGGGAGAGAGGGGCAGGCTGCATTCAGAGATACTCTGCTGTTGAAAATAAACACGAGGCTTTGAGAATATTTCCCCTGCCAAAACAATTTAAGCATTTCACTGTCACACAGCAGGTGATCCAGGGGGGAGAGAATACATTGACAGGGACAGCCCAGAGGGACCCCCGAGTCTCCCCCCCTCCCACCCCCTGCCAGTGCGCCAGGCAATTAATTCATTTCCTTTTGTGGTGGTATAAAATGTAGTTCAAGGTATTACATTTTCATAAGTGAGATTTTTATTTATTATAAATGAGCTTATCCCTTTGCAGCTATGTAGTAATTAGATTGCCTGTGGTGCTGATGAACGGCCAAGATAGATTCACTGGAGGTGTGCAGAAGCAAAGGACGTGGAATATACAGGGCTGCATGCAGTCCTCTGCAACAATCCAAAGGCGGGAGGCTTTTCCTGCTTATAAAAGCAAGGAGGGAGTAAAGCTCTATCATCTGGGGAGCAGCAAATTGAAAGCAGGAAGAGCCTCACATGTAATGCTGCAGCTGGTTACCAAACCCAGCACAGCTAATTGATTTAAAAACAAAAGGGAGCCTGCCTAGGCCTATGGCCAATTACTAGCTTGACACCCTTAAGAGGCAAGGGTTCCACTCTGGCTACATTGTGTAAGATAGGGAATTGTCCTGCAATTGCTCAAACACCAAAGACAAATTTCAAATATTCCAATTAAAACTGTGTTGAAGGACTCATCTGTTTCAGTTTCAGCACAGGTTTGCACTAGTATTAGCAGTGACTTGGAACACTTTCATCATGCTGGACCTAGCCCACAATAACTTCTATGGAGAGCGCATGTCACATTTGGACAGGACTGTATAAAGAAGCTGGCACTTTATAATCTTTAGGGGTTGGCCTGGGACTAGGGACACCCAGGTTCAGGTCCCCCACTCTGCCATGAAGCTGACCGGGGCACCTCGGGCCAGTCACTAGCTCTCAGTCTGATCTACCTCACAGGGTTGTTGTGAGGATAACAGTAGGTGCAGGGAGAACAATGTATGCTGCCTTGGTGTTACTGTATTGGAGGAGAGCTGAGGTGAAAATGCAGTAAAGCAATCAATGGCTACAAACTGGTACACACTAAGCTAGGACCAAGTCTCAGTGAACTTGTTAGGGCAAACTTCTGAATAGGCACAAACCGTAGTGGCTGGCTGAGCTCTCCACTGCCTTGCCCCTCCCCTCCCACCAGGGGCATAGCATGGGAGTGCCAGCCCCCCCCCCACAGTTTTTGAGGGGTGCAAACCAGGAGCTTCAATGCAGTTGCCTCCACTGCAGCCCAACATGGTGGTCCTCTCCACCTGCAAAGGGCCGTGTCAGCTAGCTGGGCTCACTCCTGTGTGGGCAGGTGGGCGGCTCAGCACGACCCCGCTTTGCTCCAGTGGAGGTGGGGTCGCTCCAGTGGCAGCAGTGGTGAGGGCCGAAATGGTGCCCTCCCACCCAGTGTACATGCATGCCCCGGACACCAGCAACCAATGCTAAGCTGCTGCCTCCCACTCCTGGTAATTGGCAGTGATGTGAACTCCCACAGGCAGTCCCTCCCTCTTTTGATGAGCAGCAGTGACGCATGGTGTTGGGAAGGCACGTGGCATAGAGCAACACAGCCCTAGCTACGCTGTCCTGCCAGTCACTACGGGACATGTGTAGGCTACTACTTCAGCCTAAAGAGAAATAGAAGTCAGCCAATACAACCTACCACTTGTGTAACCTGAAGCAATATCCTTTGAATCTCGAAGGAAAGGTCATGACCAACTTTCAGACAGGATTAAGGAAATGCTGCAGCTCGCATGTTTTAAAATTTGGGAGGAGGGGGCACTTTGTATGCCAAAACTGAATTGGGCGAGTCTTTGTCAGTACCCTCGTGCACAGGCACATGCGGGCACCAACTCAATGCCCACTGCTTATCGCTGCCAAGCAACTGTAGCTTTCAACACTCCCGTATGTGGAAAAGCACATTGCAAAGCAGGCAAGGCCTCAGAGGCAGCTGGAGCTTTGTGCTGCCAGCCCGATTAGCATTTTCTATTGCAGCTTCCTCCCCGCTCCCACCTCCCAGCACAGCAGGGCCTGGAAGCAGAAGAAAGGAAGATTAAAAGGATGACTCGGCAACCTGGCTCCATGCTGCTTCCCGCTGCAGGAGAAGGCATTGTGTTTGAGTCAGCACGGAGAGGGCCGCAGTATGCTAGGGACTTAAGGACGTCTCTGTTTTTATTTCACGTTGCCTGTGTTTTTGCAAGAGAGAAGGGAAAGGGGAGGGCAGGCTGCTAGATCCTTTAGAATTATTTTCCTGGCATAATCCCCAGAGAATGCAACTCGGTTCATTCCACGAAGGCAATCTAGGCACTCGTTGGTGCGGAGATGTTTAATTTCAGCACATATCTTAAATAAGCAAGTTTGAAAGAACAAAACAGCTTGGGAAGCAGAGGCTGGGGATGAAGAGAACTCTCTGACGGTGGCTGCTCCGGAGCAGCTGGAGAGGGGAAAGGAACCAGTTTAGGGCTGCCTCTGGAGCAAGGCTCATTTGGCAGCTGATATGCTACAGCTTTGTACATCAGTTTTAGGAATCGCTTGTGCCAAACTGGATTGCTGCTTTTATTTCCCTCCAATGTTGAATAAGAATGCTGTAATAGGGCACGGGCTTGCTGCTTGTCCCCCAAGAAGTGCCCACTGTGGGCTTGGGGTTTTCTCTCTTCATCTGCTCTTGGACAAAGGAAAGTACTAATTGTTTTGAGCAGTTTTTCAAAGAGAGCTTTTAAAATATAGTGGGGGATGGGGTGAGGAATGACATTCCCCGGGGGCCTAAATAAGATGCACTGTACTCATTTTTGTGGAAGTGATGTAGGGTGGTGGGCCAGATCCGCACTGACTGCAACTTGGACAGTCAGTTGCATTGCCACTGCCATTGGTCTCTTTATATTATTATTATTATTATTATTATTATTATTATTATTATTATTATTATTATTTTATTAATTTATTTATTTATTAAATTTATATACTGCCCTTCATCCGAAGATCTCAGGATGGTTCACATGATAAAAATGCAGCATAAAAGCACAATATAAATGGTTAAAACAAAATGAAACAATAGCCCCCCCACCCCCCAAAAACATTTAAAAGGCCACAGAAAATTAATTCAACCAAAGGCCTGGTTGAAAAGGAACGTTTTTGCCTGTTGCATAAAGATATATAATGAAGGCACCGGATGAACCTCCTTAGGGAGAGCATTCCACAAATGGGGCGCCACTGCAGAAAAGGCCTGTTCTGATGTTGCCACCCTTCAGATCTCTCGAGGAGAAGGCACACAAAGAAGGATCTCAGATGATGATCGCAGAGTCCCGAACAGTTTATATGTGGAGAGGCAGTCCTTGAGGTATTGCAGTCCTGAGCCATTGCAGGCATGGCCAAACTTGGCACTCCACCTGTTTTGGGACTACAGTTCCCATCATCCCTGACCACTGGTCCTGTTATCTAGGGATGATGGGAGTTGTAGTCTCAAAACAGCTGGAGGGCTAAGTTTGGCCATGCCTGGCTAAGGCTTTATAGGTCAAAACCAGCACTTTGAATTGGGCCCGGAAATTACTGGTAATCAGCAGCCAGTGCAGGCAAGGTTCAGTGTATTGTCTTGCCCCGGTGAGCAACCTGGCCACCAAATTCTGCACCAGCTAAAGTTTCTGAACTGTCTTCAGAGGCAGCTCTACATATAACGCGCTGCAGCAATCTAACCTAGAGGTTCCCAGAGTATAGACAACAGAAGCTAGGCTACCCCTACCAAGATAGGGTTTGCAGCTGGGTCACCAGCCAAAGATGATGGCAGGCATTCCGCACCACTGAGGCCACTCTTGACGATGTATCTCTTTTTCGACAGCTGGCAAACTCAGGAGCCAGCAAAGTTTAGCCATGGGGACTCTAGTTGTCGATCCCTGCTGTGTCTTGGGGTTCAGTCCTAACCACCCTTGACTGAGTGGGATTCACTGGGACTTACTTCTGAGTAAGACACAGTTAGGCTTGCAGCTGTTGTTGTATTTGTTAGTTGCCTCATTGTTCTCTAGGAGTCACACGGTACTAATTTTAAACAAAATTAAAACACAAGATTTAAACACTGACACAACAAATAAAACAAACGCTAACTACAGAAAGTTATTCAGCCACATGGCAGAAGCTAAAACAACCTCATAAAGCTAAAACCAACCACCATCCACAGCAGAGACACAGAAGGTCAATCCTTAATATTCAAGATAAGATGTTAAATCATATTAACTATAATTAACACTTGAATGGTTATTTTTTTTTCCTCAGCAGCCACTTCTGTATGCTTGAACTTCTGTGAACACCTTCACATGGTGCTCTTGCAGCATATCTGTTATTGTGGATGTTCTCTATGGACGGGACACACAAAGAAGGGCCGCAGATTATGGCCACGGGGTCTGGGTCAGTTCATGTGGCCAGAGGCGGTCCTTGAGTCCTGAGCTGCATACGGTTTAATAGGTCAAAACCAGCACTTTTAGATCATGTGTCAAAGCAAGTGTTATCCCACACTTCCCAGTGCATTTTCCTATCACTCCTTATCACAAACATTCTGATCTTTTGAGGAAGCAGGTTTGTTGCACGAGACATCTCAATTAACTATATTTGCACAGCCTGAATGTGATCAAATCTCAGCTGAAAATAGCAACCGTCTGGCAGTACCCAAAGTCCAGAACCATGGCGGAGGTATATAGTATTTGGGGAAGGTTTTGGGTAATAGATGATGGGACTTTGAGTGTCAGGTCCCCTATCAATAATGGCAATTTGTTTTTATTGTACTGGCACAATGAACGGCATCCTCTTGTGCAAGGCCTGTTTTAGGAAAACCGCCACTTCTCTCAAAACATTTATGATTTAAGTAGGAAATCAGAGTTATATCAGAGAAGGCTAGGCAAAATAGCACAAGTAAACAAAGAGGTCTGGATGGGTGGATTATGTAAGGCATTAATCTTTCCAAATCAGCATTGGCCAATTCTGCACACCGGCTTAAGTTGCCAAATCCATTTCCTTGCATTTCTCTCAGCACCCGGCCTTGTCTGTGTGAGTGGAAACTGAGGTGTGGTGCATGTCCACTTCAGAGCAAACGTGCCAGTCCTTGAGTGCACACCATTGGGTGGGTGGGTGTGCAATCAGTATGAGTGTGATTGTGATAATTATCATGGCGAGAACAATGAGATAGATATCCCTGCAGACTTAACCTTAGCGTGCTCTACTTTGCGTCCTCCTGACACTGAATACCACAGGGAAACACCCACATGCAGACAAGGCAGGAGCCAGCAAGTGTGGGAAGGAGTGGAAACAAGGAGGAGAAGTAGCATGGAGGAGGGAAAGGGCAGGTGTGTCTGTGGACGAAGAAAACAGGAGAATTGATCGTCCTCCTTATCCATCCCACACCTTGCTGATCAGAAGGTCGGTGGTTCGAATCCCCACAACGGGGTGAGCTCCCGTATTTCGGTCCCAGCTCCTGCCCACCTAGCAGTTTGAAAGCACATCAAAGTGCAAGTAGATAAATAGGTACCGCTCTGGCGGGAAGGTAAACGGCATTTCTGTGCGCTGATCTGGTTCACCAGAAGTAGCTTAGTCATGCTGGCCACATGACCCAGAAGTTGTTCGCCGTCTCCCTCGGCCAGTAACGCGATATGAGCATTGCAACCCCAGAGTCGGACATGACTGGACCTAATGGTCAGGGGTCCCTTTACCTTTACCTATAAAAGGTAAAGGACCCTTGACAGTTAAGTCCAGTTGTGAATGACTCTGGGGTTGCGGCACTCATCTCGCTTTACAGGCTGAGGGAGCCAACATTCATCTGCAGACAGTTTTTCCGTGTCATGTGGCCAGCATGACTAAGCCGCTTCTGGCAAACCAGAGCAGCGCATGGAAAGACTGTTTACCTTCCCGCTGGAGCGGTACCTATTTATCTACTTGCACTTTGATGTGCTTTTGAACTGCTAGGTTTGCAGAAACTGGGACCGAACAACGGGAGCTCACCCCGTTGCAGGGCCTCGAACCGCCGACCTTCCAATTGACAAGTCCAAGCAGCACAGCGCCACCCACGTCCCGTAATGTTAGCTATAATTTGGTGTAAATGCAGATATGGAACCTGTGTTTAGATAGCTAAGATCCGATGACATGACCTGTGCAGATAAACAATGATGTAATGAAAGTACAATAAGAAAGATCGGAAGACTTGTATGTATGTGAGAAGTGTGGTTATGTAAACCAATTTTAACCCTTTTTGTGCGTGTTTTTTCTTCTTTGTTTTCTTTTTCCTTTTCTTCTTTTTTTATCTGTATTGATGAGACTGTAAATATTTTTTAATGTGCGTAAATAAAACCAATAAAGATTACTTAAAAAAAAAAAGATCCGATGACATGACAAGGAGCTTTATTGGTGTTTGTTTTTTAAATAAATAAATAAATTATAGCCTGCCGCATCATCATAAATGTTCTGAGGGTGGGGTACAATTAAATTCCATTTAACAACACAGCAATTCGATAAGCATAACTAAGAGAACAGCTAACTATCGCTTCAGTCCAATCTTGAATTATAGAGGCAACCTATTCAACCTGAGGAGACAACCACGCATTAACTGGGCACTAAAGCAAAAACCAAGTCAGAGCCAACTGGCCCTTAGAGGGGAGGGCACTTCACAATGGGGCACCATTATGGATGAGTTTTATTTTTGTTACAGAGGTACTTTATGCAGTCCCAACAGAGAGGGCCTTTTCTCTGGTAGCGCCGCCCTGAGTTTGGAATGGCCTCCCCAGGGAGACATTTCTGACACAGATGCTACATTTTTTTCAGTGCCAAATTAAGACACACAGCCCTATTCGTCCAGGCATTTTTTTAAATATTTTAAATCAGAACTGCCTTCTTTGCTTTTAAGTTTTTTATTTGTAGTTGGGAAGAACTCTAGCTCAGTGATAGAGCATCTGCTTTGCCTCTCCAGGTAGGGCTGGGAATGTCCCTTACTCAAACCCTGAACAGCTGCTGCCAGTTGGCATGAATAATACCAAGCTAGAAAAACTAATGCTGTGCTCAATATAAGGCAGCTTCCTATGTTCCTATATAATTTACCTTGTTGTTTATTGCTTAAAATGCATTGCACAACACCCCAATCCCCAAGCAGTGTGAGATTCCAGGGATTCCAGGTGCAGCTTCAGTTTCCTTGGAATGAGGGACAGAAGACAGTGGTGTCTTTATGATATACGGGTTACTTACGCATAAATACAACCTGAGCCTATGATAGGGGTGGGTCACAGCATTAACACTGCAGTAAGGTATTGCCTCTCTCATAGCCACAAGCTTGGATTCAAGCAGAAATCAAGCATGTCTCTCCCTCTCAGTCTTCTGCCTGTTTTCTGCTTCTAGCCCAGCTCTCTCAACCAACTCTGGCATTTTGGCCTTCTAACTATCAACCAGTTGAAGGAAAGGGGCTCACCCATTTGTCTTCTGGCACAGAGCCACTTCCTTTGTTACCTTAATGACCCATACTTGGGGGCCATTAGCAAGAAACTTCATGGATCACTGCCTTGTCGTGGCGAAGGGGCTTGAATTACTCAGGGAAGCTATGAGCTATGCCGTGCAGGGCCACCCAAGATGGACAGGTCATAGTGGAGAGTTTGGACCAAACGTGATCCACCTGGAGGAGGAACTGGCAACCCACTCCAGTATCCCTGCCAAGAAAACTCCATGGACAAAGACAACAGGCATATAAAAGATATGACGCTGGAAGATGAGCCCCTCAGGTCGGAAGGCGTCCAACATGCTACTGGGGAAGAGCGGAGGACAAGTACAAGTAGATCCAAAGCTGATGAAGCGGCTGGGCCAAAGCCGAAAGGACACTCAGTTGCGGATATGCCTGGAAGCGAAAGGAAAGTCCAATGCTGTAAAGAAAAGTATTGCATAGGAACCTGGAATGTAAGAACCATGAACCTTGGTAAGCTGGATGTGGTCAAAAATGAGATGGCAAGAATAAACATTGACATCCTAGGCATCAGTGAACTAAAATGGACGGGAATGGGCGAATTCAGTTCAGATGACTATCATATCTACTACTGCGGGCAGGAATCCCGTAAAAGAAATGGAGTGGCCCTCATAGTCAACAAAAGAGTGGCGAAAGCTGTACTGGGATGCAATTTCAAAAATGATAGATTGATCTCGATACGAATCCAAGGCAGTCCTTTTAACATCACAGTAATCCAAGTTTATGCACCAACTTCCAGTGCTGAAGAAACTGAAATTGACCAATTCTATGAAGACTTACAACACCTTATAGAAATGACACCAAAGAAGGATGTTCTTCTCATTATAGGGGATTGGAATGCTAAAGTAGGGAGTCAAGAGATAAAAGGAACAACTGGCAAGTTTGGCCTTGGAGTTCAAAATGAAGCAGGGCAAAGGCTAATAGAGTTCTGTCAGGAGAACAAGCTGGTCATCACAAACACTCTTTTCCAACAACACAAGAGACGACTCTACACATGGACATCACCAGATGGGCGACATCGAAATCAGATTGATTATATTCTCTGCAGCCAAAGATGGAGAAGCTCTATACACTCAGCAAAAACAAGACCTGGAGCTGACTGTGGCTCTGATCATCAGCTTCTTATAGCAAAATTCCAGCTTAAACTTAAGAAAGTAGGAAAAACCACTGGGCCAGTAAGATACAATCTAAATCAAATTCCTTATGAATACACAGTTGAAGTGAAAAACAGGTTTAAGGACTTAGATTTGGTGGATAGAGTGCCTGAAGAACTGTGGATGGAGGCTCGTAACATTATACAGGAGGCAGCAACGAAAACCATCCCAATGAAAAAGAAATGCAAGAAAGCAAAGTGGCTGTCCAATGAGGCCTTAAAAATAGCGGGGGAGAGAAGGCAAGCAAAATGTGAGGGAGATAGTGAAAGATACAGGAAATTGAATGCAGATTTCCAAAGAATAGCAAGGAGAGACAAGAGGGCCTTTCTAAACGAGCAATGCAAAGAAATAGAGGAAAATAACAGAATGGGAAAAACCAGAGATCTGTTCAAGAAAATTGGAGATATGAAAGGAACATTTCGTACAAAGATTACCACAATTAAGGACAAAAGTGGAAAGGACCTAACAGAAGCAGAAGACATCAAGAAGAGGTGGCAAGAATACACAGAGGAACTATACCAGAAAGATATAGAGGTCTCATACACCCCAGGTAGTGTGGTTGCTGACCTTGAGCCAGACATCCTGGAGAGTGAAGTCAAATGGGCCTTAGAAAGCCTTGCTAACAACAAGGCCAGTGGAAGTGATGATATTCCAGCTGAACTATTTAAAATCCTAAAAGATGATGCTGTTAAGGTGCTACACTCAATATGCCAACAAGTTTGGAAAACTCAGCAGTGGCCAGAGGATTGGAGAAGATCAGTTTACATCCCAATCCCAAAGAAGGGCAGT
Organism: Lacerta agilis; assembly: GCF_009819535.1. Classification (NCBI taxonomy): domain Eukaryota; kingdom Metazoa; phylum Chordata; class Lepidosauria; order Squamata; family Lacertidae; genus Lacerta; species Lacerta agilis. The sequence continues at coordinate 56,758,180 of NC_046315.1, forward strand.
GCCAAAGAATGCTCTAACTACCGCACAATTGCACTCATTTCACACGCTAGCAAGGTTATGCTTAAAATTCTACAAGGCAGGCTTAAGCAGTACGTGGACCGAGAACTCCCAGAAGTGCAAGCTGGATTTCGAAGGGGCAGAGGAACCAGAGACCAAATTGCAAACATGCGCTGGATTATGGAGAAAGCTAGAGAGTTCCAGAAAAACATCTACTTCTGCTTCATTGACTACGCAAAAGCATTTGACTGTGTCGACCACAGCAAACTATGGAAAGTTCTTAAAGAAATGGGAGTGCCGGATCACCTCATCTGTCTACTGAGAAATCTCTATTTGGGACAAGAAGCTACAGTTAGAACTGGATATGGAATAACTGATTGGTTCAAAATTGGGAAAGGAGTACGACAAGGCTGTATATTGTCTCCCTGCTTATTTAACTTATATGCAGAATTCATCATGCGAAAGGCTGGGCTGGATGAATCCCAAACCGGAATTAAGATTGCCGGAAAAAATATCAACAACCTCAGATATGCTGATGATACAACCTTGATGGCAGAAAGTGAGGAGGAATTGAAGAACCTTTTAATGAGGGTGAAAGAGGAAAGCGCAAAATATGGTCTGAAGCTCAACATCAAAAAAACTAAGATCATGGCCACTGGTCCCATCACCTCCTGGCAAATAGAAGGGGAAGAAATGGAGGCAGTGAGAGATTTCACTTTCTTGGGTTCCATGATCACTGCAGATGGTGACAGCAGTCACGAAATTAGAAGACGCCTGCTTCTTGGGAGAAAAGCAATGACAAACCTAGACAGCATCTTAAAAAGCAAAGACATCACCTTGCCAACAAAGGTCCGTATAGTTAAAGCTATGGTTTTCCCAGTAGTAATGTACGGAAGTGAGAGCTGGACCATCAAGAAGGCTGATCGCCGAAGAATTGATGCTTTTGAATTATGGTGCTGGAGGAGACTCTTGAGAGTCCCATGGACTGCAAGAAGATCAAACCTATCCATTCTCAAGGAAATCGGCCCTGAGTGCTCACTAGAAGGACAGATCCTGAAGTTGAGGCTCCAGTACTTTGGCCACCTCATGAGAAGAGAAGACTCCCTGGAAAAGACCCTGATGTTGGGAAAGATGGAGGGCACAAGGAGAAGGGGACGACAAAGGATGAGATGGTTGGACAGTATTCTCGAAGCTACTAACATGAGTTTGGCCAAACTGCGGGAGGCAGTGAATGATAGGCGTGCCTGGCGTGCTCTGGTCCATGGGGTCACGAAGAGTCGGACACGACTGAACGACTGAACAACAACAACAAGCAAGAAACTGGCCTGTCTATTCCAACAGTTGAATCCTTGTTGGATCCCGGAATTAGAAGGGACTCAGGCATACAACCTGACCGCCCCCGCCCTCTCAACTCACATTATTATATGATAAATCTTATTCACATTTTTGTACACCATCCTGGATTCCCCTAATGAAAGGCAACTGATTAATATTTTGAATGAATGAATGAACATTACGCTGCATAACTTGTTAGCCATTTGGCAGAGGTGGCAGTGAAAAGCACTGTGTTTGTTGCATAGGAGTGAGTTACACTGAAATGAATGAAATATGCATCAGTGTAACAGATAAGATGGGGGGGTGCTCTTAACTTGCACCATCTACTTATTGCATTGTGCCATTTGCACTGGGGCAATGCAATAAGTAGATGGTGCAAATTTAGAACCCCCCCCCCCCAATCAGATCCCTTCAAGGTGAAGGAAGGACTCCTCAAGGATGCAAATTTCTCCAGACTGCTTGGTTGCTGATGACACTCAAGAGGTATTTCAGACTCTTAGAGAGTGGGGGACTTAGGGAAAGAGGCTCTTCTGTCAGTCTGCCAAGGCTGACAGATTGCAGGTTGTTGGTTTTTTTTTTTTTAATCACCCTGAAATGAAAAGAACAGGGCAATAAAACTTTGGACTAGAGCTGCCAGGTAAGAATGGATGATGAAATTTAATTGGCTTGCATATTAGTAACCCAATCTTACTGCTGAGATTGCTTGTTTTGCATGTGCTTCAAGATGCCGTTTCCAGGATTTGTCTGACAAGGAGCGCTGCATGACTGCTCCAGCCCGATAAGGGAAGTGTTCACGCAGCTTCCTTTCTGACCAGTCTGTCAATCTCGCCCCATTATTTCAGTCCCTGGGCTGGCTTTCTCACTTAATTCTGTATCAAAGTGCAAGGTTCCACTTGTCAGTTTTAAAACCACAGCTCCATAAGGTTGTCAGGAAGGGAGCCGGCATAATGAGACAGCTGCCTGCTGCGATGCTCCCCAGTTGGTTGGCAAATGACAGAGTTTCCAACCCCAAGAGGTTAAACGTCAAACGAAAAACTAAAGGAGGCTCATGGAGCCAAACCCGGAAGTCTTTTAAATGGGAGTGAAATTTGCTCATCACCCATAAGTGAACGACAATAAGCGTGTGGTGGCAAAAGTAATTTCACCCTTTGGCATTCTCTGGGTCAGGCCTAGATTAACAGGCTAAGTAGCCCATAGTGCAGAAGACGTCGGCCTACTAGGGATGCATTTTGTAGATTTTTTTAAAAAGCACCTCATTATGGAGAGCTGACCCAGCCCATTTCCTGTGGCATACTCCATTTTATTCCTCCATAGTTCAGGAAGCGATGCCCATTTTTGCATGGTTTCCGGAGGATTCTCTCTGTGACCCCAGCAAGTGCTGTGTAATGATAACGGTTGCAGGCTGCTCCATCCCATGTTTTTTATTAGTCTAAAAGACACTGATCATTCAGGTAAAGAGATCACAATCTGTTTGTACTTGACTTGAAACCTAGCATTCTTTCCACTCCAGTTCAGCTTTCATAATATGTAGCCACAGCCTCTTTTTTGCCCATCAGACCCCAGTACACACAACAACGGAGTTATGCTTTTGTTCCTAGATGTGGAGAAGCAGCAGGGCGATTATGTACCCTATACCCAAGTGTGGGGAGGGGTGGGTGAAATACGACAGGATACAGATTCATGCTTTTGTGGGTTGGCATATGTAAGGCCCACGTACCATAACAAAATGGGCATATTAAGGATTTGAGTTGAAGTGAGCTATACAAAGTACAGAATCTGCTCTTATCAAGTGTGTAGCTGAACCCACAGTTACCACACAACACTACTCAGTAGCTTTGTGGCAGCCAGGTAGATGTGGGTGGAGTGCAATGGTGGCTGGTCCCCATTGAGGCTGGTAGCATGGAAGGCAGAGAGGCCAATAGTATCATGGGTGTAGCCGGGGGGGGGGAGCAGGGGGGCAGCTCCCCTCCCAGATCAAGTAAAACAATAGAAATACTTAATTAACTGAACAATCACGTCGGTCCTGCCCTCCCTAACAAAGTCCTGCCCCTCCCCCACAAAAATCCTGGCTATGCCCATGAATAGTAGGGTAAATGACAGTCAGAGCCAACTAATTCTATTCTAATCCTAAGGCTCTTCTAGCCTGCATTAACAGAAGTATAGTGTCGAAATCAAGGGAAGTAATAGTACCACTCTGTTCTGCCTTGGTCAGACCACACCTGGAATACTGTGTCCAGTTCTAGGCACCACCATTTAAGAAGGATGTTGGCAAGCTGGAACGTGTGCAGAGGAGGGTGAGCAAGATGATCCTGTGTCTGGAAACTAAGCCTTATGAGGCTTAGTTGAAGGAGCTGAGTATGTCTGACCTGGATAAAAGGAGATGGAGAGGAGATATGATAGCCATCTTCATATCTCAAGGACTGTCACATGGAAGATGGAACAAGCTTGCTATCTCATGCTCTGGAGGGTTGGACCCGAACCAATGGATTCAAGTTGCAAGAAAGGAGATTTGAACTAAATATCAAGAAGAACTTTCTGATGGCAAAAGCTGCCTGGCAGTGGAATATACTAGCTTGAAAGGTGCTGGACCCCCCTTCCCTGGATGTTTTTAAGCAGAGGTTGGATGGCCGTCTGTCATGGATGCTTTAGTTGAGATTCCTGCATTGTAGGGAGTTGGACTAGATGACCCTTGGGGTACCTTCCAACTCTACAATTCTATAATATTATGATTCTGTGAGTCTAGCACCTCCATCCTCCTCCCTACTGAGTTCTATAATGGCAATATTGAAGAGGTAGAAGCTAATAGGCAATGCCACCTCTTGGCTGGTTGTACATAAGAAGGCAAGCAGGTGGGAGGGGGCTGGCTAAGGGCAGTCTGAGATTGGGGGCAGTGCCCCATTCATCCTGTTCAACCAGCCTTCACTGGGCTTTGAGTATGAAATTTGAGGCAGGAGGTCCTCAATTCAAATATTGACCAACCATGTCAAGGTAATGTTGTCAACCACATAAATGAATGGATGAATAAATACAAGTAAATTTTGAAGGTTGGTTGTGTTGTGGTTTTGGAAAGTGAAAATTGGATAAATTCAGCTTTTAAATGTGAACTCAACCAAATCTTTCCTCCATCCCTAATCCTGAGAGTCAACTAGAGAGCCCTGGGGGGCCACATTTGTTCCCTGGACCTCAAGTTCTCCGCATCTGCAAGACGCAGATACTTAACTGAATACCATTATTTTCTGCGACCATTGCTCCTTTTGTCTCCTGAGGCTGTATGTCCTATTACAGAATTTAGATATAGACAGGTCTGGATATGTGTAAGGCCTTAAGGGCTTAGAGAAAAGGGTACCCTTTGCAGAGCATTGCCCTGCCCATAAGGGCATCAATCAGGCATGACGCATTCATGGCAACTAACAAGGTTTGTAAATAGACCACATCTAGGAACTCACTGGTGGCAGATGCTTCTTTCTCCATCACTGCACACAAATCCTGCCAGCAACAGTCGCCTTTCAGCAGAGCTAAAGAACAATGTTTTTTATTAAAAAAAAAAAAAGAAGAAGAAGGAGAAAAAAGATGCAGCCTCACAAAGCACGGAATCTTGAATGCAGCTGGCTCCTTTTTGGAAACAGAACACTAGCCTATGAACGAAAAACATCCAAAATTGCCTCGTTGCTTTTGATGATCCAAATGAGAAGCTCCCAGAAAGTTGTTCAAAATGGAAATGCATCTGGATTTGAATCTATTTTTAAAGTGTGGTTTATTTTCCAGAATCTTAAAGGAGAATTGCTACTCTTGCATATAGTTAGAAAAGAGGAAATGCGGCACAAAGAGAGGATAAAAAAGGACATAGATTTGCAAAAAAATTGCATATGCTAATGCATATGTATGGATGCAGATTTAATTTCTATCATTTAAGCAGAGAATATATCCCACCATAATGGGGAAGACTCAGTCTGCTGTCCAAGTGCTGACAGTTGATGGACAACTTCAAGACTCACCTGCTCTCCCTTCTTAGGATTCCATATCTTTGAATTGGACTTGGATCAGACAGTCCTTCAAAGAGAGGTTACCTGCAAATACCATCCTCTGTAAAGCAGCACCTGGTCGCCCTATCTTAAAGGCATGCAATATATCTATTTGTTTTAAAGAATGCAGCAAGATTATTGTTTGATTTATCAATAGGATATCATATCTTTATTCTTCCAATCCATCAGTATCAGTCTCTTGGCCACAATTAGGGCACATGGAACATTAATCTGTCCATGTTCTATCTGAGAGGGGCTTCTGCCACACCCACCACCATCAGAAGTGAGGTGACAAACAGAGACAGGGTTTCCTTTCTGTTGGTGCTGCAGCCTTTGAAATCTTTCCTCAGAGAGGTGTGTCAGAGATCAGCTTCACTGCCTTTTCGATGCCAGGTTTACCTAAGCCTTTTAGTTCTTTGTTTTAAACTTGGATTTTATCTGGTTAAGCCGTAGTAGACAGTGCTCGGGGGCAGTGCTGCTCACCTGATATCCAATTACTCATGTTGCTACTGCTTACTGGGAGGTAAGAGGGAGAGATAGCGGAAAGGTTGACACTATGCAAACACACCAGCAGGAGTGCCAGATTAGCACTGCCAGTGTGCACTGCGCTGACCTTGCTGTTGCCTTGCCCTTCCCCCTCTGCCTTTCAGTAAGAAGCAGCAAAGCCATTGATGGGAGATCAAGTGAGCGTCACCAGCCAACCACACCATCTGCTATTTGGTTAGGCCATTCTTCTTTTGCTATAATTTTTGTTAATTTTTTCTAGGGACCTTGAGTTGAAGACATAGCTGTCAACTTTTTCCTTTTTTTTTTTAAGGGAAATTCCCTTATTTCGAATAGGATTCCTCACAAGAAAAGGGAAAAATTGACAGCTATGGTTGAAGAGCAGAGTATTAGATGCTTTAATAAATATACAAAAAAATAAAACTGAAAGAATCCAATTCAAGGCCCATGCTCAAGCTGCTGAACACTTATGCATCTGGATATATCCAGCCAATGCTCAACTGAGGTAATCTCAGTTGGAACCAAAGTACAGCCCAACCATAATAGAGTTTACCACTGATGGGGCTTCACATGGTCTACGTCAAATAGTTCAGAAAAAACATTTCAGATATTTCATAATTTAAATTAAAGTTATCATGGGCTGAGACATTCCAGCTCTTGTTCAGGTCATATCACAAATTTAGCAATAGTATTCACCAGAAGCTCTTTTAGCATTAATCCTGCTTCTCCACTTCAAACTTAAGTGCTGTTGATCTTCTCTGTCTCTGTCCATAATAATTGCCTACAGGTACTTTTGCTCTTTCTTCTACCTTGTCAAAATGCATGCAGAAAACTAGTCTTGTAGCTTACAGTTTGTCAAGCCCTTTCTCAAGATCCACAGAACTCTCTTACTACATTATAATCTCTGATACACAAAGCATCAAGTGTCAACTGACTATTCCACAGAAAGGCTCTGAAATCACTCGAGCGATCCACAAAAACAAGGCATGTCCCAGGAGTCCAAACACCGATGGCAAATTATAACTGAAGAAAAACTGAACTTAGGAATTATGCTAGGGTCTGCTGTGTACTAATTAACTGTTTCATTCAAGGCTACTTAGGCCCTACTGTGACATCAGAGCACTGAAGCCAACGCAAAGGCCAGAATCTATTTGCGCAAAACTATACTGGGATGTTAAGGCTGTTCAAAACAATAGCATCAAGAGAGAGAGGGCAAGGCAGGAAAAAGATAAATGAGGACAAGCTTGCAAGAGTAGAGGGAAATTTCATGAAAGCACAAATTAGACCCATTATTATCCAGGTTTATTTGTTTGTTTCAGCAATAAGGCATAACAAGGTTACACAAAACACTTGATACATATAAAATTAAAAGGTAAAACAGCCACAACAAATTCCTCATCAGGGATCAACAACTATAAAAAAGATAAAACTATAAAACCAGTAATCCAGGTAGCAGCATGTAAACATTGTGAACAGAATGAGAGTATGGGTTATCTCTGCATTTTCTAAAGTTGCTTAATACCACTCAGTGTGAGAGAGTGAACCAGTTCAGAATAAGGGAGAGATTGGGGGGAGGCAGGTGGTTATTTTGCTGTTTGTAATTGTGTATTGTTCTAAATAGAGATGGGTGGGTGACCCAGCAATCCCGCTGATTAAGCCATAACCACATTCTTTGTGGTGCTTTATGTGCTTCCTTTCAGGACAGAAGTCATTAAATGTTAGGAAATCTCTTTTGCTAATTGTGGGTTTCTGGCACTGGCCATTACCCAACTAGAATACATTTCCCCACACATATTTTCTTTTCTTTTCTATTTGCACACTTATAATTCTACCACTGCCCACTCACCATCCCACTACTAAAAAGTAGGGCATTTGTAATGTCCTTCTTACGAGGTATATGCAATGCTTAATCTTTGGGTGGTTCTGGAAGATAAGGTTTACTGTTCAACACCTCCACATGACCGCAAGAACTGTTTGCATTGCTTCAGGTACGTTGTTCTGACAGTCTGACAGGCTACAGGGCAAGCTCACATAACCAAGTTGCCATGCTGAGAATACAGGCTGAATGAATAAGTGCATGGAATTCAGCTAGAAACGAAAGTTGGCATGTGATTGATTCACCACTTCACCCAGATCAGCCAACGTTTACCTCACAAGAGTGCTCAACTCACTTCTGTTCACTTTCTGGTGGAATGGTAAATGTGAGTAAATGCATTGCGAGCCAGTATGAACAGCTACCCAGGATGTGACAAGAAACCTTGAAATAACATTTAAAAAAATATATCTGTAGTTGGAAATAAATAACCGGGGCTATTCTCAACAACAGCTTTCTGTTCAGAGATGCTTACAAGTGACCATAGTTCACACGTTATTATACACCTGGTCACTGAGCATTAGCAGCCCTGTTTGTGAGTCCCTTGCTCATCATATTTATGACAATAATAAAACAGACTTCATAGACTGAATAAGGATGTATAAGGAGAGGTGACCCTCTCCCCATTTTTGTCTGTGTGTGTCCTGCTCCATTTCAACCTTTCCTTGTTTTTATTCCTACTCCTTTTGTTCTTTTCAAAAGATATACACATATACAGAGACCTTTTCAAATTTGCACAAGTCACTAAAGACTACATTCCAATAGACTGCAGTACGGAAGCTGCTCTGCTGGACATGGCACCCTGGTCCAGAATTATTGAGCTTTAGGTTGGCTGCGAAACAGTGTGCCCTTTGGCAGAAGCCAGGCACCTCACTCTTTAACTCAGGTATCATAAGATTGATTGGATTGTGGTTGAATTTAAGTTTGCTTTTCATGAGCCACGTCAAGCGGCTTGTTTGTGGAGGAAAAAAGGTGTTGGAGTGTGTGTGTGTAGAGTCTTGCTGAATCAGAACAAAGGGCTGTCTTCTCCATGAGTGGCCAAGCAGATAATTATGGGATGCCCACAAGCAGAACCTGAGCACAATGGCACCCTTCTGTTCATACTCCCCCCTGCAACCGATATCCTGAAACAGGGCTGGATTTAGGTTTGATGAGGCTCTAAGCTACTGAAGGTAATGGGGCCCTTTATATATCCCAGCTGTCCTTTGTCAACAGCAAATTGTTGCTGTTTTTTGGGTTGAATATGTTTTATATGGTAATTTATGGACCTAATAGGTATCTAAAGCCATTTGCACATGTTGCCATGCAACCAGTCCATGCAGAATGTAGGCACCCTATATATAGAAATTAGCAAACCAGTGATATTTTAGGGAGCAGGCTAGCAGGCGGGGCCCATTACTTACATCAAAGGAGCCTACACAACACAAAACACTGTTGCTGTATGTAGGTTTTATTTTATTAGTTTCTTATCTTATATTTTGGAAATGTACATCCAGGTTTTTTCCCCTTTTAATTTTTTTTGGGGCCCCCAAGAGAGTGGGGCCCTAAACTATAGCTTGTTTAGCTTATACATAAATCCGGCACTGTCTTGAAATCATGACTAGTAGCCACTTCTAGTTTTGCAGAGCAGCGGGATTTCAGCTTTCCTGATGATGCATTCTGCCCATTTAGTTTCTCCCAAAAGATTAGTTCATTTTATCCCTCTAAACTGATATGTTTTAGATTTACTACTGTGCTGCCCCACACCATATCAATAAGAACAACTGCAGCAACGTCCTCAGAGGGGAAATCATACTAGCAATGCATCACTGCAATTCAGGAGGGGAATATGGCATTCAGAGGTGAGGTGTGAGCTTGGAGCTATGCTTCCATGGTGATTCAGCTCTTACCTTCTATGCCGATGCAAATATCTTGTTGTTTGTATGAACGCATAAGAGTTGCAGCTTGTTTTGTGAATGCTCTCAGGTTCCAAGAGCTTGCAGTTTGGGTTCCCGTGATGAACACTCAAACAAAATCTTGTGGACTATACTGTTTCTGCATCTTAATTCCAGCTGTCAGCACAGGGGTCTCACAGGAAATTGTATTTTGGTCCCTCTCTATAATGCTTCTAGTTAGGATTGAACAGTGAAACTGCTGGATGATGTAGTGGGAGAATAGACCTATTATCAGTTATAGAGCATTAGCTGTATAGCACCTTGATGTCTGTCCAGAGTTCATACCCTGGTTGTTTACTTCCTAAGGCACTTGGACAGCTGCTGTTGGAAAGAGAATGCTGGATGAGATAAATGTTGGTTTGTTCCCACCAGGCAAATCTAATTTCTTACACTCCGTGTCTTTCAGCACATACATGAAAAGTTTCAGAAGTAGATGCATTCACTTTCACACAGAGAAAATTGTTCTAATAAATCATACCTATCTGGTATCACTCATTGTCTAAGGCCTACATGACCACAGTACAGTGGTACCTCAGGTTACATACGCTTCAGGTTACATACGCTTCAGGTTACATACTCCGCTAACCCAGAAATAATGCTTCAGGTTAAGAACTTTGCTTCAGGATAAGAACAGAAATTGTGCTCTGGTGGCACAGCGGCAGCGGGAGGCCCCATTAGCTAAAGTGGTGCTTCAGGTTTCAGGTTAAGAACAGACCTCCAGAACGAATTAAGTTCTTCACCCAAGGTACAACTGTATTACAAGTGGCTTGTCATTTCTGCTGGGAGTGGCAAATGGGCTAGCTAAATGAGTGAGATGTAACAAATGCACTCTGGAATTGTACTCCCCTGCTCCCACACAAAAAAAAGAATCAGGAAAAGAGACTTTCATCATCATCATCATCATCATTATCATCATCATATTTATACCCTGCCCATCTGGCTGGGTTTTTCCAGTTATAGAAAAAAACAAAACCTATCCTCCATGTTCACAGGCAGTATATAAGTGAATAACCAGAGTCTGATAAACTTGTACACTTCCCGGAACATCAGGATGGACATTGATGACAGCAGAGGGTTGTCTGTGGTTTGATCCAGCTGGACAGTTCTTATGTTATATGCCTGCTTTTTGAGATACTGCTCACCACATTTCTAGCTTTGCACCAAAAGAGAAACATGAGAAGTTCGCTTGGGTATCTGAAGGAAGTCTTGTCTAGGGAAGTTTTTTTATGTCGTATGTTCCACTGTGTTTTTATATTCTCTTTGAAGCTACCCAGAGTGACTGGGGCAAGCCAGTCAGATGGGTGACAACAACAACAACAACAACAACGAAATTCCCACATTCAAGAGGCTGGGGCAGGTTAGCCACTTGATGCTGCATGCATTTGCAAATGATCAAAATAATTTTTGAATCAGCATACAAAAAATGCTTGTTCTTCCACGTTGCAGTTACTGTACTGCATATTATCTGTGAGCCATAGTGCTCTGATGCTCATAGGAATATCAAGTAGTTCTTGTGAATTCACCACTTGTTAAAATCTGCCCACACTATTTAACTATTCCACTAACAGTGGGGTGGGATGTAGAAGGGAAAGCCATTCATGTTGCTCAGTTTTTAATACTTGGATCATGGGAACAGCATCTCCAACCAGGTGCCATTGCTTGTGCTATGCACCCTGATGCCTAAACCTTTTCCCAATGTGGATGATGGTGAAACAATTAAAAACACAGTGAATCCTTGAATACAAAATGCCTTTGTGGGCATGAACAGATTGCCCTGACATTTTCTGAGCATTCCCGTCAGCACAACGTTCACTAAGGCAATGAAGTGCAGATTTAAAAGTGGCAAGTTAAACAGCAGGTTGAAATTAGAACATTAGACCTGCAACCATCATGTCACCTAAGATGGTGCACTTAAGCTTCTTTAATAGCATTACAGTCTTTAGGACTAAAATAGCTTAAGCACAAATAGGCCAATGGGTTTTGAATCACAGCAGTTAGCGAAGCACAGTGCTAACGCAGTTGGAAATCAATGGCACTGTCTTCACCGAATGTTACAGGGTGAGTTTTATACTTTTAACCACTAATATTCAATAAATTCTTCTTCTTCTTCATTCCAGCAAGGAACAAAGTCCTAATCATTAATGAATTGCCAGATTGACTCATTACTTTGCTATTTCACATTATTGTGAAAGCTATGGAGATCACAGCCATCTTAATGCTTGTTGTTATCCTAAAGCAGGGGTCAGCAACCTTTTTCAGCCGTGGGCCGGTCCACTGTCCCTCAGACCATGTGGTGGGCTGGATTATATTTTGGGGGGAAATATGAATGAATTCCTATGCCCCACAAATAACCCAGAGATGCATTTTATATAAAAGCACACATTCTACTCATGTAAAAACACCAGACTGAGCCAGACCACTGGTCCATCAGTCTTCTTTACAGTGACCGGCAGATGCTCTCTGGGCTTTTAGACCCAGGCCCTGCCTGAAAATGCCAGGGATCGAACCTAGGACCTTATGCATGCAAAGCAGATGTTCTAACCACTGAGCTACAACCCTTCAACACCAGCAGCTATTCCCCTCCTCACAGTTCTTTGGATCTAAGACCAGGCACTGCATATGTTCTTAGTTGATTGATTCACATGCCAGTCATTTCTTATGTATGTGGTCAGTAGCCAATGCTCCTTTTCTGCCAGCAGAACAGAGCTTCCTCCCCATCCCTCTCTTCAGTTCCTTGCATACCTTCAGAATCAGCTGTGGAGAATTCGGGGACCCTCCAGATATTTTGGGGGCACACAGCAGCAGGAGGAGAGGAAACAGAAGGGTCACTCTGCTGTGTTGGATTCAACCTCACATACTTTATTTGCTTGCTCACTGTGGATGGTTTGCAAAAGTTGCAAAGGAACTCACATTAAAGGAGCGCTATACTTCCATGTGTGCTCATTAACATCACAAGCCACCAGCACTCCATGACTCCTGTCATTCCACTTATTTCAGTAAAATCTACTGCCCTGAGCACACTGAGCTTACGACAGAAACCATCACCACACTGGTTGCTGGCAGCCTTGCATGGCCCTGCCTGCCTCTCTCCCTTCTCAGGGTGACTGTAGAAACCGGCTATATTTAATCCCAGCAGACTTCCTGTCACTTGATATTCCTGTGTTTCTGGAACAAATTCCTGAATTTGACCTGAGTTACTGGGCCATTTGGGGGTGGACCCAGTGACACGTTGATTTAGTGTCACAATAACCTTTCATGCAGCAGCTTCCAGTTCCCTAAAGGTCTGGAATGTGGCTGAAATCTATTTCCAGGACCCTGGGGAAGCCAAGTTGCAAAGACCGTCTCGAGGAGGTCAAATTTAAGCCTTGCTTATAAGTGTGTTGGAAGCAGAACTTGTCTATATATCTCTTCTTCTCCCATATGACCCCCTTGTGAACCAAGTGTTTATGTTTAATTCATACATCATTACAGATCTTACGCAGCATTGGACAACTCATTTGGCACAATATGAATGTCATTCAATCATCTACATTCCATGGGCTCTCACTTGCTAATAACATTCACTGGGTGTGATAAGTACTCATGTCTTAAAGTTTACCACATCAACCATTTTAACCATGTTTTCAGGAAAGGATTGCCATGGGTCCTGAGACAGTTCAGGAAAACCCACATGCTTAGTTCACTCGGAAATGCCATGTGGTGATTCATTTCATTCACAAGCAGGACTAGGAGAACCAACTTCTCGTGTTAATTTATCTACCATCCATGCAACCCTCCCACCCACCACGACACATTAGTGATGTTTTGAATATTCAGAATGTTAGAGGCTTTAATTTTAAAATGACCCAATTAAATGTGCTTTTAATATAAGTAAGGTTGATTTATGAAGCAGAGTATCAACTTCAGCTTGTTGGAAAGAAAACATAAAACTTAATTCGACCCAATGAACGTGCTGATCACCATTGTCAATACCATAAACCTAACTTTTAAAAGTCCCCAATGGAATTGCATGCATGAAAGCATTTCTCTGTCTTTCGGGTGACAAAAGCAATAAACAGAATAGAAACTTGGTCAATAAACATGGGGAAATGATTTTCTGCCCTTGTTGAAAATATATATTCTTTACCAGTTTTCATTTGCAAGGATTACATCAACATGGGTGATAGCTGTATTATATTTTAATGATGTAATATTTATACCTGTTAGTCCAACAGGTATAAAGTGTTTTCTCAAAGTGTTAGTCCAAACATTCAGGGTAAGGAGCAGTAAGATCCTACATAAATAAAGCATTCCTTCGAAGCAACCAATTCTTTTTTTCGGTTTGTTGGTGGTCAAAACCAACAAAGTTCTAGGCTACATTGTCACTTTGTCATCACTTGCTACAAACAAACCTAAAAACATTGTCTGTTACATTTTTACTTTGCTGCACTTGTGACCCTTCAGCGTTCAAGTGCCACAGAGTTCTTGAAATCTCTGCCAGTTTATTGATACAAACCAGACATAGGTAGATGCTAATCAGATTGGCCCATGAACTTGCATTGGAGCTTGCTCAGCGGAGAGCATTTATTTCAGATTCTGCTGCTTATCTCTCTTGCATTGCACAACCGATGAGCGACATATTGCATATGCTGCAATACTTATCTTTCCTTCCCTGTTATATCCAAAAGAGGGAAGTAATAAGAAGCGCAAAGCTATAATCTCTCTGTAACTCAACACAGCAATATTTATTTCGCAACAGATCTGCTGAAAGACAACCTTCTCAAACAGGTGGAGCAGGAGCCACTGGAGATGGTGAGCAAATGATAGGGCTGAGAGAAACTTCACTTTCTCCCAGTATCCAGAGAAACAGTATCCTTTTCTAAACATTTGGAAACTGTCTCAAAAATTATGCATGGTGGGGAGAAAGTGCAGAAAGAAAAGGTTATGCTTTCAGCAGCAATTTCCATGAAATTCCCCCCCCCACACACACACACACAACTGCCTCAGCATTAGGTTTTTTTGGGGGGGCGGGGTGGAAATCCCATTGGCACCAATGGGAACTTTCCCCACTAATGCCAACTGCTGTACAAGGGGCCAGATTTCATGAAGATTTCTGCTGGGGTCATCTTATACCTCTCCATCTTGATAACAAACCCCCACCCATGCTTATTGTTTAAAAACGCAATACATAATTGCTAATGATGCTGTGAACATAATTTGTAGTTAGCTACACCCTAAGTCAGTGTTTTTCAACCACTGTTCCGCGGCACACTAGTGTGCCGCGAGATGTTGCCTGGTGTGCCGTGGGAAAAATTGAAAAATTCAAGAGAATTACTTTATATATAGTCAATATAGGCACAGAGTTAAATTTTTTAACATTTTCTAATGGTGGTGTGCCTCGTGATTTTTTTCATGAAACAAGTGTGCCTTTGCCCCAAAAAGGTTGAAAAACACTGCCCTAAGTGTTATAACCCTGAACAATAGTTGGGGGGTGGGTGGGACCCAGCAGCGTGCTCCTCAAGACAAGGTGGCTCAAACTGATTGGTTAGTTCAATAGTTTCATTGGCATTATCAAGAATCAATTCCAATGTCACTGAGCTATGGCTTGCTAAGGAAGAACCATCTAAATTTCCAGCTAATAAAATCATTCCTTCAGCAACAAAAACCCTCTCTTGTTTTTTGTTCTTTTTCTCCATCTTTCTGTTTTGTTTTCTTCCTCAGTATCCCCTTTTGTTGCCGGTGTTGTGTTCAGAGACATGGTATTCTTAGAAATAAAAACCTGAACTCAGATTATGCTTATTTGATAACTGGTTTATTTTGCTGCTCCTTCCTTGCTTAAAGCTATAGACAGACTCAAGCTCTTCCTTCCAGAATTCGCTTTCCCCTTGTCGGCCTCCTGTAAATCCTGGGATGGATTCATCTATGCTTAGCCATGAGCATTCTGGAATCTAGGTCAGGATCAAGGAATGGATCTGCCTTACACATTAGACAGATGCTGGACAATTCTATCACAACATATATTGCAATTGACACCGTTATTCGTGTTTAAATGGACTAATAAAAATAAACCATCTGCTTTTATGGGACATTATTTAATATATGGTATTGGTGAAATGTCCATTTTTAAAATATGCAGACCAAATACTCATTTTCAAGGATGAATCCTTGAATTTTGATTACTATCATGTGATGTGTATTTCAATCATCAGTCGGTGGAACTGAAGTGCATTGTATAGGCGTGATCCACTCCGTGTTATAATCAGTAAGACTGGATTTTTATGCAGATTTTCTCCTAATATATGCATTTTTCCACACATGTTTAAATTTGGAAAATGCATTGGGAAAAGTGTGGATTTCAAAGAAGAGATGCATTTCTGTTCCTGTTTCAGGAAGTGCAAATTATGTAAGTTTACATAAAATGAAAACCAAATTGAATTTCTCCCCCATCCCTAGTAGAACATTAGATAAATGTGCATGCAGCCATGAGGACTCGTAAAAATAAAGTACCAGCCACTTGCATGTGCTGTCTTGAACCAAAGAGCCAGTGGCAAAGCTGCATGCTCCAGCACTGGGGCGGAGAGCAGGCGGGGGCGTGACTGGCGAACATCCTAGGGGCGTGGCATGTCGCCCGTGGGGGCGTGGCATGCATCCCGGGGGTGTGACTCGCTGCTTGTGGGGGCGTGGTGCCCGGCGCGGTGGGGCGTGCGCAGTGTGTGTTCAGGGGGGCAGCCGCGATGGTACCGCCTTCCCTGATGGTGCGCCCCCCCCGGGCCCCTTTCCTCTGCCAGTGCAAAGAGCCTGCAGACCAGGATGCTGCATTTAATACCATGTAATAGATGCTGCATTTAAAAAAATAAAATAAAAAGCCATTTTTAGTTTTTGCAATAGCTCTGAGTAGTTTTTTAATTTGAAAAATCTGGAGAATACATGTTACCATGGTCCTATGAACTAATGTGTTCTCAGTACTGCACATTCTGTCTCCTATTGCCATCTTTGGGCACTTCTAGATGTATATTGAGCATTCTTTTTTTCTTTTTTTTAATAAGAATTTATTGGATTTTCAAAATCAAAATAAACAAAATACAAATACACACATTACACATACTACACAAAAACACACCAAACAAAACAACACAATTAATTATTAATCCTTCTCTTCTTTAAAATCCTAAATTTAGGACTTCCTCACGTTCTCTCTAATGCGTTCATTTCTAATCTTCTTTAGTAACTTTGTAACATTGTAAAATCTAGTTTCTTACACCTAATCTTAGTCCTGCAATTGTAATCAACATATCTTAAATCATACAACTTATTCTTATCAAATAAAACATCAATTTCCAAATCTTAACTTCTTATATCCTTTCTTCACCTAACTTAAGTTAGGTAAACTAGATGTATATTGAGCATTCATCCAGATTTGTTTGCAGAGAGATTAGGCAACCCTGGCTAGTTAATGAGCATTCATTAACATTTGTTTGTGTGGAGGTTACGTGAAATTACATCAAACCAATGCATTTCCCCCTTCACTTTCCTTATTGCAAAAGTCCAATCTTTGGGAAAGTGAGATTGTTGTGCAAGATTTCCCAATCAACTATAATTGTACAGCCTGAATTTGCCATACATACCGGTAATCTAATCCCACACCAAAATGGTGTCCTGTATCACAGAGAAACAAGATACCCCTGGGCTGGGCAGTTATTTGTGACTCTTTCTTGTACATGCTCTACGATAAGCATAAAAATCTTACCTGTACTTAAAACTATGGTAGCATAACTTACATGAGTAATAGTATGACCCTATGCCCATCTATTCAAAAATAAATCCCATTGAGTTCATGGAGTTTACTCCTAAGTAAGTATACATAGGATGCAGCATCAATCACCACAGCCACCCTTCATTTATAGCTTATTCTTCTCCAGTGCAAGCAAGTGTGTGCTGGAAAATAGCATTTGGACATTTTGCCTGAGGTTGTCATCTTTGTTATATACTATGTGAGCCTGGTACTCACTTTTAGGCAGGCTTAATATGACTTGTTGTGAACTCTTTGCACAGAAAGTAACAGGGGTTCATATGCAATAAAGAGTTGACATCTTTATTTTTTTTTAAAAAAAAACACAACCACAGCATATTAATAAGTCCTGAAATCAAGAGACATCCAGATCAGACAAGGGAACTTTGCCTCCTCTGACAAAGTAGGAGTGTGTGAACTTTGAAGGACCCATTCTGATAACTAGTGCACGAGGGCAAAATTGCAGCCTCACAGCCCATCTTGCACAATCTCACGTTACCTGTAGACGGGGCAGGGAGGCTAGCGATGGCTCTTATTTTGTGCAGGTAGGTGGGGTCAACAGGTCAGACACAGACTGACTGGAATTGCAGAGGCATAAATAAGGTTGAGTAACACATTACAGAGCTTATCTCAGACAAATGGAAACTGCAAATAGACACATAAGAGATGTTGTGCGGCCTTGCAGATATGATTGCTATTCGGTCAAAGAAGAAAGTTGCAAGTCTTTCCCATTCCTTTTTCTCTCCTTGGTTCTATCACAAATTTCTTTTGCGCCCTAAATTATTCATGGCCCCTTTTCACATTGATCATTACCTGCTCCGTTTATTCCCATATTTCTTTTGTTTGCTTACTTGCTTGTCCATTTTTCAATCTCCCCTTTTCTTGCTTTAGCTCTTTCACTGTCATTTTGTCCTCTGCCTTTTTTGTGACCTTCCCTCAAGTGCAGTCTAGCGGTTAAGAGCATGAGCCGCAGATCACATCTCCACTCAGTTATGAACTCCATTGCTGGTGTAAGGAAAACTTCAGGCTGGTCAGTATTGTTAATGCTAAGCTAGAGGGGCCAATGGCCTGAATTGGAATAAAGTATTTTTTTTTTAATAATTGCATATTGTTGTAGCCCACCCTGGGACCTTATGGTGAGGGGCAGGTGAGAAATTTGATAAATAAATATATGAAATAAAACATGTTAGTGTGTTCTTGAAGTAACTGCAGGTTTGGAAATGGGGGGTGGGTGGGTTCAGATCCCCCCCTTTCCACCTCTTCATAGTCTTGTTTATTCATCTCTTCACCTTACATTTCTCCTTTCTCTTCTGATCCTGCATAATCTTCAGCCTTTGTTTCTGTCAAATCTTAGAAGCAGTTCACACATGCAAACTAGTTCCCTTTTCCCCTGTGTGTGACCAGTCCTGTAAAAAACAAAATTCCTCCTCAGCATGAATCAAACCATAGCTGGGGAAAGAGAGGCAGTAGCCACTTTGCACAAAAGCAGAAAGGAAAAAAAACAAATATTGATTTATCCTTTCTGAGAGCTATGAGAAAGACAGGACAGTGAAGCGGCTGGAATGTCAGAAGAAGATTGGAGGGACTGTTCAAATCAGCACAGGGTGGGCACCTGTCAGTCATGATTTCTCAGCCTAACCTACCTTGCAAGGGTGTTGTAAGGCTACAAGAGAGGGGAGAAGAACCATGAGACCAGCCTTAGCTCCTTGGGGGAAAGGTGCATTGACATGTAATAACACACGAATAATTACAGTGATGGCAGGTGGCCATTGGGACTGTAGGGTGGAAGGCAAGAAGACCAACAGAAGGTGAAGCTAGAGCCAGTGACTGGCAGAGCTAAGTCCTTCTAGTTTTGTCCCCATTCTCCTCTCAGCAACACAGAGATGGAGAAGGAGGAAGCTGAGTGGCCATGGCAGCCCATGGACTGGCTGTAAGGCAGTGAGGAAGCTGACAGGCAATGCTAGCCTATGGATTGGCTGTAAGTAAGCCCCACTGCATCAACTTCCAAGGAGAGGGGAGCATATGTCTTTAATTTATTAAACCACATTCTCTCCTATGAACAGCACCCAGTTATCTCATGTCACACTCACTCTGTTCTGTAGGTCAGACTCAGACTGGCTCATTTGCTCAGGTCTAGCCAGTGAATGTGATGGTTTTTGAGCCTTGGTTTAGAACAGCCAAACCCAACGTCCTTGCCACTGCTCCACAGAGACTATACATTGCCCAGGATTCCGCCCTGAAAAGTTACATCATTTCCCTCCCAGAATTAGAGTGTAGCTGTGCATTCTAATGTGAAGAATGTGATGCCCTCCTCTTTCAGTATCAGGCAATTCATCATCAGTGCAGAAAAGGCTTTTGTGTCTAAAGCACTACAGTCGTCTTTTTTCCCCCCTGGCAGAGCCGTCCCTTCCAAAGAGAGCAGCTGAATTTAGGCCAAACATCTGCACACAGAGAGCTCTTGAGAGGTCAGCAGGGGCAGCCACCCCAGCAACAAGGGATGCTTGAAAGGCCTCTAATAGTCATTATTATTATTATTATTTTGCACCAAGTATAGTTACATTTTCATTTAAATATGTGTTAATTCATATCTGAGGTGTGCTTTTCATTTTCGACCCTTTAGAAGCACCTAAGGAAGTTTCTCCATCTAAGATTTTTGATGGGGAAAGAAAAAATATTTGAAATTTTGTTGATTTACTATATGGTGGTGGGGGGGGGGGAGAAACTAATTTATATTTATAAATCCTGAGCACATCCATCACTTCTGGAGCTTCTCCAAGACCAACACATTTTGAAGATTTATTAACTGAAACAAATATTCAAAAGTGGTTTTCAAATCACAGCCTCCTATCTAGCTGGGGGTGTTGTAGCAAAGATCTCGCCAGATTTGAGTGGATTAACATTTTTAGTAACAGGAAGCTAGGTATGTAGTAGATGTCTAAGAACCAAAGGGGTTAGAATTACACCTCTATTTTCATTATTTACAGGACAAAAATATTGAGCAAATTGCCATTTTCAATGCCTTCAGAACGTATGTGTTACCAGCACATTTTCTACACATCATCCCAAATAGTGCCAGTAGGATAGAGTTTTATTAACCCGGCTAGTGTTTATTTATGTGTAAAATAACAAACAACAAGCTCAAAGTGGTCTACAAAAGCTGTGCTATTTTGGTTTGCCCCTAATTCACATATCAGAAATCACAGAACCCTAGAATTGTATAGCTGGAAGGGACCCCAGAGGCTTGTCCCCCATCCAATATGAAACCAAACCAAATCCTGCTTAGCTTTGCAAATGTGCTAGCAGTTTTACTGCATGAAAGTGGACCAGTAGTAACCCAGCTGGTGTTATCTGGATGTTATGGGTTGACAGTTGGCTGGCTGGGGTCCAACAACAACTGGAGGGCACCACGTTGGATACCCCTGAAGGTGACAATCATGTTGATGTAATTCTGCCTTCTCATTTAAGACTGCTCATAGCTACCAACCTCAATCTGAACATGAACTCCAAAGACTCCCACAAGGTCGGGCTTCCTGAATGCTGCTTCCTTTACCATTTCAAACAGAATTCTCAACCCAGGGCCACTAAGCCTATAGAATTTCCCATGTAATGAATTGAGATCCACAAGCTGTTTTTCTTACCATACCACTGCAGATATGAACTCCCTTTTTGTATAAGTTGCCTTTATTCTCTTCTCTGGCATGCTTCCTTTGGAGGCAGGCAAGCTCTGTACCACACAAAAAGAAATAAACCAGTTGTGTTACTAAATGAGGGCTGGGGCAGGGATCTGTGACATGGAAACCCTGATTTTAGCAAAGTGTTCTCAGTCACAGAGCAGCATTCCTTATTTATTTGCCAAGTCCATCCTCTCTGGGCATCATGCTGACCCCTGCTTCTTGTTAACTGTTTGGCAACATGCCAGGCTCCAGCTGGCAACTGTTAATTGCAATCAGCAGGTGAGAAACCAGCACCACAGAAACAGAATTACCTTCAACTCTGAAAGACAATTCTGGGGGAAGTCGAGATTCTGATAGGAGGTATTTAAAGTTAAACGTGTATGGAAAGAATCAAAGGAGCAGGCTAAATACATTTTTTTTAAAAGCCACATGATCAAGCATATTCTTTCGAGTGTAATCACAAGGAAGAAATTAAATATTTACCCGAGGAGTGGATGTATCTGAGTGGGTGCTCATTCATGGCTGGAGACCTCTCCTTTGCCTTTGGAAAGTGACACCCTCAGTTAGGAGGAAGAGCTGGGAAATGGTGGCGGTGTACTTTGCAATTAAAACTGGGAATTTAAACCACGTGGGGTTGAATAAAAAGTGGCTGAATACTGAAGCATGACTGCTAGGGTTACCTTAATATCTTCGATTGTTGGCATTTTCAGTGTAAATAAATAGCAGAACAGGTGGCGGTGGGGAGCTTGATCCAGATTGGGATCCTAGCAGGAAAAGTAGGGGGTGTCACACTTTTGCCCCTGGCTGCAGTCCTAATTCAGAGCTCGCTGGCTCTCTTTCACTCTCTCATTCCTCCCCACCCCACCCCGCAATTTGCATTGGAAAGAAGGCTTCCCATCTGCAGCTTTCCCCCCTTGCAAATACCAGGCATGGTGGGTGAAAACTGGAACACAGCAGTAAGCAAAGGGTGAAAACTCCCCTACCTCTTCTGCCAGGGTATCAGTCTGAATTGCACCCCTCTCCCCACAATTTATTTTTAAAAGGCCAATTGTGTGAATGACATTTTGTCTCTGGTTCTAAGATGGTTTATGATCCCTGGTGGGCAATTGGACATGATAGGAGTATATCAGTGACCTGGATAGAGAGTCTTTCCTCTGAGTTAAAATGCAACTCTCACCTTTGTTTTCTGACAGCTATCTAATTGCCTAGTAAGTTAAGGATCTTAGGCCATTTCCTAGCCAAAAGGTTTCCTGACATTAGCAAGGAATCTGTGGATGGATGGAAAGGGTTGTATCAGTTTCCAAAGGCCTTACAGGTCAAGGCTGAGCCATGTAAACTCATGAAGCATGCAGAGTCACAACTGAAGATAAGGTGGGTGTGTTGATTAATTTAAGGAGGTTTTCAAAGGTCCAAACATTATATCTTATGTCAGATGCTTAGCCATCAAATTAATGAGCATGGGTGTAAAACACACACACAAAAACCCCTGGCAGATAGAGATTATGGACACAGAATGATAGTTCACCAAAAATTACAGTGAATCTTGAGCTTCAGTTTTGATGGAGGAGGCGTTGTGACAATTAAGTAATTGACACTTGTTTCTTAGGGCTCAGTCCAAAAAAAACAGTGCAATATAATGAATTTAAATCTGTTTAGAGATACTAAATAAATTGCAGCATTCTATCACTTCTGTGAAGGCATCACCATTAAATTCACAAGCAGGTCATCATATATAACAGTTGTGCTTATGAATTTTTCATGTCAAGTACACTTGGGTTTATACATTCCTGGTAAGTCAAGGTGCAGTGCAGTGAAAATCAACATGGGGGGCTGGCAAGGCATGGCCCCATAGCCCCCTTCTGTGTGAATTTATTCACTTTCACAGGATGCACAAGTGAAGGGAACTGAGATCGGACGTAGGACCAGCATAGCTGCCCACCAGCAGGAACAGCATCAGCATGTGGTGCTCATATGGCATGCAATGAATGGGGTGGTCCTTTTTGACCTGGAGATGGAATCTGATACCTGGATGGATATAGACTTAGTTCTACCGAAATTAATGAGCACCACCAAGTCTCAAGGTTACTGTGGTTCGAACAGGATTTGCTGGTTTCATTTCATTGTTGGAGAAGAAAGATTGTAAGGCATTACAATATATCTGAACTCCACAGTGGCCGAATCTCGCTGAGAAGTTCACGCGGAAGAAAGGAAAGTGGAGCCTGAAAATGAACGGCTGCATCCTCAGGAATAATAGAACCATGAGACATTGAGTTACATAATGGCCTATTAGCCAAGGCTCTTTTATTCCTTAGCCAGCAACCTTTTTCCTGACTGTCACCTAGACAACCACATTTCTATGAACACTTACTGGAAACAAGGACTGAGGATGTCCTTATAGGAGACAGGCTGCCAAATATGTCAGCTTCTCTAACACAGAGAAAAAATCTCTTGCTTCTCGGTGGTGGGGCCGATGATATAATGCATTCGTCTGTTGTCTATTCATCTTTCCCATCTATCATTGCCACATGTAACCTTGAAATCCTACCCTACCTTTCCCTAACTTACAATTGGCTCCTCATCGTCTCCTAAAGGCAGATATCAAATGGCTGTAATGTGGTGAAGTGGCAAGGAGGAGGAGGAGGAGGAGGAGGAGGAGGAGGAAGAGGAAGTACCAAACCATTTTCCAGAAAGAACCGGGAGGGAAATGAGCTTTCCAATTTCTAAGGCACTGACACAATTTTCTGAGGCAGCCGAATAGATTCCTTTGCTCCCAGCCTTATCACTCAATAGCACCTTAACATACTCTGTTGGAGACAGATTTTAATAGCAGTGAGGAATGACGATGAAGTGAAAGCCCCCTGGCCAGGTTCAAAATCTCAGTTTATCCCTAAACTCACTAGGAACCCTGAACAGAGCCCCAGTCTCTTTGCCTCAGCCACCATCTGCATTATGGAACCAGTCTGGCCTGCCTTATAGGTCTGTTGTGAGGGGTACTGAGATAATGTACGTGAAGTGCTTTGAGGACTTTGGGCAGTATAGCTCAATCCCAAATAAGCAGGAATGGGACTGTACTCCAAGTATTATCAATAAATTATGTTTATGATACTTCTGATGGACATCAGATGTATGAGAATAAGGTCATAGGAATCAATTCTACACAAACACTCTTAGTTCTGTTTCTCTCCATCCACCTTGGCCATTATGACTGTAATTTTTACCCCTGCAGAGGGAAATATTGCAATATGTTTATGTCTCAAGAGGACATAACAAAGAGAAATCTACCGCTCTTCAAGTTGAAAGAAACTGCTGAATTAACTCTAGTGACTGACTACCGTTATAATTTATTCTATAGTTTGGTCTTTGCCTTTCACTTTTCACGTGCCATAAATAGTCTTTTATTATCTGGAACCAATTAGGATGTTATATTTAGTGAGCCCATGCAGTACTTGAAAGCTTTTTTTTATTGTCACAGGTATAGATTCTTTAAATGCTTTGGAATCTAAACAATTTTCTCTTCCACTCGGGTAGTTGCAAAACAGTAAAGGACTTCACTGCTTGGATACACGCCCAAATCGGCTGTCAGTGTTTTGCTTTGGAACAGAGGGGTCATCATCCTGCGATCCTCCTACAGCAGGTTTCACTATCAGGTTTACACTTCTGATCAAAGGAATGAACACATCACAAAAGAATTGGATCTCCTAGATTACTGTCTACAGGAACTACAAAGTCATTTCCTACTACTTAAAATGCAATAGCAGCAAAGCAGATGTGTCTTATGCCTAACCCATAGAGCTGGCCCTATTGTTAGGCAGAGTGAGGTGGCTGCCTCAGGCAGCAGGTCCAGGAGGGCAGGGAGTGGCAGCGAGGTTTCAGGCAGCAGAGCTGTGTGTGCCTTGTGGCTTGCCTTGCAACCCCAAAGCCTGTGTTCTTCAACTTTGGGCCTCCAGAGGTTGTTGGACTACAACTCCCATCACCCCCAGTCAGTTTAGCCAACAGTCAGGAATGATGGGAGCTGTAATCCAACAACATTTAGGTACTTAAGATTGAAGAACACTGCAAAGCTAACCTGCTGTCCTCGGGATCAGTGGAAGACATTAAAGTAAGATTCACCTTCTAATTGGGTTACTTTCTATATGTGGAGATAGGAGTGGGAAATGGCATATTTTCCTTTTGCTTCAGGCAGCAAAATGACTTAGGCCAGCTCTGAGCCTGTGTTTGGAGTCATAGGCTCATACAGTTATATGGAAAGGCATGGTGCAAAAGGACAATTGGCTCGTTCCAGATAAACCTTTGTATTTTTGTCCTATTGAATTCAAATAGGAGCCTAAGCACCCATTTGTAAGGATGTGTTCATATGTCTAACCAATTTTAAGCAAAGGAAGAACAGTTGAGCTATTGTGGGCCTTAACTGGATTCATCATCTCCTTCTCCTGCTCTTTGCTTTTTCCCATATTCTAGGATGGCTTTTTACAGCTTGGCATTCCCTTAGTGACAAATGTAGTGACATATTTGTACTGACATTTGACAAGGATTCTCGCAGCAAGCACTGGACTCCCTGCCTCTAAAGGATTTTTCCACAGTAGCTCCAGGGCATGATAGGGATACGTCTTGTAGTAATCTCCACCGCCATCCTCAGTAAAGATAGGTATCTGAAATACACCCAAGTATAGAACTCGCTGCTTTAATTAGCAATTTACACCCATATTTAATTGACAGGTATGCACCATAAACATCATTCACTCTGCATGAACAAACATCATTTGTTTATAAGGAATGAGAGCAGGAGTATGACTGAGAGGACAGACACAACTTTGCTATTTAGTTATCCTCTGTTTATGGAATTTTGCTTCAGGAAATGGATACAAATATTCAAGCACAATCCCCATTATAGAGTCCTCTACCATGTCAAAAGAATCATCAACCTTCCTTACAAGGATATCAAAGTTCCCTTTGAAGCCTGGTGTACAGGGGCGTAGCTAGCTGCTCTGGCACCTGGAGTGGCAGGGCGGGGTGACCCGCCCCGTGGGGTGGCACGTCGAGCTGCCCATGGAGTCCGCCTGGTAGACGCAAACCCCCCACTGCTGTTTTGGGCAGCGGGGGGGGGGAGCCACCGCATCGCTCCCAGGAGAGTCGCAGGTGTGCTGCAGGCCCGGCCCCGCAGTAAGTGCCGCCCCCCGCGGTGTGCCATTTTGTCACCCTCTCAGGGATGACACCCGGAGTAGGCTGCACCCCCCACCCCAGCCCCTTCCTATGCCCCTGCTGGTGTAATCTTAATGGAAACCACAGTCACACTGAGTAGTATAATGGCCAAGTGCTGAACTTGCCGTTTAGATGAGTGGAGCCAAATGCCACCATGTTCAAGGTAACTCCAGGCACTATGAACAAGGCAACAAATGCCGAAAAGTGGTTCTAGCTGAGCAGCACCAAAGAAGATTATGTGAAGCCACAAGATGTTTTGCCCAGCTTGAAAATCTTGATGCCCATGAGGCAGAGCTGGGCAACCTGTTGGGCTCATTTTATGTGGTCCAATATGCCTCCTGTAGCTGCTTCATTTTCCCATCCCATCAAAGTTCCTTCCTTCCCTCCTTCCTTCCAAGATGAGCGATTTGGATCACTCGGTTATAGCTGTGGGTTGTGGCACTATGAAGAGCTTTACAGACTTGTCAAGAACTCCAGTCCACATATTGGGATAATGATGGCTAGATCCTCATGCCCATCAAAGACAACTGTATATGAAAAAAACCAACTGCTGCTGAGGCCACATTCCCAGTTATGGCATGTCAACAGCAAACCATGGCAAGCTCTTTCAGGAAATTTCAAAGATGATGTTCACATTTTTGCTCTGAATCAAGATCCTCCAGTTCCTAAACTTCTCTAACATATTTCTCCATGGACTGGAATCTTATTCATAGAACTGGAAGAGACAGGGTGAGTTTTTAACTGAATTTTTATTGTTTATACCAGCTTAGCTATATTGTAAGCTATGTTGTAAAGGCTTCTTGCCTTGAAAAGTGAGGTATAATAGGCATTATAAGTGAGGTATATATATAAGTGAGGTATAATAGGCATTCCTTAATCTGAATGAAACTGTGACTAAAGCAATTGTTTCTTTAAGAGGCACCCCAGGAAATTTTTTTTTAAAAAAAGAAATGTATATTTGGAATTAGCACAAGCACTTTAGCCACATGTGCTACAATTAGGTGTGACTCTGTTGTACCAATTAAGTAATAAATAGCTTAGGGGCATTTCCTGTTTATGTGGCAGAGCCTCTGACTAGTAGGAGAAGATTTGGGGAAATCAATTAGTCAAGGGTATAGACTTTCTATTACTTATAGAGGACATCTTCTCTGTTTATAGTAAGAGCTAGAAAAGGGCAACCAAAATGATCAAGGAGGTGGAGGAATTCCCTTGTAAGGAAAACTTACGGCATTTGTTGTTGCTGTTTTTTAGTTTAGAGAAAAAGAGAGTAAGAGGATACATGACAAGTGCATAAAATATTGCATGGTGTAGAAAAAGAGGAAAATCTCATGACACTAGAACTCAGGGACAGTCAATGATGTTGAAAGATTCTGGGGAAACAAAAGCAAGCAGTTCTCCATACAGCACACTATTGAATGATGTACCGGTAATTTGCTCCTGGAAGAAGTAGTGATGGCCACCAACTTAAAGGTAAAGGTAAAGGGACCCCTAACCGTTAAGTCCAGCTGTGGGGGACTCTGGGGTTGCGGCGCTCATCTCGCTTTACTGGCCGGGGGAGCTGGCGTTTCTCTGCAGACAGCTTCTGGGTCATGTGGCCAGCATGACTAAGCCGCTTCTGGCGAACCAGAGCAGCGCATGGGCTTAGATGGCTTTCAAAAAGCATTAGACAAATTCATGGAGGTTGAGTCTATCAGTGGCTACTGCTAATCTTGATGGCAATAGTCTACCTCCACTGTTGGAAGCAGAACATCTCTGAATTTCAGTTGCTGGGAATCACAAGCAGGGATAATGCTGTTATGGCTCATGTCCTGCTTTTGGGTTTCCCATAGGCGTCTGATTGGCCACTGTGAGAACAAGATGGGCCATTGAATATCTGATATACTTTTAAATATACTTTTCCTATCATTGACACATGAGGAGTAATAAAAGGAAGGGAACATATGCCAGGAAAGGTAGTGTTTAAAAAGAACAAGTTGCCTCCCACTTATTGCTAGCAGCCCACTCTGAAAACCAGCCTCAAAGTATCAGGATCAGTGTCAGTGGTTAGGAATTTGTTCCACTTTACAAACTTGGATGAAGAGTCTTATGCCACAAGGCTTTTTCTGTGTTTGAAGAGTAAAGTATACAGTCTCTGCAGGATAAGCTCTTAAAAAGTACCCATGCTTTTGGATCAAATGATAACACTTCATGTACCTGTTAAAGTCGACCATAGTCCACAAAAGTTTATGCCATAACAAATATGGTAGTCTTTAAGGTGTTGAAAGACCCTTTCTTCTTTTTCTACTGAAGACTATCACAGTTCCCCCTCTGAGAATAATATTGTGACACCTTAAAAATTAACCACATCCCACAAAGGCATATTAGGCCACTGTAAATGCGTTGGTTTTCTAAACAAGATGGATTTTTTTGATTTTTTTTAAGAATAAGAGAACTCATCATAAGGCCAGTGATGTGTTTATGTAAACAGGGCAGCTGTTCAGGATGGCAAATTTGAAGAGATGTTACATCACAGTTGGGGAGACAGAAGAGGCCTTGGGATGTGGGCAGCCTTTACATGTCCTCGCCCCATCTCCAACAGCTGCAGCAGCATTGACACCCCACCAGCCTTCCTCAGAAACAGAAAAGAAGAAGGGCATAAGAGCCTCCCTTAGAGACTAGCTACAGAACAGCTCGTTCTGCTTGAAAAGCACCAGAAGTAGCTGGAGACCACAATGAGGGGGTTGTGCAGAGGGTGACGCTTGCAGGGTAGTGGCCCTTGAGTGAGGTCCTCTCCTCAGAGGGAGGTGAGAAGAAGGGCAGAAGAGCCTCCACTCATCTAGAGATACCAGCTGTGTGCTGCCCCTAAGGTGGCTCTTACTCTTGCAAGGAAGGCCACTGCTGCACTGAGAGGGGATCTGTCATCTTGGGCACACACAAAAAAATCTTTTCTGCCCAGGGCAGCAAACACAATAAATACATCACTACATAAGACCAGTATGAACTCCATCCATCATACTAATAACTACAATGCATATGCTTATATCTAACACAAATAACACACACACACACACAAAATGCCAGTCTGAGACTGGGCTCATCTCTCATGTGCAAAGCCATAAAAATGAAGGATGCAAACCGCCCATGTCTGTATGCTCATTCATTGTAGTGACAGGGGATATGACTCAGTTGTGATGCTAGGGGTTGATAAACTTGACCACAGTGGATGACAATTCAGAAAGTGGTGGCTCTTGGGGGAAGACATGCAAATCTGCACCTCAGCTACACTAGCAATGTTTGAGAAATTGCCTAATACCGTACTTCCAATTGATGAGAGCAGTTGTATTGTGATGTAATCATTGTTCTCTGTTTTTCATTCATTCCTGCCCAATTAGTAGAGGAAAGAAAGGCAGGTCAGATTCTGATTGGAGCTCTAGAATGCACAAGAGCCTGAAATGAATGGAATGTGCATATATTGTCAAAATGCAACACACTGAATTGGTGGACACAGCAGAATTTGGCTGCAAATGCCAGTCAACATGTAGGTGTTGAGCCATAGTAATTGTGCCACAGGAAAGGCAAACTACAGGAAGTTGCTGAAATGCTGCACTGGATTCAGTTGAGAGCCAATGAAAATGCTTTGTTCACACTACCAGAATTTATCTTCAGGGTACTGTACTGTTTATGAGACTCATCGTGTGGTGGAAAAGTCTGGGGTGTCAACTGAAACTTGGGGATGATTTTCTGCCATGTTGCTCTTGCACGCCCTGCAATGACATTCAGATCATGGCCCAACGTGATAAACTCTATCAATAAACTTGATACAGTAAACCCTTTGCCAAATATTGCTTTGGGAATGTAACAATATTCAAGTTTGCAAGTGTTGCTCCACATCCAGAGCACATCTCCATTGCTCACAGAAGATAGACAACAAACTCCCTCCACCCCAAACTCAATATGTAGATTGTCACATAGAGCAGGCATAGGCAAACCCAGCCCTCCAGATGTTTTGAGACTACAATTCCCATCATCCCTGACCACTGGCCCTGTTAGCTAGGGATCATGGGAGTTGTAGTCCAAAAACATCTGGAGCGCCGAGTTTGCCTATGCCTGACATAGAGTAACTGCCCATATCTTGGAAACTATGGCATACAGATTCTTTAACTCTTACCGGCTTTGCAGTTTTACTTTCTGGTTCTTGTTTTGACTCTCAGTTCAGTACAATGAAGCTTACCAGGCCAAAGAGATTTCGCTGCCTGAGGTGAAGGAGACGATGGTGCTCCCTCTCATTCCATGTACAGAAAGCTGACTGGACTGGCAGTTGAAATGAATTTTGATATGGATGATTGGACAGCATCCTCCACTGCACCAGAGAGCAACAGGCTAGCTTAAGTGGGTGTAGGGCTATGTGGAACACACAGATATGTCCTCCAACACCTCAGTGCTATTTCCTGCCCACCCCGGCATCTCTCACCTGAAGCAGCCACCTCACAAATGGGAGGGCTGGCCCTCAAGCAAGCCATGACTATTGGACTTGAAGGTGACATTCATTATAGAAACTGCAGCCAATCATGGCTTCCTTCCTTGCCACATAGGGCTTATGGTTTTTATGGTTTTATTTCCTATGCAGGAGTAATGTGGTATGTAAAACAGGCCAGATGTGCTGGTCCTGAGGGTAATGCAAGAGGCGAGGTCCAAGTCCGGTCCGAAGTCCAAGGAGTCAACAAGGGGTCGGTCCGATGAAGTCAAGGCAGGGTGCAGGGCAGGAATCCAGGCAAGGTCAGGAACACAGGCAGGATCTTGCAAGCAGCAATGTTGCTCCCGCAACCTGGGGCAGGATCTGACCACCCTTTTATCTCTGACAAGGTAATGACCAGTCCCAATCCCCCGATGACTTACTGCCCTGTCTCGCCTGAAGGTGAGCACTCCTCCTGTGAGTACTCAGGTCCCTCCTTCTCTCAGCCCTGAGTCTCTGCAGCTCAGGGGACGCTGGAGGGTTACTAAACCCAGGGGCCATCTCAGCCTCTGGTGGCCCAGTTGACGGCAATGAGGTATCCTCAGCACCTGGAGCCAGGACAGGCTCAGGCCCCTGACTCGGCCCAGCTGGTGCTTGTTGCAGGGGAACCTGAGCAGAATGAGGCTCTTCAGGAACAGGCCCCAGACTAGGTTCAGCTGATGCCTGCAGCAGAGGATCCGATGTGGACTGAGCCTCCTCCGATTCTGAGTCCGAGCCCGAGTCCCAGGCCATCACACCAGAGATGGTACTGCACCAGTGGCATAGCACCCATTTAGTCATTTTTTTAACCACTTCTATATTTTATTTGTGTGAGCAGTGATGTCACATTATCACGTTTGAGGTAAAAATCCTTCAGATTTAAACCTTTAAAAGAGGTTCACGCTGCTGTCAACAGGCTTTGAGTTCTCTTTTTAATGCACGTGTGGCAATAGCATATCAGCAAATCAAACACTGGAATCTCTGGAAACACTGGAGTCAAGCACAGTGAACTTCACGGCAACTCCTCTCCCTTTGTTGTTCATGGAATGAAAAGCCCCACAGCTGGTTGGGGCTGAAATACAAGGAAACTGTGTTGCTCTCACACAATGTTATTAGCAGGAGGAGGAAGAGGTTGGTGTGATGGTGAGGGGGGAGGGGGAAGCAAACAAACAGGGAAAGAAAGCAGCCATCTGCCTGGTGACCTATTCCTTGAAACGTACACCAGCCTCCTTACATCTGATTAAGAATGGGTGGATCTGTCAATTTCAGTTTCTTTCAGTTCCTCATTTTTTTCAATCTCAAGTACAGTTCTCCACATTTCCACATCAGCTTGTGAATTCTTCTTTAAAATGTCATCATGAAAGTGACCAGCATTTTAGTGTGAATTTCTCCTAAAATGCCCATTTTTACAAAGTGTATTTCCCTCAATAGTTCTCCTAATATAATGCCTTTTTATATACAGTTTTGGGTTAATATGTGCATTTTTGTACACATTACTTGGCCCGTGAACTGCCTGGCAAAATTCAAGGAAGTGCACATTTCAAAGGATGGCTGTGTTTTGGGCTCACATAGTGTTTGGAACCTCAGATATGCTGATGACACTACCTTGATGGCAGAAAGTGAGGAAGAATTAAAGAACCTTTTAATGAGGGTGAAAGAAGAGAGCGCAAAATATGGTCTGAAGCTCAACATCAAAAAAACTAAGATCATGGCCACTGGTCCCATCACCTCCTGGCAAATAGAAGGGGAAGAAATAGAGGCAGTGAGAGATTTCACTTTCTTGGGTTCCATGATCACTGCAGATGGTGACAGCAGTCACGAAATTAGAAGACGCCTGCTTCTTGGGAGAAAAGCAATGACAAACCTAGACAGCATCTTAAAAAGCAAAGACATCACCTTGCCGACAAAGGTCCGTATAGTTAAAGCTATGGTTTTCCCAGTAGTAATGTACGGAAGTGAGAGCTGGACCATAAAGAAGGCTGATCGTCGTAGAATTGATGCTTTTGAATACTGGTGCTGGAGGAGACTCTTGAGAGTCCCATGGACTGCAAGAAGATCAAACCTATCCATTCTCAAAGAAATCAGCCCTGAGTACTCACTAGAAGGACAGATCCTGAAGTTGAGGCTCCAGTACTTTGGCCACCTCATGAGAAGAGAAGACTCCCTAGAAAAGACCCTGATGTTGGGAAAGATGGAGGGCACAAGGAGAAGGGGACGACAGAGGATGAGATGGTTGGACAGTGTTCTTGAAGCTACTAACATGAGTTTGGCCAAACTGCGAGAGGCAGTGAAGGATAGGCGTGCCTGGCGTGCTCTGGTCCATGGGGTCACGAAGAGTCGGACACGACTGAACGACTGAACAACAAAAGTGTTTGGAAAGGGCAGATTAGAAAGATTCGCCTTTAAATGTGAACAAAATCAAACTCCTCCTCCATCCCTGTTTCTGATGCTGCCTCCTCTTTCTGTCTATTGACATTTTGTGGGGGTGGGTGGAGGTCAGCCTTATAGTCAAGTGCCTCAAATGGAAGCAGCCCATCTCTCACAATTGGCTGTGGAGATTGTCGTTCACCAACAGGAGCGAAGAGAAGAGGAGGAGGCTGCAGCAACAGAGCTGTCAGTCTGTGCCTTTAGCATGTGCCGGGTTCTGATTTACTGCTTCGCTACAACCACAGACGCATTCAAAAGAAAGTTCAAAGTGCATTCACAGGTTTCTGAGGTTCTTTTTAATACTAATATCAATATTCATCTTGGCTGTGAGTCCTGGAAGACCTGCTCCCTGCCTTGCAGGCTTTCCCCACTTGGCCTGGGAGGGCAGAGCCCTGACTGACTCCAGCTACCAAAGCAGAGGCTGCTGAACAGACTCTGGGACCAGGGCGTAGCTGCTGTTGGGTTTTTGTTTTGTTTTGTTTGTATCTTTATTTTAGATCTTGTTGTGATTTACGTGGGAATTGGTGAGCTTGGTTGCACATTTTTTCATGTTTTCTTTATTGTTTATGACTACTTTTATTATGTTGTTCTTACATATTTTATCATGTCGTGAGCCACCTTGAGCATGGTTTGACCTGTGGAAAGGCAGCATACAAATAAAATTATGCATTTTTGTATGTATGTGGTATTCAGCCTTTTTGTAGTGTTTTATAGCATTTTTATAGTGTTTTCAAGTGTTCACAGCTCTTCACATGTATTGTCTAATTGTAGTCTTTATGGCAACCCAGTAAGGCACAGGTGAGAAACCTGTGGTGCATGGGCAAGATGTGGCCTGCAGGAACTCTCCATCCATTCTGCATCATACTCACTTACTCTTATTTTTTATTATTATTTGTTAAATTTGTATACCACTCTATACCCATAGATCTTGCTTCACCCCACCCCCACCCATCCAATTTGTCTTGAAACCAGCCTCTCATTGGAGCCAACTGAAAATGTGCAAAAAAAATTGCCACAACTTTGATGGACAAAAAGCCTGGTCCACAGAATGTAGCGAACTGCTGTCTTTAACTGATTTTAATACCGTACTTTCTCTGTGGAAACATGCCCTGAGGTCTACATACAAATTGCATCTATTAGGCTTGGGGAGTGGGGAACCTAAAATGCTTTCCCCCCCCCGCACAACCTAATTGGTGTGTGTATGCATGTGTGAAAAAGGTGGGGAGGGTTAGGTGTAACAATGGGTGTGTGTGGGTGTTATGTGTGTATATGTCACAATGTGTATGTGTGTGGAGATGCAGGTGTATTTGAGAGACAACCACTTTCCCCCCTTGGCCCCACAGACTGCTGTCACATGGGTCAAAGGGGGTTAGCCAGAAGGAATGTCGCTCTTGGGCTAAAATTGGTTCCCTACCACAGAGGTAGCATCCCCATATTGCAGATGGTAGCATTGAGGATATGAGAGCATGACTTACCTGAGGTCACCTGGAGAGTTCGTGTCAGAGGTGAAGGCCTCCGTGATTATTAGCTCAGCTTGTTACACGGCTCAGTCTTATGCATGTCTACTCACACGTAAGCCCTGTTGAGTTCCGTGGGCTTACTTCCAGGAAAGCAGACTATTGCACCATTAGCCACTGAACTACTCAGCACCAGCTCTTTTATGTGCATCCATCTCTCTGACTTTATTTCTGTCTCTCTCTCATGCACACATGCCCAAGATTAACACAGACGGTGCTATTGATGATTACTATTAGTATATTTTTATTCCTTTTATGAATTGCTTCCTAGGAAAACTCTGCAAGTAAAGCTACGTAAAGCAATTGCATATACAAAAACAGTTTGCTTATTCTTTTTTTTAAAGTACATATATAAAACATGCATTTTTAAAAAATCATATCCAATACAGATATTGTCCGGAATAATAATAATTCAAAAATCTCCAGTTAGGAGGCTTGTTGAAAAAGGAAAGATCATAAACCGCAACTGGAATTTACTTTCAGTGCCTTAAAAATAGGCTGCATATTAAATTATAAATTGCTACTAATGATTATTTATGATGAGCCTCCAGAGCATCCTCACTGCAGTTCACAGCAATTAAGTTTGTGCTCTGAGGAATTTGCTGTCTTCAGGCTTCTTCCCACTAGAACATACTCCAGTGGAATAACTGGGGAGGGTGGAAGCTCGATTTTTACCCCCTCCCCCTTTTTTAAACTCAAATGAGTTCTGATGAGGATTCTGAATAATTCTGAAGAAAACAAACTGAAGTCAACTACAATTACTATGCATTAAACTGGAACCAGTTTCTGTTCCTCTTCTGCGTGGCTGATTTCTCTTTAACAAATGACTGCCACATTTTTTTAAAAAAACCATTTTAAAAAAAAGTTGTCAACAACCCATTCAAGATATCCTAGTCTAAAAACACTCTAATTTGTAACTAAGCCAAGTTTTATTCTCTGTGCAACTTTTTCCAACTGATGCATGGAAAAGCACATTAACCTTACCTTTGAAGAGTTGGTAAGTAAACCATTTTTTTTAAAAAAAAAAATTGCCACATGTGTAGTCTTTTCCTATGTTGGGGAAAGAGGGAAGTTTTAGGAACTAACAGGGGCATATTTTAAAAGTCTAACAACCCATATTTCCACACTTTACTTTGCTGCAAGTTTTGTGACTTTAGATCTCTGCTGAGGTTCTCTCACCAAACAGTACTTACCCCAAACTTGGATCTTGGCATCCAGGGAATTACCCTTTCTATATATATTTCCTCTCCTACACCAACACAAAACATCAGTTGTCCTGTTTTATCTCGTTCATGACTTTGTTGGTCAAATGTTTGCAATACAACCCTTCCCTTTCAGGAAGTTTTGAGAAGTAAGCCTCATGAGCAAAGCTCCATATAGACCCAGCTGTTTATTTTAAGCCTTGCAACAGAGGTCAAATTTTAAGATGTCTGGACTAAAAGTATTTGATCTGTAATCTCTGCTTAGCCTTTGCACTTGGGTGATTACGTGGGCATGATTTTACAGAGTGAGGTGCAAAGCACAATTTTAGAAACAAACCCATTGCACTGACTCTCTGGCCTTCATAAAGTTTAATGCACAGCTGAGCCTCTCAAAGAAAACCCAGAGAAGTCTTTTGCTGGCAATACTTATTTTTTTACTGAGTAGACCAAAATTATCATTATTTTTTCTTTAGTAGAGATTAAAAGGTCAGTAAAGTTCGCAAGTAGGATCCTCAAATCATTGCTTATGCATATAACCTCATTATTGGGTGATATCCAACTAGATCATAGAATAGACTCGCTGATTTCAATGGGTCTACTCTGAGAATGACTAACACTGGATATCGCCTGTTGTTATTATTTAACAGCATCAGCCTAGATAATGCTTTATAGAACAACAAAGCAAAAGCTAAGTCCCATCCCTGAAGAGATGATAATTGAACTATGTGGAGGGAGTTAAGAGAGTAGATGGAAGGGGAGGAAAAAGGCAAAGCTAACAAGGGATGAATGAAAGCAAACACTTTTCCATTGACACTATAGAGGAAGTGTGCATGCACACGAAAGCTCATACCAAGAACAAACTTAGTTGGTCTCTAAGGTGCTACTGGAAGGATTTTTTTTTAAAAAAAATTGACTATACAGGAAACTTCTCTTTGAATCAGCCTTAAATGCCATAGCCTGCAGTTATCTCCAGACATAATTAGAGGAAAGGCTGTGGTTTTGAGTATACACACATTGAATCCCTGATATCTCCAGGTTGGGCAGGAAAATATCCCTGCCTGAGACACTGGAGAGCTGCTGCAAGTCAGTGTATACTGGGGTAGCCAACCTGTGTCCCTCCATATGTTGCTGGACTATAACTCCCATCAGCCCAGACAATTTCCCATGCTGGCAATTCTGGAAGTAAACCACTGGCTGCACAGGTGGTGTCATAAGGAAAAGTTTGGTTTCTTGGACCATGGTCTCAGCTTCCTTCAGGAGGGATTTCTGGCATCCTGGGGAAAAAGTGACAAGTGGTATGCCACAGGGTTTTGTTCAACATCTTTATAAATGGTTTGGATGAAGGAATTGAAGGGATGCTCATCAAATTTTCAGATGACATCAAACTGGGAGGGGTAGCTAATGCCACAGAAGACAGAATCGGGAGGAGGGTGACGAAGATGATCAAAGTTTATGAGGAATGGTTGAGGGAGCTAGGAAACTGAGAGCAGATGTGATAGCCACCTTCAAATATCTGAAGGGCTGTCGCATGGAAGATGGAGCAAGCTTGTTTTCTCCTGCTCTGGAGGGTTGGACCTCAACCAATGGCTTCACGTTACAAGAAAGGAGATTCCAGCTCAACATCAAGAAGAACTTTCTGACAGTAAGTGTTGTTTGACAGTGGAACAGACTCCTTCAGAAGGTAGTGGACTCTCTTTGCTGGAGGTTGTTAAGCAAAGGTTGGAGGGTCATATGTCATATATGCTTTATTTGACGTCTTTGCATTGCAGGGGATTGTACTAGATGACCCTCAGACTCCCTTCCAATTCTACAATTCTATGATTCTACAATTTTATGAACCACGTGTGCCAATGGTCTGACTTGGTATAAGGCACCTTCCTATTTACATTGAATAAAACAGTGGGGCATACATTTGTTTAAGATAGAGCACTTTCCATCTGTTTTTCCACTGGAATAAGTATGTCTTCTTTAAAAAAAAAAAAGAGAGAGAGAGAGAGAGAGAACTCAGCAGAAAAGGGAAAAAGAGCAGAAGAGGGGGTGTGAGATCCACTGCCCAGGTACTGGCATTTCCTAGAACTCATAAAGTGACACTCCAGAGAGAACAACAAAGAAATGTGAAAACCAAACATTTTCTTTGCACTTGGCCACAATGATCAAGCTGTGTTCAGAGTACACAAGGTATGTTTGGCCTCAGATATCTGCATGAGTGCAGAGTAAGGATGCAAGTGGCTTTGGAAAACCCTTTTATTGTGTGCTGAGGGCACTCTCATCTCAAATAAGTGTTTCATTCAAAGGGCTTGATGTCGTTTTGCTTAAGCAGTCGCCTAAAGATTACCCTGGGGGAAGAGAATGGCTTCCTGAAGCTATCTGAAACAAAATAGATGTTATACAAAGGATTATTAAAATGGGTATTCCCTTTGCAGAGATGGGTCAACGATGATATCAGCTTACTTTTGAAAATGGAATTTATGCTGAGAATGAGAATGCCCAGTAGAACAATATTGCCCACTATATCAACAAAATGCTCTCCACATCACAATTACTATAGTTTTCCGTGTATAAGACGATTTTTTAAAATTATAAATTAATGATAAAATTGAGGGTCGTCTTATACCCGGATAGTGCAGGGGGGGCAGGCGATTGGTTGCAGCCACAAGCAGGAGATTGTCAGCTGCGATTAGTCGGGTGATTGGTGGCTGTGGCAATGCCTGTTGTTGATTGGCTGCTGCTGCAGCAATTGGGTGGGCAATTGGCGGCTGCTGGCAGTGAGCGGGCAGTGTCGGTCAGGCGGGTGACCGATTTTCAACAATCTGGGCAATTGCCCCCCACCCACCCAAAGCTCAACAACTCTGGGCAATCTCCCCCTATTTTCTTAATTGGGAGTCCCCCAAAATAGGGGTCGTCTTATACACGGGAGCGTGTTATACACAGAAAAATATGGTAAATACTGATCACCCAAAGTAGCATTTGCAATTTTGAGGCTTGCTACAACCAACTGCACTTCAGCAATCATCACCCAGTGGGAATTCACTTGGGAGGAATGCTTTGCACATCATCTTGCTTTGCTTGACTAGGGATGTCAGAGAATTCCAACAGAAACAGAAAAAGGAGTGAGAATTGCCAGAGTTTGCTTTTTTCATCCCATGTCCAGAAGAGTTGATATATTCTGCTGTTGTTGCTTTCAGTGCACAAATGATATATGATTTATTACAACACCCACACAAACACACAAACACACCCAGTTGCATTTTGTTTCATTTGCATTGAGATGAACAGAGTGGAATAACATAATGACAACATAATTTGTATAATTAATTATGTATATTACACAGGTGATATAATTTTACCACAGCAGACGGTGAGACAAATAACAGAAAGAGTGCTGCATCATGCAATACAGAATAAAAAAGGACGCCTATGCTTTGTCCTTTGTGACTGCTCTCATCAAGCATGCAGGGATGGTTTGGCTAGGGCAGGAAAGTGGCATTAAATAGTAAATAAATATATTTTTTGTGAGAGGAGGGCAATTCTAGCCACCCTAAAGGGCACAGTTGTGTGGCAGCTCCTTGTCCAGCACTTAACTGGACATGGAAATCAGTTTTAAAAAAACAACAACTTTAAAAGCCCCACCCATTGAGGGGGCAACGTCTGACTGACGCACCACCAGTTTTTTTTTTCCTCCTCTAAGTTCTGCTTTGGACCAGAGATTCAGCAGCAGAATGGCAGTCGAAGTATCTGAGACCTAGAGAGGGGCAATTTGTAAACAATTTTGTCCCTCCCTAGTATTTTATTGCATTACAAACATATCACATGCTGCTTCAGTTTATTGGTGGGATAAAAATTCTCCAGACAAACAGCTTCCTGGCCTAGGTGCACCAGCAAGTTGATGTTCACCAGTACAAGATGGTGCTGAGATTCACCTTCAAAATCCTAGATGGCTTAAGACCAGGATACCTGAAATACAATCTGCCTGTATATTACCCTGCTTGTACATGAATAACTTTGCCGTTTCTGACTGGCCAGTGGCAGCTTGGGCAGATATAGAACACAGACATCAGCAACCAAAGCAAGGTGCTGCTAGACCAGTCTTCCATAACCTGATACTCTCCAGATGTTTTGAACTACAACTCCCATCAGCCTCAGCAAACACAGTTGTGGTGACTGGTGCTGATGGGAGTTATAGTCCAAAACTGGATTGGGGAAGGCTATGCTAGATGGTCAAAAAATGTGCACCAGCGTAGCACTGATCCAGATGTTCCCCTTCCTCATAATATCTCTTCAATCCCTGGTTTTGTGGAAGAGTAGACTCTTCCTGGCTTCTTTGTGCTCAACAGCCGCCAATTATTACCTTTTTTTCTAACTTCTCTTAGCCAAGCTGAGGTCGTTTTTTGCTTGCTCACTTCAGGATCCATTATTTACCTTTCTCACTAGTTTTTCTGGCACTGGGCTAGAGGGAGTGCTGATTA
Organism: Lacerta agilis; assembly: GCF_009819535.1. Lineage (NCBI taxonomy): Eukaryota > Metazoa > Chordata > Lepidosauria > Squamata > Lacertidae > Lacerta > Lacerta agilis. Next base: position 56,798,569 of record NC_046315.1, read on the forward strand.
AGAACCACAATTGTAGACTCATCTTAAATGGGTCTTTAAACCTGAAGAGGCCTCAGGCACAGGCTTCACCTTGTCATGGGCTTGTGCCAGCCATGTGCCCTGTGATGAAAGACCACACGTGCTCTCCTGTTCCTAGTGCGGTACGGCAAGCTGAGAGACAGCTGCCTCCAACATGTTAGACACTCCAACTATGGCCACATGGAAACCCAGACGTGCGGTATTTGGGGGGAGAAGGGACAGATCTTAGCAAGATCCCTTAAAGTTAGCTTAGACCCAAAGCAGGGTGAGACCCGTCTTGTGAGCTAAAAAGTTATTCAGTCAACTCCACACTTCTAAATTCATTTTTTTAAAGCAATATGTTGTTGTTGTTGTCCTATTTAATTTTATTATGGAGAAGTGAGTTGGAATAAATAAGCAGCAGCACAAAAGAAAAAAAGCAATGAATTTCTAGTTAACCTTAACACTGGTATGGTTCCTAAGCCGGCTTCAGCAATTTAGATCCTTATATGTGCAGAGCAGGGCTTTCTTTCAGCCGGAACTCACTGGAATTCAGTTCTGGCACCTCTCAGCTGAGTGCCATTGCCATTATATTAGAACAAGGAAGGTGTTCATGGAGAGTTCTGGCACCTCTATTTCTAAGGTGGGGGAGCACTGTTGCAGAGGTACGGCATGTGCAGAGGTTTGGAGGTTGAAGTGAACAAGCAGAATTGTTCAATGCAAATAGAGACAAAGGGCATGCTTACGGTAGCTCCCTCATTTTATGTTGTGTTCCAGGAAGAGTAATGCTTGTAGGAGGGGATTCAATAAAAATGTGGTAAAGGGTTGTGAGGTTCACAGGGTAAACACCTCAGAAATGGATGCATGGCACTTTGAAGGAAAGGGAAGAAGATGTGAGAACTGAGGTGCCATTTTCCTTTCCCAGAGCTAGATGCTTTTAGCACCACAGCTTTGCCTTCCATGGATCATGCTTTCCTTGCTTCTCTGTCATGAAGAATAGATCCTTTTAGGAGAGAGATGGGCATTATCAAAAGGACCAGAGAAATGGAGCTCAGATGTTTATCATAGGTTCAAACAATACATTTTTTTAAAGATCCATGCAAGGTCTAGACCTAGGTATTCAGGGACATAAATGAAGGTACCCTATGCAATTAGTTACCACTGAGTGATTGCCATAAGTGTAAAAAAAGAAAGAAAAAAGAAGTCAATTGTTTCTGTATTATCACATGTGTGAATACCAGGGTTCCTAGAGCTACTCATGTGGGCAATTAGAAAACATGATGAACCAGCCTGATGAATCTCTGAACAAGAAGCTTACAACAGCTTTCTTATGCCAGTACTGTACTGTATTGGTAATCCAATTTTATTCAGGTTTCTGTCTCATTGCTCCATTCTACCAATTAACCTCTTGCCAGACTGGCAACACCATTAATTAGATTCCTCCTTAACAGCTATCTTTTACCTGAGGATCTCAGGCTACATTGTCATTTTTCATTTCAGTCAACAGTATTGCTACACACATTGAGTCAAGTTATGCATTCCCACCCCAGGAGACAAACCACTTACTCTGAACTCTTTTTTCACAGTGGAGGCACATGAGACTTCACGTTTCAGTCTTCTAGATTCAAAGCAGTGAGTAAGCACTCATTATTGTGTGAGCTTCCATGACTGTCCCACGTCACAAGGCTGATTCAGTAGCAGAACCAGACACAGGATACAGAGCCCCTTATCACCTTTTGCAATCTCATGCCTCATTTGTTATTATGATTAGCAGTATTATCTGCAACTGATGCCCTGGGGCCTTCACTCATTTTAGCAATCAGTTATTGACTCTTCGTTACTTCACTGAATAAGAATTTTTGCAACGTGATTCTGAAAGGGCTGCTGTCCTTCCTTAGTGCGACCATTGGACTTAAGTTTTAGCTGCCTTACGTCTGATTTGGTGTCCACTCCTCAGCTCTCATTTCTCAAACACACCATTCTGACTTCAAACTAATGTATGCAATTGACATAAGTGAAAATTGCATCTGTTTGTAGCTGTACATTTTCAGAACACACAATTTAAAGAAGGCCTGCTAATCAAGTGATTTGTGTGGTCCCAGCTTCCTGTTCTCAAAATGTGCAACTTCACAGCAGCTTCCAATATTCTCTCACCAGCAGTACAGCAACAGTCGGGAAAGAAGAAAGAATCATAGAATCATAGAGTTGGAAGAGACCACAAGGGCCATCCAGTCCAACCCCCTGCCAAGCAGGAAACACCATCAAAGCATTCCTGACAGATGGCTGTCAAGCCTCCGTTTAAAGACCTCCAAAGAAGGAGACTCCACCACACTCCTTGGCAGCAAATTCCACTGTCGAACAGCTCTTACTGTCAGGAAGTTCTTCCTAATGTTTAGGTGGAATCTTCTTTCTTGTAGTTTGAATCCATTGCCCCGTGTCCGCTTCTCTGGAGCAGCAGAAAACAACCTTTCTCCCTCCTCCATATGACATCCTTTTATATATTTGAACATGGCTATCATATCACCCCTCAACCTTCTCTTCTCCAGGCTAAACATACCCAGCTCCCTAAGCCGTTCCTCATAAGGCATCATTTCCAGGCCTTTGACCTCCTCTGGACACGTTCCAGCTTGTCAGTATCCTTCTTGAACTGTGGTGCCCAGAACTGGACACAGTATTCCAGGTGAGGTCTGACCAGAGCGGAATACAGTGGTACTATTACTTCCCTTGATCTAGATGCTATACTCCTATTGATGCAGCCCAGAATTGCATTGGCTTTTTTAGCTGCTGCATCACACTGTTGACTCATGTCAAGTTTATGGTCTACCAAGACTCCTAGATCCTTTTCACATGTACTGCTCTCAAGCCAGGTGTCACCCATCCTGTATTTGTGCCTTTCATTTTTTTTTTTTTGCCCAAGTGTAGTACTTTACATTTCTCCCTGTTAAAATTCATCTTGTTTGCTTTGGAAACAAGATGAAACCTGTTTTAAAAATAAAGCTGCCCAAAGTTCACTTAATCATGTAAAAAAAAGCATTCACATCAGGTTTCTTGTCACTTTAGCCACTAATTAGAAAATGTGTTGATTATTATCAACTTAATTACATGATGAACTATAGGAGATTATCGTGCTTAAATGTGCCTGCACCAGCATAATGTGCCTGCACTCAGTCACAACCTTGCTAAGGAAGCTCCAGTTTTGCATCTTAGACAGGATCTGGGGATGCATTTGCAACATCAAATGCTCTTCTACAGTAGGCTACGTTCTACACACACTCATGCATCCCTCTTTATCTTCCACCCAGGCAAGTAAAATGAGTTGACAGTGCTAAGGCATACATTCCAGACAGGAGAACACCTCTGGAGTGTGACGCAGGGGCAGTATGGAGTGAGACATGGAGAGAGGGGGCATTGCCTTGGGCAGAATTCTGCAAGTCATAAAGAGAGGCCTGAAAGCCATATTTGCCACCACCACCCCAGGCCCGAGGTCCCCCACCCCTGAAGTTGTGTAATGTTGACAATGTCCGAAATTGAGCAGGATGACACCATTAGTTGTAAGGAGATGCTATGGATTCTAGGAAGGATTGACCCCAGTTCCCCCATTGAACATTTTCTTTTATTCTCTTTTTTTAATCATTTTGCTATGGACATGCTTACTGATGATACTGATACAATGCAATCAAAAAGAACTGAAGTGCATGATAACATACTAACAAGAAGCCAGCAGTGGTAGTAAAAGACAAAACACAGATCTATGCAGCCTTTGCAAAGTGTAGGTTGTTAGCAGTGCTTTTCTTCTAGAAAAAAAGGTGCTGGTACTCCCCATGAAGTTGTTACAGTAAGTGCCACATTTTTTACCAGTGCTTTTCTTTTAGATAAAAAGGTGCCGGTACTGCGTACCCTTGAAAAAAGCAGTGGCCGTTAGACCTTTAGATGTCCCAGTAGTAAGCACTTGCAGTTCTCCCCACCTCTACTCCTCTTGGAGTGAATAGACCACAAAGCTTAGTAAGTTTAAATGCCTTACTTACAATAATTACAGGTCTTACTCATACATCATTCAATGCTACAGCAGAAAGAACACTGGCAAGGTATTCTTGGTTGCAAATACAGAACTGTGGTGGGGTTAGGGTGAAGGGTGAAAGGCAGTGAGAGAACCATCTTCTTTGCTTTCTTATTCCTCTTCTTCACTCTTCCTCACCCTTCATCATCCTCACTTAAATTTAAAATCTTTTTTTTTTGTCAATTCATGGCTGAAGAATAAGAGGTAACATAAAAAGTTAGGAGCAAAATACAAAAGCAATCAATTTTTGATTTACATTCCCCAAGAAATCCTTTTTATGGGCCAAGAAAGCTCTGTCTTTGGAGCTTAAAGTGAGGTGGGAAAAGATGGCAAATGCTGACAGTCTAATAACACTGATTTGAGCTTAATGCTAACTAAGCCTGACAAACTGGCACCCCCCCCCCAGTTAATGGTTCCCGCTCATTCTTAAACTGAGGTTATTGCCGATCTGTATCAATCCATCCTGTCACATGACACTTATCTAAACTTATCTCAGCCAGCTATCCATTGGTGGCCCAGCTCCATTTATCTGAGTAATCTTGCTGTACCTGTCATTCAGGCAATATCTTGTCTTCCTGGATTTCTTGAAGCCTTCTTTTTGAAGCACAGGATTAGTATATAAAATTGACAGATCCAAATATGTATATTTTTTGCATTGCCTCGCATACCAACGCAGTCTGCCAAGCTGAAAATATGGGGAAGGAAAGGAAGCAGATGTAAATGGTTCTGCTGTGATACTGAGCAAAGGTTCAGTGTTCTCTGCCAATTTCTCATGTCACACCTTGAAAATGCACCTGCAAGATTGTCCCATTCTTTGCAAATATCACACTGTTGCTTTTGTAAGTCTGAGTGTTAATGTCCATGATGGGCCTTCCATTGGATGGGTCTTCTCGGTCTTGATAACCTGTAACAACCCCGGAAACTTTAGCATTAGTGAAAATGTTTTGGAACTGGACTATCACATCTAAGTGAGCTGAAAATATCTCACTGCACACCAAAATCCTGCTTCTGAATGGTTTCAGGGAGCCAAAATGCAAGTAGTCTGATTGTTCTATCTTTGTTTTAATGGTTGGTGTTTTTATATTGCAGTTTAGATTTTAAAAAATAAAAAAATAACTATGGCTCCAAGCTATAACAAAAGCAAGTCTCATAGGGTTCCCTACCATGTTGATAAAAACTCCTGTGCATACAGTTGTATGTGCAAGGCCTTTCCCTCTGATGCATGCAGGTGAAAGCATCTTCATTGGGGATGGGGAAGTCTAGAAATTGAAGCTAAATACATAGGCAGATCAGTATATATAAAGATAGCATGTCCTCCTCCATTCTTCACAGCTCTGCCCTGTATCCATCATCTAATCCTGAAATCTTGCCATTCATTGAGCAATCTCGCATTCTCGTCACATTTCCTTTCCTCTAATTTCTCTCATATTTCCCCTACCACCTCCTCCTCCTCCTGATCCAACTGCATGATCTGAAATTCCCATCTGCTCCTCCAGCCTATTTTGCAAGCACTAAAGGCAAATAATGAATTGCACTTTTAACGATGGCCAAGTCTTAAATCAATCGATTATCCTTGCCATTTCAGGGAAGTCTTACTAGCTCCTTTCCTGACCTCTAGTTCCATGCATATTTGAAGCATCTCCAATCTTAATAACCTTATGAGCCATATATCTTCCTTTTTTTTATCTCTTCCTGATTATTCTTCGCTTTCTTTGGCACCTTCGCACAATCTCCCTCTGTCGTTCCTACACCTGACATTTTACACCTTTCATGTGCCTCTTTCTTATCCTTGATCACGTTCTGCAGTTCCACATTCATCTTATTTCCTTCCGTTTTTTTAAATATAAAAAGGCCTTGTGTATTTATTGCTGGGTGGCGCATATAACTCGCAATGAGACAGCAATTTGTATGTCAGCGTTTTCTATCCTGTCTCAACTTACTTGATGCCCTTTTCTCCCTCTTTCCTTGTAGCGTTTCCTGTTCTGTTCTTCTAATACATAGTATTCAACATACAGGCTGCAGTCCACATTTTAATTTTACTTTATTTATCTGTACTAGCTGGTCTAGCCAAGAGCATTGTCTTATATGATTTTCATATCGTTATTTATCACCAGTCACGAGCATTTGAAATTATTATTATTAACATTTGTTTGCATAGCACCATCAATGTACATGGTTCTGTACATGATTTTAAAAAATGCCCCAAAGAGCATACAACTAAAACATTTAGACTATATACAGCTGTCTTCATAATCCATCTCAGTAATCATTGCAATAGCCCTGCAAGATAGACCAGGTGGGGACTGGACCACTGGAGCCATACTGCACTTGGATCCACGCTTCACCTCTGCACTTTTTGGATGTTGGGGGTCCAGCCACCACCCCAAAAATATTGGGAGCTCCAAAAGGGATCATCCTCCAGGAGCTGGCCCTGCTGGTACTTAGTATTCTTTGGGAGAAGTCATGGCTGTTTAAAGTGGAGTGGCATTTCTTTAAATGCCTGGTGCAGAGGTCATAGCTGTCAACCCTCCCTGCTGTTCCTTACTGCTATAATAAGGGAATTTCCCGCCAAAAAAGGGAAAGGTTGACAGCTGTGGCAGAGGTGGAGGGGGCTTCTCTCTGAACAACTTGATCTGCCCCCCCCCCAGATGAAGGGCTTTTCTCCTTATTCTATTGATCTGCAGGGGGGTGGGAGTTATGGCCACAGCCACCATCAGACACTGTGATCCGACATCTAAGGATCCTGTCTTGGCGGCTAGAGGTTAAAGTGCATGATCTTGAGATCTCCAACTTCTCTAATTTTTTTTATAGGCTTTCCTTCTTGGTTTTAGAAGCGTTTTGCCCTCAGCTGCTTCGTGCCTCTGTCCTCGGAGGCTTAATGAGGGACTGTCATGTGCTCCTGCGGTCTCATCAGCTTCCCTCCTGTGTAATTCCTCTGGCTTCAGTAGAATCACACAGGCTTAAACCTGGGATTTCGGAGTGAAGAATCAAAACCTTTGCCTAATTGCCACATGCAGCTGCCGCCGGTATCAAGCGATGCTGCAAAGTGGGCTCATGCACCGAATATAAAAGCAGGATCCACCACCAGCGTCTGATGGCCAGGCCCTGCCGCTAATTTGAATCATCAGGATTCAAGCCCACATGTAATTCTTCTGAAGTCTCTTATCTCAATTACTATCTAAACGTTCAGATGCCTCCTGCACAAAATGGCAATTACTCTTCCTCCTCCTGTCTGATCTCTTCTAAAGAGCCTCTGTCCCACGGCATTTGCTAAATTGGTTTGTGCTTCCTCAGACTTAAGACTGTTACTGTGCTTTTAAATATTGGATGAATTACAAATATTTATATTGCAACTTATATCTGATCCAAGTGTTCTACTTCGGAATGTGGTGTGCCTTCACTTGCCTCAGAAATACACTTTTAAGATATCTTCATTAAAATAAAAAGCGGCTTAGCCCAAGAATTGTGGGTTGTATTGAATTGCTATAGATTTGTTAATTAAAAAAAAAACTAAACTAAACACAGAATATTATTGTTCTCTCACCCTTAAGATGGTGAGGGTGATTTGTTTTAGTTTTATATTTTTAACAAGCAGTCTTCAATGTTGTCCTTGTTTTGCAGGCTCACCAATAGATTCATGCTCCTTATTCACAGAAGCTGCTCACAGCAGCAGGCTGTTATTTTTGCATAGTATTCAACACAGTGCTACAGCTAAGGTTCCACCAGTGCAAGGATTTCATCTTGTGAAAAAGAATGCTCTCCCACACTCCCACAGCTCTGTGCTCCCTAAATCTGTTCTGGTTGTTCCCCCAACCCTCCAGAGCAGATGGGGGGGACTGTGCAGGGTGTGTGAGGAGAAATACCAACTGTTTCACTGAATTGTTGTGTAAAAAATAAGGGAGGGAGAAGAAAGAGTCTTGGTATGTTCACCAACCCAATGGGGCAGGCATAGACAAACTCGGCCCTCCAGTTGTTTTGGGACTAAAGCTCCCATGATCCCTAGCTAACAGGACCAGTGGTCAGGGATGATTGGAAATGTAGTCCCAAACATCTAGAGGGCCGAATTTGCCTATGCCTGGACTAGGGCAAGCTGTCTTACACCAAGGCAAAACATGGATTCAGGCTCCTTAGTATTGCCTATGTCAGGGGTGGCCAACTTCCAAGAGACTGCGATCTACTCACAGAATTAAAAACTGGCAGTGATCTACCCCCTTTTGCGAGGTTCAGGTAGAGGTTGTTGAGCTTCTTTAGGAAGGAAAGCCATCCATGTTTTGGGGGGTTCGGGTCAAAGTTGAGCTTTTTTTTTTTTAGGAGGGAAAGCCCTGTTTTGGGGGCTTCAGAGCAAAGATGTAGAGCTTTTTTTAGGGGAGTCAAAGCTGCGGAGCTTCTTTGGGGAGAGCCAGTGATCTACCACAGACGTCCAGTGATCTACCAGTGGATCATGATCTACCTGTTGGACATGCCTGGCCTATGTTGATTGGCAGCACCTTTCCAAGGTTTGCAGACAGAGGTCATTATCAGAACTACATGGAGATGTCAAAGCCTGAAATGGGATATTGTGCATGCAAATAATGTGTTGTGCCACTGAGCTGCATCCTCCACCCCACTCAAAGGTCTGTTTTTGAGCCTTTGGAAGTAAAGCACTCCAGGAAATAGCCCCATACTGCTTAATAAATGCAGATTATTGATTACAGGGGTCTGCACTCAGGGACTGCTATGCTATATTCTGTAGTTCTGAGATCATCCCACATAGATTCGTGCCAGATGTAGAGTTCAACATTCTGAAAATCTCAGCAAAAAAGGTATGTTTTTAGGCCCTAAGCCCTAAACAAAATGGGCCACCTGGTGTCAGTGATGTCAGATAATTCACAGGTGGAGCCCCAGGTGGGGCTACCTTTCAAAATCTCCAGTACCAATAACAGATAAAACAGGCTTTATTACAGAGTGAGAATTATACACACAGATTGCATAATCAAGAATATATGAGATGTGTGCTATTCTCTATGCATGCATTCATCACATTCTCTAAAGAGAAGCTATATTCAGTTCTTGTCAAACAGTGCATGTCAAAATGTACAAGAGTACCATTCTATTTGTTTTGAAAGAAATTATTTAGGACTGGATAGCATGGGGATTTGGTAATGGAAGATGAAACCTCTCATCTCTGGGTCAAGCATTCAGTTGTGACCCAGATTATTAGGCCCTGAAACTCATTATCATATGATGGCTATTTGGTGTACTGCCTTTGGTAAAATAAGACGCAGGCTCCCATATTCTCTGTGCATTTTTCCTCTCTCCTCTTTCCTTTGCGCTCTCTCTCTCTCTCTCTCTCTCTCTCTCTCTCTCTCCAGATGCAGAGAGGTAACTGTAGGGGGGGGGGGGAAACACTACAGATTTCACACAACTAGAAATCTTGGCAACGATTGCATCCCAGGCCTTTCTACATTTGATATGAGTTTTTCTCTGCCATCTTGCTTCAGTTAGGCAGATCAAAATGGGCTGTGGTAGCTTTCCTGAATAATGCAGTCATACCTTGCAAACATACAACTCACACCTCACCTCACCCTGCGCCCATCCTGTTTCCTCAAAGGAGCTCAGTATGACATATATGGAATTCTCCCATTTTGTTCATTCAACAACTTTGCAAAGGGAAATACAGTCAAGGGGAAAAGGAGGTGCACCCTCTTTGAATTCTGTAGTTTTACATATGAAGACATTCCTTCACAGGTCTTAATATTAGGTAAATACAACCTCAGATGTACAATAACACATGACATATTACACTGCGCCATGATTTATTTAACAGAAGTAAAGCCAAAATGGAAAAGCCATGTGTGAAAAACTAAGTACACCTTATGATTCAATAGCTTATAGAAGCACCTTTAGCAGCAATAACATGAAGCAATTATTTTCTGTAGGACTTTATCCATCTCTTAAATCATTGTGAAGAAGAAGAAGAAGAAGAAGAAGAAGAAGAAGAAGAAGAAGGGAAGAAGAGTTTGGATTTGATATCCCGCTTTTCACTACCCAAAGGAGTCTCAAAGCGGCTAACATTCTCCTTTCCCTTCCTCCCCCACAACAAACACTCGGTGAGGTGAGTGAGGCTGAGAGACTTCAGAGAAGTGTGACTAGCCCAAGGTCACCCAGGAGCTGCATGTGGAGGAGTGGAGACATGAACCCGGTTCCCCAGATTACGAGTCTACCACTCGTAACCACTACACCACACTGGCTCTCTTGTGGAGGAATTTTGGCCCATTATTCTTTACGTTGCTTCAGTTCAATGAAGTTTGCTGGCATTTGTTTATGCACAGTTCTCTTAAGGTCCCACACAGCATTTCAGTTGGGTTGAGGTCTAGATTTTGACTGGGTCATTGATTCTGTTCTTTTTCAGTCATTCTGTTATAGATTTACTGCTGTGTTTGGGATCCTTGTCCTGTTGCATGACCCAAGATTCAGCTGTTGGGCAGATGGCCATACATTTGACTGTTCAATACTGAGGAATATTGATGTGTCCATAGTCAAGCTGTCAACTTAATGCCAGACGAGGAATCTGAACTCGGGGTTCTCCAAGGCCAAGTACAATATTTTGTCTGCTATAATAAAATCTCTTTGAGCAAAGACATCTATTCAAATAAACCATCCCATTCATAATTTTTGGAGGGGTCTTTCTGCATTCATGTGCTCATCCTTGTAAGTAATTTACCAGATGAGAAGATTGTGCTGTACCAAAGTTAGCTTTCTTTAGCGCACAAATTTACTCTGGGCCAAAAGCCTCACATGCCAAGAATCCCAATACAATCATGTTCCAGAATGAACGATGCTGAAGTAAATTGCTGATGCTTTGACTTTTGCTCCCAAGGCAGCTGTGATGAATTCTGACATTACAGCATAGTTTAGCATCTCAGCACAGGAGAAAGAATGATGTACTTCCATTCAGTGTGTTTGTGAATGATGACATAGCAAGGGCCATGCAATATACATCTTCCCCCTGGTACACTACTACCATGACATAAGAAGCAGCTCTGAAAGGCCATTAATTGCCTGGTGAAGATATATTTGTCACTCATCTCTTGCCATGAGTTCTCAAGCTTTGAGAACAAACAATGATGTCATACACAGAATCACAACACAAACATGTCTCGAACACCGCAAGGAAGAGAAACAGCTTAGGGGAGGAGGGTTAAGCACACAAACACACACTCTGCTTCTGACCTGCCATCCAAAGCTGATTTTTACCCACAGAAGCAGCCACCAGGATTTCAATACATTCCTTTCTATGTACCGGTAACATGTAATTTAGCCCTTAGCTAGTGGTTGGTTGTTGTCATGAGACATAGTAGATGCGTTCCTTGATTTACACACACTCGGATATTAAAACATATGGCACTTGATAGAGCTATGATGCATGATGGCCACAATTTGAATTTGGGTATCCATCTTGGCATGGCCAAATTATTTATGTATCCATGCTACAATGCAGGAGGAGCCAACCTGTTACCACTCCCATCATCCCAGAGCTAGCTGGGGTTGATGGGAGTTGGAGTCCAACAACATCTGGAAAGCCCCATATTGGCTACCCCACTATGCCATAGTGAAACAGAAATTTACCAAGGGTTAGTCATTTACCAAGGGAGATCAGGACATGGGATTGTCCTTCCTGGAGATCTTCAAGGTCAGTCTGAACAGCCATTTGTTGGGGATAGCTAGCTCTGCATTTCAGACTAGATGGCTTACAAGGTTCTCTCCACTTTATGGTTCTCTGATTAATTCAGCTTGCCAGACATGATATAGGTTGTAATTGCTGAGTGAAGTGAATGTGAAAGAAGTTCATTTGGGGTGAAACTTGCAATGATTTCTCTTACCGTACTTTTTCATTCTCTTACCCCCCCCCCCTTTTTAACCTTTAACCAATGTTATGAAAAATAAATTTAAGAATTTGCATTCTACTGTCTATGTTTTGATATCATCTTCATCCTCTTAGATATATTGTATAAGCACAGCACCGCAGTTTGTAACAGGAGGAATTACTGGAGACCATTTGGACAAACTTGAAGAGAACTTAGTTCGTCTCTAAGGTGCTACTGGAAGGATTTCTTTATTTTTTATTTTGTTTTGAAGAGAACTGTTACCTTTTTACCTTACAATGGGACAAACATGAACTGGAATTATTTGTTTGTTTTTTGACATCTTGAATTTGAACTGGTTCCTTTTTAATAAATGAATGTTCCAAGGTCACCTAGAGAAGAGCCATAGTTAAGTAGCTGAGGAGCCTAGGTTAAATTCCTGGCATTTTCAGTTAAAAGGATCAGGTAGCAGGTGGGGGTGAAATAGGTCTACCTGAGACCCCGGAAAACCACTGCAAATGAGGGAAACAGTTTTGAGGCAGATGAACAAATATTCTGACCCTTTTTAAGGCAGCTTCCTCTGTTCCTGCCATGTGAACTAGTCCCAAGGGCTCAATACTGCTGGATAAGAAACTATGAGGCTTCGTTGCTTATTTTTACAAAGAGATAAATAGATAACTCTGTGGCGTTGCAACACTGGTTACTTCTGCAGCACAGGCTACAGGGCTACTTGTAAAATGTTTCATATAACAGACGCCCTCAGTGCCTGACAGCTTTAGCCTTGACACAATACGGTGACTATGTCCTTAATGGCATTTCAACACGTTGGGTCTTGCTCAACATTTGGTAAACCCAAGGGCAGGTTCTTTCCTCTAGAGAGAGATTTCTACTATAATTTACCAACTTATTGTGTTCAGTGGTTGCTACATGAATCAGAACGCTGAATAGAATAAAACGGGTTCTCAGCCACCAGGTAGAAGATATGTGCACCCACTGATTATCAACACCAGTTGCCATGGTTCACCAATTATCACGGTGTATTCATTGGTTGTACTTACCAGCTTCCTGATTATATGAGATGGTTGCATCATGCTTTGATGTGAAGGTGTAGGGGCTTAGGATATGTTCTTGTGACACAATAATTAGGAGGCATTCATTTGTGCCTATTTCTGTAGCACCCATTAAGACATTTGAGCAGTGATACAGTTTCCTCGATGCGTGATGCCATTTCCTTTAGCCAATTAAAACAATGACATCAAGGCCAAGCCTTTTAGTACACAATGAACAATGCAGAATAGGACTCTGATATGGTAGCTTTCCAGTTGTTACATTTAAGCAGCATCGACCATGGCTGAGCCAAGAGAATGAAAGAAAAGCAGAAGTGGAATCCACTGTCTTACGATTCTGGATATAGAGAGCAAATGGATGAACTTGATGAAACACTTTAACTGTGTTCATATACCATTTGCTCCAGCTCTGGTGCACTCCCATCGCTGGCGTTTGAAACCAAGCACATGTGATGCTCACCACCATCCATATGTATCCTGTGGTTTCTTGAGAAATACTACTGTTTGGTGCATTTTCCCTCAGACCAGCTTTCATCTGATTTTAAAATGTAAACTGTAGTTAGGCTGAGGTGCATTCATTTGAGACAGCCATTGCGCCTGTGCAGATGACAGGAGTTTGAGAGGTTGCAGGTATGGGGAAACAAATCACACAATGAGCATTAGGTGAAGACATCTCCACCTACTCTCTGGTGTGTACAGCAACAAAAAAATGTGGCTTGAAACACAGCAAGGGAAAACAACCTCACTGCGTTTTAAGCCACAAATGTGTACACAGCCTAAGAAAGAACAACAGACCAAAAGATAATGTCAGTCTTTAGCTGGATTCACAGGAAGAAAGGAAAGCAGCATTAGCTATTTCTGCATGATTACTACAAAGCACATACCCTAATTCAGTACTGTTTGTTACCTTTTTCAGTCTTGTCATTTATTTAGGCATTCATACACTTCCTTTCAAGGGAAAATATCTCCCCAAGGCAACAAACTAAGGACCGGGGGCCAGATGCGGATGCGGCCCAATCGCCTTCTAAATCCGGCCCGCAGATGGTCCGGGAATCAGTGTGTTTTTACATGAGTAGAATGTGTCCTTTTATTTAAAATGCATCTCTGGGTTATTTGTGAGTAAAGGAATTCGTTCATATATATTTTTTCAAAATATAGTCCGGCCCCCCACAAGGTCTGAGGGACAGTGGACCGGCCCCCTGCTGAAAAAGTTTGCTGACCCCTGAGCTAAGCTAAGTATGAATTTTAGCTAGGCAATGTAGCTAAGTATGAATTTTAAACATTTTCTATTAAAAAAAAAATCAGTCAAAAACAAACAATGCCCTTTGTCTCTTACAGTTCTATGTCACAGATTCCTGTATTATGTTGTTTCTGTACTAGAATGTGTATCATATCAACAAAAACCCCTGTGAGGTAGGGGTTGAGAGACATTGACAGGCCCAAGGTCACCCAGTGTGCTTCATGATTAAGTGGGGATTTGAATCCTTGTCTCCTGGGTCTTTGTATAACAACTACCGGTACATCCAATGTGATACTCAGTTGACAGTAACCTCCCCCAACCTGATGCACTCTGGATGTTTAAGCCTATAGGCTATAGCCAACAGGGCCTTTTTTCAGCAGGAACTCACTGGAACTCAGTTTCAGCACCTCTCAGGTGGGCGCCATTGCCATTACAAGAGAAAAATAGCACAGGCTACCTACAACCCTAACCGTTGCCACCCCCCTCAACTGTCCCAGTAAAACCGAGACATTGTGAGCTCCGGAGAAACTATACAATTACAGTCTGACTTAATATAATTCTAATAGTAACCACAAGATGTAACTGTTTGGAGCAGGAGAGAAAATGTTCATTGTTAAATGTCATCCCTGAGGAATGAAACAACAGTAAAATACAAAGTATAGTTTCCTAAATGCCATTATGCAATACGACCTCTTTCATTTCCAAAGGGAAGGAGCAGGAACCACAATGTACATTGTTACCGTGATTGTACTTTTGCAAAAATCATCCTGACTACAATTTTGTGGAGTTTTCTAGCTGCTTCATATCTTGCTATCCTGTCATTTAACATATCTTAAGGTGGTAGAACCAAAAGGTTGAACGTCTGTCTGTCTGTCTGTCTGTCTGTCTGTCTGTCTGTCTGAATCTCTCTCTCTCTCTCTCTCTCTCTCTCTCTCTCTCTCTCTCTCTCTCTCTCTCTCTCTCCCTCTCTTTAAAAGAAGTGTTCATTGGTGGAAAGTGCCCAATGGGACTGGTGGGGCAGAAAGCAGGGAGCCCAATAGGAGGCGGAGCTAGAGTCAACAACAGGAGGAGCCTTCTAATTGAAGCTAGTAAGAAGGGAGGCAGGTGAGGGCTGGCTGAGGGGCAGATTGTGTTTGATTGGGGCAGTGCCCCATTTGCCCAAATTGACCAGCCTCCGGTAAAAGGCTTCCTCCTGGTGCTGTGTGGTAGAAGAAGAGTTTGGATTTGATATCCCGCTTTTCACTACCCGAAGGAGTCTCAAAGCAGCTAACATTCTCCTTTCCCTTCCTCCCCCACAACAAACACTCTGTGAGGTGAGTGGGGCTGAGAGACTTCAGAGAAGTGTGACTAGCCCAAGGTCACCCAGCAGCTGCATGTGGAGGAGCGGGGACGCAAACCCAGTTCCCCAGATAACAAGTCTGCCGCTCTTAACCACTACACCACACTGGTAGCTACTGGCTAGTCCTAACAATGCCAGCCAAAATGTATCCTGGAAGTACAAACCTCACCTGAACCACACAATGATGACCATCTTTTGGCAAGCCACTATCAGCCTCTCATTTGTAACATAGAGATAGTAATACTCGTCCTTTTGTCAAGATTGCTCATATTATGCTTATCTGCCTTTTTTAAGCTGGTGCCCTCTAGAAGTTTTGGGTTACAGCTCACATTGGTCTCAACCAGCATAGGCTGATGGGAGTTGTAGTCCAAAACTTCTGGAGGGCATCAGCTTAGCAAAGGCAGAGGCACATGAAATAATTTTAAATCTTTAAATGTGCTGCACTTGTGCTGTTTCTGCACCTTCCTCTTAGTGTTAGTAATGATACCTGTAATCATCTCTTTCCTAAGAAGCTTTAAGCTCTCCCATGGGATCTATTAGCCTAAAACATAAACACAAAGTGATACATGGATAAGGAATGTGGCAAGCCAGGAATGAAGCCAGTGTAGAATTGGGCAGATTATGAGCACTGTGTGGCAGACTCAGTGCAAAGCCAGAACCTGTGGAGTTTATTGGCTTTTTAGGCCCAAAACTGATCACCTGACAAAATACATTAGTCTTTAGCAGTATGCTATTTGTAGCTGATTGCCAAAGAATTGATGCTTTTGAATTATGGTGCTGGAGGAGACTCTTGAGAGTCCCATGGACTGCAAGAAGATCAAACCTATCCATTCTTAAAGAAATCAGCCCTGAGTGCTCACTAGAAGGACAGATCCTGAAGTTGAGGCTCCAGTACTTTGGCCACCTCATGAGAAGAGAAGACTCCCTAGAAAAGACCCTGGTGTTAGGAAAGATGGAGGGCACAAGGAGAAGGGGACGACAGAGGATGAGATGGTTGGACAGTGTTCTCGAAGCTACTAACATGAGTTTGGCGAAACAGCGAGAGGCAGTGAAGGATAGGCGTGCGTGGCGTGCTCTGGTCCATGGGGTCACGAAGAGTCGGACACGACTGAACGACTGAACAAAATTTGTGTGATACTCCTACACATCTCTACTCAAAGGCAATAGGTCAACATTATTCACATCAAATAGAAAATGCAGAGGAGGGAGAATAGCCATTGCACAGAAGTGGCCACACTGTCTTTCTTTTAAAAGAAACATTCCAACCCCCGTGTGCAGTCCAGTACTGAACAGAGGGTGCACACAATCTCCTAAGAGTATTAAAAAATGATACCTGCAGCAAATGTTGCATGATACTCCATTCCATTACCCATCCCACCTGGTTTTCTGTTTGTTTATACTCCAAATTGTTGGTGTGATTTACCTACCCATAGGCAAGTATTTAAATCCTGGACTCACACAGTTTTGCAAATTCCACTAATAGTGAATTCGGTGTGGCTGGTGCAAACAACCCCCTCATTAACTTTTACAACCAGACACATATTATTGAACTAGCTCTGCATGGTACATTATAAGCCCCTGGCAAAGTCCTTTGTCTACCTCTTCTTAACACATCAGTTCCCTCATCACATATGGTGCTAAACCTGTTTTGTCTTTGCTGTGCCTAGTGGAATAAATCACCTAGTACCCAAATGTTCCTTTTTAAATATCAAATTGTCCTTCTCTTAAAGACAAAGAAAATCTTCAAAGAGCGTGTTTGCCTTCTCCACTCAATCATGAGTTAAGCACTTTCAGTGGCGCAGGTTATAAACCTGGACCACAAAACAAGATTTGCCCATGCATCCACAACACTTGATGTAATCTTAGTTAGGATTTTATGCTCCCCCTTGGAATCAGTTGCTTGCTTTTAAAGGGGCAATATGGAGTTGCATGGTCCAAACAAGACTGTCATTGGAGCAAGGCAGCACCTAAATAAATAAATAAATAAATAAATAAATAAACTGTATGTATATTACATGCTGTTAGAAAGCAGCAAAGATAGATACATCAGGGACACCCCTTTAAAAAGAGACATCTGGAAATATTACTTACAGTTGGCACTATTGCTGACCTTAACTAGACCCGTACTTTCTCATATTACAAGACCAATTGACTTGACTATCTGCACACGCAACAGTAGCACAATCAGGTTCTTTGTATGAAGGTATGAACATGGAGCACTAACACTTGCACATCATTCAGCCAAGTTATTGGACTGAAATGCAAAAGGGTGGCAGGGTGGAAATGCCATATCAACATTGCTTATCTGATAAAGAAGACTTCTTGTGTGCAATCATATTTGCTTTTGCTTTGAAGTCAGCGATGGCTTTATGGCAGTGCCTTCTTGATGTTTTCTTCCCCTGGGCATTCCCCCCCCCCCAATTCCATTGCCCCTAATGAACCAGGGTTGCCTGTAATCATGCAGGCAATAAAAACCTTGTGGCCAGTGCCAGCTCCACTTTAGGACAGCTTAACTGTGAGTAAGCAGCCTAAGAGAGTGCATGATTAATCCTCACCCAGGACTAAGTGAATTTCTGGTTCTGGTGCCAGGTCTACCGTAAGGCAGTCTACTCACCAATAGATTGGATCTAGCAGGGCAGTAAGCACTCTCTCCTCTGCAGAGAGCTTGTCTTATGTGCTCCAGCTCTCTGGTGATTCGCTCCAAGTCCCAATCAATTCTGGGCAAAGCTTGCCATGCACTAATGACCTGCCAGAACAGTCAAAGATGCAGCCATAGCGCAGCTCTCTCAATGTACATTGAAATCCTTTACTTAGCCTGCCAACTGCTGAGACTTCTTGTTCACTCCAGCTGAGATTTAGTTATTAACACAAATATCACAAGCAGTACAATTTCAATGCCTTGGACCAGGCATAGGCAAACTCCAGCCATCCAGATGTTTGGGGCTACAATTTCCATCATCCCTAGCAAACAGGACCAGTGATCAGGGATGATGGGAATTGTAGTCCCAAACATCTGGAGGGCCGCAGTTTGCCTATGCCTGTCTTGGACACACAGTTGAAAGGCAAGATACAAAGGGTTCATGATGATGTACATACGAATCAGGATCTCCTGCACCCATTTGACAGGCATGCTAGCCGGGGATTCCACTGCAGACTCAACCATCTCTCTTGGTCCTCCCTCACACTTCAAGGGGGCTGTCTGCTCTTTTGCATATAGGTTTATTCAATTAAATGCACATTCACAGAAACAGACACTTTTTCAGTGCAGCATCAGTTGCATCACATGGTGATGCATTACAAATAATAAAATGCAGCAGAAAAAACACACACAATTAAAAGTACCATAATTTATTAATTATTGCCTGCCCTTCACCTTACAGCATTAAAACAATAATGAAAACAATTCAAAACTTGCAAACCCCCCCCCCCAAAAAAATCAATAAATAACAACCAGGTGATCAAAAAATATTTAAAGTTCTGCAGTAACAGACATCAATAGCCAGGAAAAACCAAAGAGAACTGAAATGCTTCCAGCATGCATGCACTGGAATGTTGGCTCATGCCAATGCTAAAACTCCTCTTCAGGAAGGAAGGAGGGAAAGTACCCCACTGCTTTCTGGCCAATCGGCCCATTCTAGATGTCAGTGGTTAGTTAATATATGCTGTGGCATTAGTTGATGGGTAGAACACAGCCAAAGAATCAAGGAACTAGGGATGCCAGGGGCACGATTCAATTCACCTACCTAATTCACACTTTCTGAAACAGTGCACAAACTGAAAGTTTTGCATCTCTTTTGTGGGAAATGTATAATTTTTGTGCATTCTGCAATTTCCACCCTACAAAATTTGCACTCTTGCAGATTTTTCAAGGCAGTTCTCCAGCCAAGTAACTTGTACAAAAATGTATGCACTGGAGTGAAGTGTGCACACATACAAAAATCATATATTAGTGAAAATAGCATACCAAAAAAAATGCATTGCAGTAGGGGGAACTGCTCTGCAAAAAAAAAGTATGTCTTAGGCAAAAGTAAATACAAACATATCTATTGTGAAAAATTGCTGAGGAATTTTCATGAGGACTTAAAAATAATAATCACAAAGTGATGTGGATACGTGGAGAACTGAACTTCAGATTGGAGAGAAACTGAAATTGACAGATTTTCCATCCCTCTTTGGAAGCAAGCCCAGTCTCTGCAACATTCTGTTAGCAGGATTGTCTCAGGATAGACCTGGAAAAGGTGTATTTACATTTGTTTACTTTTTCTACAGCAGATTGACACAGCTTTTGCCAGTATGGCTCAGGTAGTAATACTGCCTTTGAAACAGTTTCCTGCCACTTGTAATGGGATGCGATCAGAAGGGAAGTCTGGCATAGCTGGGGAGGCTCTGGCAAGAGATAAGCAGAGGCAGATGGAAGAAGGGTCATATGCCAGATGAATGGGGCACATTAGCTGTGAGACCCATGCTCGGCCTGGTCTCTCTTCCAAGTTCTTTTGCTTTGCAAATTGGTGGGGACTGTAGAGATGCAGAGAAGATATTTCAATAATAATGATGATTATCAGCATCATTTTAAAGCACCTAACATTGTCTTTGCCACTAGCTTACAGTTTAACAAAACAAAACACAAAAGGGGTAAGGAACCAGAAGGAAAGGGTTAATCAGACAATAATAATTAATTGTCTGAAGGAGTTGAACCACTAGGAAACTTGAAATGTGGGGATCCCTTTACTAGACTAGAACTTCCATGATTAGCCTGTTCTCGTTGCATCTTAAGTGCACACAATTGCAGGATGATCACAAACTATCTCATTCAATGTCATTGATTTGTATAGATATCCTAAGTATAAGAATGTTTTCTCTGCACTTATAAGAAATTGTGATTCATATCCTTTAAGTTTTTCTAGTCTTTTTTTAAATAAACAACAACAATGAGTCTTCTTAACTAGAAGGTGTTTTGTTTACAAGGCCCACATTCTTGTTAATGTGTATTTAGAAGCCCTTCCCACGTTTCTGATGCCCAAGGTAGCTTACAACCTCCACTAACAGCTCACGATCAAATCCAAAAGACTGATAGTTTGGAGGCAACCTGCATCTTGTAGCTGTGATATATGTCACCTTGAGAGGGTGACATATATTAACCTAGAAGTTGGCGTGTACATTTTTGAAATAAATAAGAGAAATATATAAGAAACTCAATAAAACTGGAAGGACATTGAAAAGTCAGATGTGCTTGAAACCAAAAGTCAAGGGATCCTAAAGAAGAAAATAAGGACTCTCTGCAGTTATAAATGAAAGTCAAAACATGGGCTTGCAAACCTGACACATTGATCCCAAACATTTTTGCTACAAGTTCCACTGCAACAACCTTGATGTTCTGACTCCAGTTCATATTTGATTATACTTCACCAGGCTTTAATCATGAGCCAACAAGTTTCATGTCTAGGATTAACATCAGCAAATGATTATTCTTCTAAGAATGTGTTCTTAAAAAAAAATAATGTTAGAAATTGCCATGATTTTCATTAGTAAACCTTAAAAGTGTTGGAGGAAAACCTTAAGTGCTGCAATAGGATGCTAGGCAAATAAAGAGTCTGGGCTGTTTTCCAATTAACTTTTTCTGGAGGCAGTGAGAGAAAAATTTGGGAGGGTGACACTGATGCAACCTCTTGTCAAACACCAAAACTAGAAGCACAGGCATACATGATTGCACTTGTTCAATTCACAAAAAGCATCAACCTTTCACCCACACCTAACAAAACATGACCCCAAAAGAGACAAGTCAGGGCAAACTATCCTCTATCAGAGAAATGCATACAGTTTTTATTTGACAACAGGTGCAATGACCAGACCTCAAATATTTTTGCAGTACTGCTGTTCAAGGCTGGTTATATTATTAGAAACAGTGACACCCTGACCTTACTCATAAAAACAAGGAAAGCTTATTCGGCTGACTTTGTTCTTCTCCTCATTCTTTGTTTGGTTATGACTTTGTTAATTTATATTCTATCCCTGAGTTATAGCCATTTGTATCCCTCATACTGACAGAACAGAGCCTTCCAGCAGCTGAATGGGGAGAGAGGCTGCTTTTGTTGATTCTCCCCTTCCCCACATCACCCCGCCTCCCATTCCAAAGCCCCTCTCCCCCAACCCTCTGGAGCAAATTGGAAGTGGTTTCAGCCACAATTGGTGCCTCTTCAGTGCCAGGGGTGGAGGCGGCAGGACAGGCAGGGTACCTATGAGGCGACTGCCTTTCAGACCCTCCAAGTGTCCCTATTTTCCAGGGATGCCCCTGATTTAAAGAAGCCATCCCGGTTTCTGATTTGATCCTGGAATGTCCCTATTTTCATTGGAGAAAGGTTGGAGGGTATGGCCTTGGAGGTTTCAGGCACCTCAGTCCACCCAATAGCTGAGCCAGTTCTGATGCCTAAGGTTGTTCTGCAAGTTTGTTGATGTTAATTGTTAAATAGAGTAAACAAATGATTTGAATACATGATAGTACTAGGGTGGTACAGCCATGACTCACACTATTTGAATACCTGTTAGCACATTAATTGATGGCAACATACTATGATTGCAATGGAAATATTATTCAAAGCTTTGTCATCCACAGCTAATGCCTATTTTAACTAAATATCTTCCATTTAGAATTATATCCGTCCAGCTAAACTTTGATTGTCCAAATGTTCTGGGTGCCTTCAAGGCCAATTCAATTTACTTGTTTATTTGTTTATTGAGAGAGAGAGAGAGAGAGAGAGAGAGAGAGAGTACTTTCCCACATTGATTCCATTGTGTGGAGTTACTTAGGAAATCAATTTTTTATTTTTATTTTTAATATTCAGGCTTTTAGTAGGAATAAAATGGTTTAAAGTGCAGCTGCCCCCTGGCTTGAGCAATAGTGCAGATGGGGCCAGGATGTTGGAAGATTTTGAGGACAGACAAAAGGAAGCACTTCTTCACACAGTGCACAGTTTAACTATGGAATTTGCTAACAAAATATGTGGTGGTATCCACCAACTTGGACAGCCTTAAAAGGAGATTACAGTGGTACCTCGGGTTGAGAACTTAATTCATTCTGGAGGTCCGTTCTTAACCTGAAACTGTTTTTAACCTGAAGCACCACTTTGGCTAATGGGGCCTCCCACTGCCACCGCGCTGCGACTGCACGATTTCTGTTCACATCCTGAAGCAAAGTTCTTAACCTGAGGTACTATTTCTGGGGTAGCAGAGTCTGTAACCTGAAGCGTCCATAACCTGAAGCATCTGTAACCCAAGGTACCACTGTAGACAAATTCATGGAGGTTAATGGCTAACACTGGCTACGAGGAATGATGGCTGCATGCCACCTCCAAGATCAGAGACAGCATGCCTCTGAATGCCAGTCTCTGGGGAGCATCAGTGGGAGAAGGCTATCATACTCATGCCCTACTTGTGGGCTTTCCACTGGCTTCTGTTTGGCCACAGCAGGAAACAAGAAGCTGCATTTGATATGCCTTTGGTCTGCTCCAGCGAGGGCTCTTCTTATGGTATTAGCTGGGGGTGGGGAACAGCCTCTATTGGCAGCTGCTGCCTAAATTGGACTGTGCTTTATTAAAAGCATCGCAATGAGGTCAATATTCAGCACCCTGAGACTCTCAGAGGGTGACCATTTTCCCAATAAAGAATAGCCATCTGTTCTGAAGGACTCTGAGAGGTCAGTTCTCTCTTCCAAGGTGTCCTCCATTTGAGGGCTCCATTTAAGGACGCGGGTGGCGCTGTGGGTTAAACCACAGAGCCTAGGGCTTGCTGATCAGAACGTCGGTGGTTCAAATCCCTGCGATGGGGTGAGCTCCCATTGCTCGGTCCCAGCTCCTGCCCATCTAGCAGTTTGAAAGCACATCAAAGTGCAAGTAGCTAAATAGGTACTGCTCCGGCAGGAAGGTAAAAGGATTTTCCATGCGCTGCTCTGGTTCACCAGAAGTGGCTTTGTCATGCTGGCCACATAACCCGGAAGCTGTACGCCAACTCCCTCGGCCAGTAATGCGAGATGAGTGCCGCAACCCCAGAGTTGGACACGACTGGACCTAATGGTCAGGGTTACCTTTACCTTTACCTATAAGAAGAAGAAGAAGAAGAGTTTGGATTTGATATCCTGCTTTATCACTACCCAAAGGAGTCTCAAAGTGGCTAACATTCTCCTTTCCCTTCCTCCCCCACAACAAACACTCTGTGAGGTGAATGCGGCTGAGAGACTTCAAAGAAGTGTGACTAGCCCAAGGTCACCCAGCAGCTGCATGTGGAGGAGCGGAGACGCGAACCCGGTTCACCAGATTATGAGTCTACCGCTCTTAACCACTACACCACACTGGCTAAGGAACTATAACAAGGGAGAGCCTTGAAGTTGCCCATCAATACCTAGCTGCATCTGGTCAGCACACTGAGAAGGGCACACATCGCTTGATACCTTCCCCCTCTATGGTGAGAAGTATCATATTTCTATTTAAATTATAATAATTATTTCTAAATTAGCATCTATACATTTAAATTACCATGTGCCAATTTTATACTAATTGTCTGCGACATAATGTTTTTGAGTGACATAATGCAAATCTTCTCTTCTAGTGATGCATAACTGGTCACCCTAGACTCTCAGCTTCAATTTTTTAAAAATAGCTGAAGAAACCTTGATTGTATTTATCTATTTAAAATTCCAAGGTGGTGTAGAAAAGTGTAAATTAAAAACTATTTCACAACAATATATACATCTGAAAGGACATGGGCATGGGGTACAATATTCCACCAGAACCTACAGCTGCAGAAGGAGGTGTGGCAGAAATGTACCACACAACCCAAAACAGTTGACCCCCCCGTTATCCCCTTTCAGTCCCCTGTGCTGTAACAGAGGTAGCCAGTGTAGTGCCCTCCAGACAAAAGCTCCCATAATCCCTGACTACTGAACATGGTCCCTGGGAGCCGGAGTCAATCACATTGGCTAACCCTGTCTTACAACTTAACTAGCAGCAAGAAGATGTGCCATCCTCACCATGATTCTTCCTTCTCCAAACTCTTTCTGCTGCTCTGCTGGTGTAAATATTGATGCTAGTATAGGGAGCTGAGCCTCTCCAATCTTTTGGTTAATGTAATACCCACAGTCAGAGCTCAATGAATCCCAAGAGTTTGATCTTCACACTGGCATTGTGCTTCAAAATACCGGTACTCTCCAAAGAATGAATTCTTTTCATGTCTTTATTCAGGTAAATACAGAAACTGTTGTAAGTACTATGCTAAGCACACAAACTACAATTCAGTGTGTCATCTCACATAGTTCCCAGGGTGCTTCCAAAGAGGGGCTTAATGTCACAAATGGGCCCTTCAGATATTACAGCTGACCACAGGTGTTTTTTTGTGTTTTTTTAACTTAATGGATTTTCAGAAAGTTTAAATCCAGATTAAAGTGGAGAGGATACAGAACTTGTATTTTGATGCTGATGATGTCGTGTTGTCAGGGACCGTGCTGAGGAGGGCTACAATGAGGAAACATGGTGGGAGCCTCCCCCCACCCCCTGACCCTGAATCTCCTCAGCAGCAGGAGAACAGTATAGATTTAGAACAGTGGTTTGCGGAGGGGTATAGTTCAGAAGGGAACATCTGGGAAGAAGAAGACTCCTTTCACTTTGTTCTGCTTATCTATTGCCAATGAGGGAGGAAGCCGATTCCCTGAAGCCTGACATGTGTTGACATTGCAGAGAACTTGCAGGGATGAGCAATGCTGATGTGGAAACACTTTTAAGGTGGAATGAATGATGCCACACTGAGTCACAGCTGGTACTTGCAATGAACCAACTGGTCTCATATGCAATGCCAGGCATGGGGGCAGGAAGGGACACGACTGCCAAGACACAATCAAGAGCCTTAAAGTGTGCTTCCAACTGTGCATTTGCAAGGGGAAGCAGGCTTTGACCCTCTTTTCCATCAGTCGATAGGCAAGAGAGCCAAGGCCTGCTCTTTGCTGCTTTTCACAGGGGTTCTGAAGTGCCTGAGAGCCACCTGACTGTCGGGTAAGAACTGCTGTGCCAAGTGCTGCACCAAGCTTCCTAAGAGAGCATAGGGCTGGCAAAACCTTTTATGCTGGAGTTCCCAAGTGCCTGACAGTCAGTTGTCTGTCAGATGCTTGGGAACTGCACAGAATATTTTGACAGGTAGGCGAGACAACCCACACACCAGTCATCTGGCATCATCATAATTGATTGTTCCACCAACTTTCAAGGTTGGTGCTAAGGATCTGACCTGCAGAGCTCAAATGGTTTCCCTCACATCTGATGTAAATAATAATAATAATAATAATAATAATAATAGATTAGGAAGAAGGAGGTAAAAAGCAAATACTGTATATTGGTAACATTTAACGAGCAAGCAAACAAGTACTTCTACTTGAGTTCACTAGTCACATTTAGTTCAACTGGGCTTGTCTCCAAGTTCAGTATGCTTAAGGCGATAACTCTTTATAGAAAATGAAGGCTTTATGATAGGTTTACCCCAGCAAGCTTTAATCACACAAGCAAAAACTGTCCTTTACTCCTGCACTGCAGGCAGGGAAGTTCCATAGGAAATGCTCTGGCTCACAAAGGATACAGTTGCACACAAGCCCAATCTCTGAGCAGTGCAAGATTCCAGGGGTTCCTGGCACTTACCCAGAGTTCAGTTTCCTTGGAATGAGGAACAGTGGAGACTGTGATGTCTATAGGATATATGGTTAATTTACAGATATAGACAGCCTGAGCCTGTGATGGAGGGGCTCACAGCATTAACACTCAATAAAGTTTTGCTTCTCTCACAGCCTTGGATTCAAGCAGAAATCAAGCATGTCTCTCCCTCTTGGGCTTCTGCCTGCAGACTGCTTCTAGCCTAGCTCTCACACACCTCTGGCCTTTGTCCTTCTCACTGACAGCCAAGAGAGGGAGGGGAACACACCTCTTTACCCTCTGGCACAAAGTCACTTCCTATATTACCCTAATAACCCATACTTAGGGGGGGCATTAGCTTACCAAGACACTGGCTTGGCTATTCCAACAACTGAATCCTCCATCAGATTTTAACTCTTGCTGGATCCAGGAATTAGAAGGGGCTCAGGCATACAGCCTAACACCACACCAAACTCACAGCATTGCATTTCAGTGTGCCTGATCTGTCTCTTGGGAACTGTGGTACTTTCAAGATGTCCTTACCATTCACCTCTATTCCTTGATTTCATTTCCACTGGGGTTCAAAAGATCAATTTTGTCCTATACACAAGCCAGATAGTAAGGGTCATACAAAATATAGTTGCTTGTATGATCAATACGGATCACAACAGTTTTGCAAAATCCAACACAGTTTTGCTGTGTTGGTACTTCACAAAAATCACATTAAAGCAATCCAACAGATCTAGTACATAAGCAGAACTGACCGAGCAGGGAGAAAACAGGGGCGAGTCCTTAGCCGTGGGCAGTTTAAATAGCCTGTGCTATGCCCCCGGACCATCCAGATTGGGCGGCCTAAGGATGACGTGGCCGAGGACCATCCAATGGCGCAGGGGCTATCTTGCCCCATGTGCGTGGGGAGGGCTTGCTCCCAGCCCACAACGTCATCTCCCTGGGGATGGGGAATGGCTTAAGCAGGAGATCTGATTTGTGCACAGAGCATCATGGGAGCCACCCCTCTTTTCTCTCTCTTAAGTACTCGTCTTCAGTTCCAGGAATTTTCAGAGTGACATACGCAATAATGAAGATAATCACAACAATACCAAAAACAAATAAAACCGTACAAGAAACAAAATAACTAATAAAAGTCAGAGTTAAAACGTTAAATTTAAAAGGCCTGGAGAAATAAAAGTGGCGTTCCAAGTGCTGAAAAGATGTTGATGCCACACAAATCTCCTTGGAAAAGAAATTGCAAAACCAGGGTGCCACCACTGAAAGGGCCCTATCTTTAGTCACCACCTGTTTGGGGTGTGTTTCAAGGAAGGGCCGTCAAAGCTGATTGTAGTGTACAACTCTCCTACAAATTAAGAGTTGTTGTGTATGTAGCTATGGATTAGTCCCTAACTGGAGAACTGAAGCTGCTATGTGAAACTGGGAAATAAATTCATTCCCATATCAACTACAATAGACATACATGAGATGCCCGTTTCAGGAGATGCTGGTTATAATTAGAAGCTACAGTTCATGCTAGAATGCATCACGAGTTTTGTTTTTATTCTGCTTATTTATGTTGCTTTCTTTAGATTGCACTGATTAGCTGCTAATGACATATAAAGTAAAAAAATAACTCCAAGAAAACAATTCTTAATTCAGCACTTAATGTACTAATAAGGCCCAGTACAATATTAAGCCATTGCACTTAGGGAAGGAAATGTCTTGTGGAAAATTCTCTGGGTACTGTTTTCCGCTGTGCCCTAAAATTCAAAATTGAATGGCAATCTTGTTTCATGGATTCTTCTTCATTCCAGGAAGTGCATACAGTACTTAGGATGCAAATTTCAGTATTTTCCACAGAAATTTAGAGTAGTTTAGTTGATTCCACATAGCCATTGTCATACAGCTTATAGATTTTGTGACCAAAATCTCAAATCGGTTAATGATTAGCCTTGCTGGGGAGGAAAGAGGTAATAATATAAAGAACAGAGTGTCACTAGTAAAATCTGGTCTAGCAGGTCTGCCCAACCCCAGAGTTAATTTAAGTAAGTCCCTAGAGATTTTGTTAAATAGATAAACTAAAAATAAAACTTTGATTCCCTCCCTCCTTTCTTCTAGTTTATTTAAGTTTTTTTCATTTATAACCTGTGGATTATTTAATTTTTGTTTAACCCTCTTATCACACCAGGGTTTGTATAATTAACTGCTTTTGTGAGAAGTGGAGGGCAGGAAGGAAAGGAGGGATTGACAAAATATGGGGAATTGTATGGTGGAAACAAACAGAAATGTGAAAATCTAAAATAAAGTATTAATAACAAAACAGAAAGAAAATAAAGGGAAACCTAGTTAAATAAATAACACTGGAAATAAATGGTGAGGCAGGCTATGAACATAAGAAAAGCCCATTGGATCTGGCCAATGGACCACTAGTTGAGGATCCTGTTTTCACAGCGGCCACCCAGATGCCCATAGGGAACCCACAGGTAGGACCTGGGCACAATAATACTTTTCCCTCCTTTGGTTTCCAGCAACTAGTATTCAGAAGTATTTCTGTCTCCAGGTGTGGAGCCAGAGCACAGCCATCATGGCTAGTAGCCATTGATAGCTTTATCCTCCATGAATTTGTTCAATCTTCTTTTAAAGCCATCCAAGGATCTGCTAGCAGGAACTCATGCCTCAATTTATTTCTCAGTTGCTCTGCTATGACAAATTTTCAGTTGTACGCCTCTTGGACAGGGAACTTTCCTCTTGTATTTTATACAAAAAACAATAATAACTCATTGTCTGGAAACAATGGGTCACAATGGTCTGCATCTTCTAATGGCCAGGTGGCGGGACCAACACAAAAATCCTCAACAAAGACAGCCATTATACTTGTAGATTCCTTAGCAAAGAGTCAGAGGAACACCAGTTGGGAAAACTCTCCTGTGAAGAGGCAAAGTCTTTACAGGGTATTCCATTTTAATATTTAATTTCCTTACGTTACAGAGTTTTGTTGGATTTTAACAAACGTCACTAGAAATACATTAGAAGCGGCTACCTCTCTCAAATGAGGATTTAATTTAGGCACAATCAGATAAGAATGATATTTTCATTAATCCTCAGAACCTTAAAGGCATTGTCCAGTATGCTAGGAGTGAAGGTACAGATACGTTTGATGAAACCATTAAGTTCAAAATGATAGTTAGGATATGCTTAATGAGTTTTAGCTGGCTCACGCAACAGACAGATTATAAGTGATGTAGATAATTCATAAAACTTAATTTAAAACGAGAGAGCATTTTTTTAAAGAAACATTCAATCATCTTTTTTAAAAGGAGGGAATCTATCAGTAATGCAATAAAGGAACAAAGGTAAGAAGATTCAGAAAATGCCTTGATGTCCTCTTCTACAATCCATTATTGATGTGTGTGTTGGTGTGTGTAATGTGCAATTCACATTGCAACTCAGAGCATGGAAAGCTTTAAAAAAAACCACCCCAAAATGCCAACCACCTTGGGTTGCACTACATTTAGAGCGGTGGCTGGAGGGAAAGAAACAGATCATCTGAATCATTCGCCAGGAACACAAACCAAAATGAAGCACATCTTCCAAATGGGTGTTAAGTGGCAGTATTCAGAATATCCATTATGGAGAAAATTGAGCACTATTCCGTATATCAATCTGTATGTTTCTCTTGACTCAAGTGTCTTCATAACAACAACAACAACAACAACAACAACATCTCGGGAGACAACGGAGGAGTGCGCCTTTGGGGTTGAAGTCAAGCTGATGGAAGATTGCAGTGCTGGTTTTGGCTGTAAAGACCGATGCAGGAGAGACATGTTTGTTGCAGCAAGGGCAGATTAAGGCTTCCAGTTGTGCTGCTGCAGATGCACCATGGCGTTTCTTCTCTCTGCACTCCTCCGAGAGGTCATTTCTCCTCTGGCCCCTGCTGTGGATACACGACTTGATAGCAACAACAACACTGACAATTGTAATTATGATTATAATTACACTGCACTATCCCTGGAAGAATGAAAGGACAGATTCCTGCCTCTGTAGGAGTTTCTACAATATGTTTAGCAGGGTGTGGATTTGTTCGATTCTGAGATTTTGCAAGGAATGGTTGGTTAGCTGACCATTTTCAGTATGCTTTATGGGAGGTATGGATAGCTTGTGGCCTTTTGGATATTGTTGGACAGCAGCTTCCACCATTCCTGCACACTGGTCACAAGTTCCCCATCCTAGCTTCATGGCCATTGCCCATAGTTACTTATTTTCTGAATATGGCCCACCTGTGCTCAGGATTACAGGAAGAAACATCATTGTTATATACAGAGACATCCCACAACAGCCACCAGCCACTTCCACATTCAGAGCAACTCTATTGCCCCCACCCAAAGCTGCTGTGCTAATGAAAAACCGATTAGTCATGGAATCTCTTCCAACAATATATTTCTATCATTCTAACATTCTTTGTCAAAACACATTTTGCCTTTCATTGTTTTTTGTTTATATATATATATATATATATATATATAGTATGTAACAATGTAAGTATTAAACGAAAATGCCATGCCTCTCAATAACTTCCATTGTTGCAACTGTGGGAATGTAGATGGCTATGATATCACCACTGGGAACAACTTTTAAATTCCCATTGAATTTAAAATATGAAATATGCCCACAGATTCAAAAATGTTGGCAACTCCTAATTAGAGTGCCAGACAAGACCTGGGGAGATCCATGCTCAAATATACACTCAGTCATAAAATTCACCAGTTGCCAACCTTAACTCTAACCTACAGGGGAGAACTATGTATGCTGCCTTGTGCTTGTTGGAGGAAAAGCAGGATATAAATAAAGCAAATACCGGTAAGTAAACAATAAATAACAGACCTGGAACTCAGGAGTCTCAGGGTATTATATAAATTTTCCCATCATTTGTCCTCCACCTTCCCACAACTTCTTATAAGCCCCCAAATGGTAATGATTTTCCTTTTTAAAAAATATTGTGAGCTTCTT
Source organism: Lacerta agilis (assembly GCF_009819535.1). Lineage (NCBI taxonomy): Eukaryota > Metazoa > Chordata > Lepidosauria > Squamata > Lacertidae > Lacerta > Lacerta agilis. The sequence continues at coordinate 56,829,769 of NC_046315.1, forward strand.
CACCTTAGTGATGTGATACCAAACAGAGGACAATCTAAAGGTCTGGATTGTAATAATAGATTCTGTTTAAATTGTTATTGTTGTTGTTGTTGTCGTTTAGTCATTTAGTCGTGTCCGACTCTTCGTGACTCCATGGACTGGAGCACGCCAGCCACTCCTGTCTTCCACTGCCTCCCACAGTTTGGTCAGACGCATGTTGGTAACTTCGTCTTCTGTCGTCCCCTTCTCCTTGTGCCCTTAATCTTTCCCAACATCAGGGTCTTTTCCAGGGAGTCTTCTCTTCTCATGAGGTGGCCAAAGTATTGGAGCCTCAGCTTCAGGATCTGTCCTTCTAGTGAGCACTCAGGGCTGATTTCCTTTAGAATGGATAGGTTGGATCTTCTTGCAGTCCATGGGACTCTCAAGAGTCTCCTCCAGCAACATAATTCAAAAGCATCAATTCTTTGGTGATCAGCCTTCTTTATGGTCCAGCTCTCACTTCCATACATCACTACTGGGAAAACCATAGCTTTAACTATACAGACCTTTGCCGGCAAGATGATGTCTCTGCTTTTTAAGATGCTGTCAAGCTTTTCTCCCAAGAAGCAGGCGTCTTTTAATTTTGTGACTGCTGTCACCATCTGCAGTGATCATGGAACCCAAGAAAGTAAAATCTCTCACTGCCTCCTTTTCTTCCCCTTCTATTTGCAAGGAGGTGATGGGACCAGTAGCCGTGATCTTAGGTGTTTTTTTATGTTGAGCTTCTGTTTCCATAAGCTGGCTTTTTGAGCAGGTTTTCTCAAAACTTCCTCACCTTCAGCTTAAAATGAAGATGTGAAAGCAAGTAAAATTCACCTCTTACTAAAATCAACAGGAAACCCTCATGCTTCTGGCAACAGAGGATGTGGTATATTATTCACGCTCAAGTAGAACTCTGCATGCTACCTGATTGCTTCTTTCGTATGAAATATCAGCCATAAAGTACCTGTGAAGAGCAAGGCATTCTTCTGAAAGAATTTTTCCATGGGGTGCTGGAGAAAAAGGGAGAGGAAGGAATTCACCCCTGCCTTCACCTCTGCTCTGGAATGCTGATGGTCCTGTGGAGATTCCAGAAATTGTCGGAAGTCATAATTATTGATTGAGAAGCTACATGTGCAACCAACTCCCTGCTAAACAACCAGTTCCCTCAGGCTTAAATTTAGCCTTAAAGGAAAGGTAATTTGTTCCTGTGGTCAGACTTCACTTAACACAAGCCTCGTATGCTATTGAATATACATGGAACAAGCAGAGAGCTAGGGCACAAACACCCAGAGATGGCCCAAGGCATTTCTGTGCCCGTGGCATATGATTTAAATGGTGCCCCTCCTGGTGGTAGAAATAATGGACAGAGCAACCCAACTGGAGAATCCAGGCCGGAAGAAACACCAGCTCCAGAGCCATGCCAGTCATGCGCTGACCAGGACAGGAGGTGGGAAGTGATTGCCTCTTGACACATCTTGCTCACACTCATTTTATCTCCTTATAACCATTGGAGCACTGATGGGGAGGCACAGCAGGTGCACCAAAAAAGGCTTCCAAAGTCAGATCTTGTCTCTGTAGAAAGGAAGACCCCCCAACATCCTATGACTCCTGAATCACCACAGGTTTGCACCCTAAACTGTACTCATTGCAATATTTCTTTTTCGAACTTTAAATAACACCTTGTAATCTGCATCTAAGTTGGACCACAGCAGTGAGAATGGACAGTGTGTGTCTGTATTGAAGAAAGTCCTCTTCAGACATTATTTATTTGATTTATATCATATCCCCCCCCCCAGGAGTTCAAGGTGGCATGCATGTATGTTTCCCCCCCTCCCCATTTTATTCTCACAACAACACTAAGTGTTAGGTTTGGCTAAGAGACAGTGACTGGTCCAAGGTGAAACAGTGACCTTCATGGCTGTATGGGAAACTGAACCCTGGTCTCACAGGTCTTAGTCTAATATTAACCACTACACCACACGGACTCAAATCATAGGACTGGGTAATATACAAAGACTCCCACACTCCCATTCGGCTCAGGAGCTGCAAGATTCAATGTAGCGGTGGTTAATGCTGCAATATTTGGCCAGTATTATTTGGTGTTTTATCCAAGATTCCAGGGTGCCACACATATGGAATTCAACTATGGTGCAGAATTTATTTGACAAGGTAGGAGTAAATACCACAGCCTTTCTTACCACTTTTCACATCTGACAGACCTTCTGCTGTTATGCTCTGGGAAATTGCATGGGATATTTTGACAGCTGAAAGTGATTTTTGTATCTGACACAGCCGTTCAGGTTCAGGTTCTAAAATATTAACAAGTAATCTTGTGCTCTCGTTGCTTCTCTCAGGGTTTAGATTACAGAATTTTGCAAAGTGCAGTGAAAAGGATACATTCTTGTTCTTCTTTTTCAGGGATGAGCAACCTCAGTCCTGGGGCCTGCATGTAGCCCCTCAGGTCTCTCTGCCAGACCCCTGGGGCGCTTCTTAGACCATGCTCCTCCTCACACATGCCTCTCCCCAGGTCACACCCTCCCATGCCTTTCTCAAATGCTTCTTCCTGGTGGAAATGGGTCCTCAAAGCAATAGTGTCTTCTGCTCAGGGCCGTCTTACCCATAGATGCTAGTGGTGCGGGGCGCAGGGGTGCCAAGTTCTGGAGGGCGCCAGTCGAGAGTCCGAGGAACAAACAAGCACACTGAGTGAGTGAGGGTGTGTGCGCTGCTCCCGCCAAGCGTCGGCTCGGTTTTTTCCCTTTTAGCCTGCAGGCGCTGAATTCTGTGGGGCGCCAGAAGGCTAAAAGGGAAAAAACTGAGCTAACGCTCAGTGGGAGCAACGCAAGCACCCTCATTCACTTGGCACAGGCCCGCTCGCTCGGTGTGCTCACTCACCCAACGGGTTGAGGAGTATGTGCGCACGGTGCCCCTCCTGCTAGCCATCTTCATTTTCGAGCCGGGCATCAGGTGCCACAGATTTCCACGGGGCTGGCTCACCCAGCCCGCTCACTGCCCTCGCCCGCCTCCGCCATGCCGTGCCAAAGCAGCACTGCGCCTGGAGCCTCCACCTGCCGTGGCCACCGTGGCATGAAGTGGCCAGCTGAGCTAGGAGGTGCTGCGTCCAGCCTCCACCTCTTCCCCACCAGAGGAGCCACCTTCCAGCTGCTGCCCTCCTCCTCCAGCCCTGCAAAGCTGGGCGTATTGCAGGCAACGGCGTCCCATCCCAAGAGGCTTGCTCCACAGCTGCTGGTGTTCCCTCCCTAAAAAAAGGTTGACAACTCTGGGAAATGGGAGGGGCGGGGTGCCAGAGGGATCTTTGCACCACAGTGCCGGATATGCTTAAGACGGCCCTGCTCTCCTGGCTTACTGCACAAGGAGCTGCCTGAGTTAACTCTCAGGCACAGTGTTTTTAGTTTCTGTTCTGCTTGCGCAACCTGTTGTGTGGTTTTAAAGTTGATCTTGTCTATGCTTCCTCAGTGCAGCTTCAGACAGTTGTGTTTGTGAGTGTGGGTGAAGAAGATATGGGTTTTCCATGGCTGAATGTTGCCTACTACACCAAAGGTGGAGCCACATCCATTGCTCCTCCCCCATTTGCCTCAGGCCATATCCTAGCTGCCTCTGGCCCTATTTACCACCACTAGTATGTGGCCTCTGGGAAGTTGCCCATGAGGGAATGTGGCCTGCAGGCTGGAAAAAAAGCTCCCCATTCCTGCTCCATGCCTATACAGTGGTACCTTGGTTTTCAAACTTAATCCATTCCAGGAGTCTGTATGACTCCCGAAACCATTCAAAAACCAAGGCGCTGCTTCTGATTGGCTGCAGGAGCTTTCTGCACTCAGTCGGAAGTCACGGAAGCTTCCGAAAAACATTCACAAACTGGAACACTTGCTTCTGGGTTTGCGGCATTCGGGAGCCAATTTGTTTGACAACTAAGCTGTTCGGGAACCAAGATACCACTGTAGTTATATTTTTCTGATTTCCCATTTTACCCCATGCTTAGGTTATTTTGGAAAGCATAACAGAACCCTCCAGAAGTGAACTGCCACAATGTGAGGAACAGAAGTTCAAATGCACTGGGAGAAGAGGGAGCAGATACAACTTATTGGGGTGCTGGGAAGGGGAAGGGGGGGGGTCAAGCCAGGCTGCAGGTTGAGTGGAGCGAGATGCTGCTTCAGGATATTATGCAATTTGACCTTCCATAACAGTTCCTCAAAAGCGCTTCTGGTGACATTAACATTTGCCAGGCAACGTTGACCCAGATCTAGGAAACACTCGCAGGAGTAGCGCACAGAAAGGAGGGATATAAAATAATTTCATCATTGTTTTTCCTGCTTGGTCTCTTAAAAGAGTAAGAAGATAAATGAGACCTAGGGGAACTTACAAGGCAAACATGGTGACTTGTGGAAAGAACTGTCCTGTACAGATAAGAACAGAATTAAAGTCTTTTGATATACAACTGCACTTGAATTATTTTAAGGCATAAGGTTCATTTGGAAACAAAACATGAGTGTTTTAAATTCCCAGCAGTATTTGTGAATCTCTTCTTTATCTATCTTTCTTTATTTTTACACTTAAAATCTGTGTTTCTGGGTGTGGGAGAATTCAGTATTGGGTTCCTTTCCCATGACAGCTGAGTGTACTACAAGGATATACTTACAATCCCCTCACCATCTCCATGACACAAGAGCCAGTTTCCATCATGAAAACTAACTTCCCAGAAACAGAGAGTACAACCGATACAGGCCCTCTCATCCTGGAAACAAGAGATACCCCAGTGTTTTGTTGTAGTTTACAACTGCAAGGTGTCTTATATGTATTGCAAATATAAAAGAAAAAAGATGAACAGTGGTGGGTGTGGAATAAATTTGGCTAGCATCTAAGCAAGGCTTATAGATTACAAAGATAGTTTATTTGGCTACATAGAAACTGAGCAGATAAAGAATCAAGCCATAGAAGAAGAACGTGCTTAGAAAGGCTGGGGAAAGGACACAGGAACTAGATAAAGAGTGAGTCAGCAGGAAGCTATGCTCAAGAAATGAAAAATGAACACTTGGGAAATGAGACCAGTGAAAATTTGGTTAGCTCCATAGGCATGAATCAGCAAAGAGATACTGAAATAGTATCCATGCACCATGCTCCCATCCATGAGAATGGATCAGTAGCTTCCTATCAAAAATTAAAGGGCCATTTCTTACTATACCTTTTATATTTGGATACAAAATACACACAAATAGTATGCTGGATATTAAGACCTTGAACATACAGGAGTGGCAATATCTTGCCTCTTGTGTGTATTTTAAAGTGAAATGTGATCTCTAAACATGCACTTCCATATTTCACAAGTCGCGTGTGCATTTTGTATTAGGGATCTGTAGCAAAAAAATTTTTTTTTTAATGTCAAGAAGCAGACATAATGGATCTATAATAGGTGATCAGTTTATGAGGCAGAGGGCCTGTCTGAATGGTGTTTGTGGCATGTACTTTAACAGGAAAGGCTGGGCCCCTGGAAGTCCAGCTATGCCAGCCTATGCCAAGGTTGTTTACATCCGGTGTCATGGGCTCATTTCAGTGCAGATTAACATTTGGCATGCCAGTATGAATGATCATGTGTGGCAGTGGAGTATCAAGAGCTGACCCAGGCTAAATTCTGCACATGGGTTCAGTTTTTCGTAGCCATCCACCATGCACAGTAGCAATCATGAGAACAGGGCAAATGCTAAATGCCTGTATTCTCTGTTGTTGCACCATCATATAATAGACAGCACTTGAGAAGATCCAGAAGACACTTCCCTTTTATCAGAGGTTTGCATTTTATTTACCTACAATAATAATAATAATAATAATAATTATTATTATTATTATTATTATTATTATTATTATTATTATTATTATTATTTTCTTACCTGTGTTTTCAGCATTTCACAGCCTGCAAGTCATAGCACCATATCTTTCTGTGGCGAAATTTTGTATCATACAGAAAACAAAATGTTCTGCAGATGTAGTCATTTAGGCCATACATCAATTTCATTGTGAAACTGGGACGCTGCCGATTAACTCCTTGTTCTAGAAAAGAATTTCCTTTGGTTTCCTCCTCTAATAATTTCTGCGCAGTCAGTTCAAAAACAAGATTTCAGCAAAGCCAGGCAAGGCTATGCCTTGGTTCACTGTGCTCCTGTTTCAAATCCTGTTGTAAGTGATTAATGAAGTTAAAGACTTGTATGGACGATTCAATTTTTCTGGGCTATGGGAGTGGCTTTTCTCTTAATGCCACAGTGGCATTAACCACATTCCTACAACAGAGTATTCCTTGTGCTAACACAATAGAGGAGGGAAAGTAGCCGAAGATGGGGGGTGGGGTGAGGGAGGGGAACGTATCCTTTCGTTGTTACTCGTTGTTACACCATGGAGATATGTATGCCAGTGCAGCAAAGTAAGGTGCACATTGTTCCAAGAAAATGTTGGTCTTAAAAATATTGAAATAATTGGATTCTTTTCCAGAATAATTTTTCCTTTTAAAAAGTATACATTTATATTAATTAAAAGATTATGAAATCCATTTTTTCTTCAGAGAATTGGAATCCTCTCCTTAGTGAATCTCCTCCATTAATCTACACTGGAAAGTTTAGGCCACAGTAAATTTGGTTTAAGTGCAAATATGTTTTTTAAAAAAACATCTGGGAACCACACTATTGGGGAATATGAGTTTGGTACTTAGTACTATGCAGAAAAGCCCTCCATTTTGCTCAAGTGAGGCAAACACGTACTCCAACCAGCTCCTGAATCTAGAGCCCAGACTAGGTGCGGTGAGCTTCCATTTCCACCAGATTCAGAGCTAAACATATTTTCCTGCCCCCAGGGTCTATCTACATCTTCCCAACTCCCAACAAGTTGTCACATGAGTTATCCACCAAACATGGCCTGTGCTCTGATTGGCCATAAAATGCCAACTGTCATTCAGTCCAGGATGGGTGAGAGAGCCCTTAAAAATGGGCTGCGGTTTGCAGCCAGGGTCCACCAGTCCCTCTCCTCAGGGCCCATCAACCATCATCAGAAAACCCTGCAACAGACCACCTGCACTTTTACTTATCAGGAGACCAGAAGCCTGTTAGTAACTAGGTCAGCATGGGTAGATTTGGGCTAAAGAGTTTTTTATTTTCCAGTCTGTTTTGTCCTTCTCCAAAGACTCCTGGAACTGTAGTTTGATTGGGGTGCTGGGAATTGTAGTTCTCAGAGGGGTAAACTACTATTCCCAGAATTCTTGTGGGGTGGGGGAGAATGTGCTTTAAACATTTTGGTGTGTGAACAAATTGCAATTTGGTGCATATGCAATTACAATCTCCCTCACCATGTTTTTGTCTTGCTCTCCGTTTTTTTGTCTCCTGACTATCTCATCCTCACAATGCCCATCCTGTGTATGTCCCTTACACTGATTCATCATATTTCTGTCGGACGCCATTCAGGAAAGCAAAAGTGTAGCCAGTCCTATCGTTAGAGCGAGTCTTTGAGTGTCATGAAAGGCTAGCGACAACTTGAACATTTATTTATTTTATTCTTATTGTATTTTTACTCCCAGGAAGAGGCATGTGTGGGATTTTCTGTCTAAGGTTCCAAAATAACTTGGCCAGCCTTAGGTACTCTCCGCAGCAGAAGCCACAGTGCAGGCCGGGGAAACTGGCGGGGAGACATTATAAAAGCAGATGGATTAAGATAACAATGAATTAATGAATTAAGACTAAGTGGGAAACAAGTTCCAAGATTTAAAGAAAACTGTTAGGAAAACAGTGATGAAATTGGAGGGTGCCGAACAGTGGCAAAGATGCTGTGGCTGATGAAGTGTTTGAAAATGTTGAGAGTTCAAGAAAGCCAATGAATGCACAAAATAGAAAATTCTTTCCAGTAGCACCTTAGAGACCAACTGAGTTTGTTCTTGGTATGAGCTTTCGTGTGCATGCACACTTCTTCAGATACTTCTTCGTGCATGCACACGAAAGCTCATACCAAGAACAAACTCAGTTGGTCTCTAAGGTGCTACTGGAAAGAATTTTCTATTTTGTTTCGACTATGGCAGACCAGCACGGCTACCCACCTGTAAATGAATGGACAGAATGTGGAGCAGGCAGAATTGGTGTGTTCACCTGAACTATTCCCTTGGGGGCAAATAAGTAGAGGTAGAGCCTGAAGTTTGGAAGCACTCCCAGGTTAAGTAAGAAACGCCCATGTATCACTGATGAAACTGCAGTCGACGCATTTTCAAGCACTAAAACTGATTTCTAAGAAAGGTCGTGTGAGTACACAGAAAGATACATCTATGTTGAGGAAGAAAGATACGCATTCATTCTGTACATATCTGTGTATGTGTCTGCACAGCCTTCCTAGTCTCCCACCTATCTTTCCTCGGCACTTGTAGTTTTTCTTGGTCTGCCTCTTTCCTTTTGGCCTGCCCCCATCTCTCTCGACTGGTAATCTATTAGTATGTCACATGTAGCTAAAACAGTCTTGCCTTAAGTGTTTCTATGTCTTGGCCTAGACAGAAGGTAGCTTAGGGAGACTTTTTAGGTTTTAAAATGTGAATTCCTAAGTTCACAAGTTTCTTATGTATAGTCAAACCTCTAATTCATAGCTATATGCCATGAGCTTCTAATGAACCCTTCCGGACACAGACCAGTTGATAAGCGGTATAGCTTTCCTCTGAAAAGGAACAGAAGACACTTGCCTCTTCTAAGATGTGAACTTGGCTTTTTCAGAAGCAAATCCACTATCAGATCCACTGTTGTGTATATTGTCAGGCTTAATTTGAACAGCACAAAACAAAACTGAAATTAAAAGCAGGTGCAAAAATACCTTTTAAATTATCGGGGGGGGGGGTTGTCTTTAAAAATAATAATTACTGCCACTTTAAATAGCTGTAGAAGGAGAAGGAACTGATTCAGGCACCACCCCTGAAGTTCTACAGCTAGCCAAGTATTTGCAGTGTTCTCTCAGTCACTAAATAAATATACAATCGGTTAGTCACAAAACAAAATAGAGGTGTGTTGTGCAGAAGCAGGGTTTTCTTAAGCTCCTGTTTCCGGCCATAGCTAGATGTTGCAAGTGAATGTAAGTTAAGAAAATCTGGATTGTCTTTTACTTGTTTTTAAGAAGTGTCTGTTTTGAGTGAAGGGATTTGAAGTCACAGGGAGTGCTCACCCCTTTTTTCAACCGTTGTCCCCGAGTAGCTTTTCCCTCTGCAAAATGCATGCTTTCCATCAGGGGCGGGGGCGGGGAGTGGAGGAATTCCTGTGAATTATGGTACTACCAACTTGACTCAGAAGCCTAGATAGAAACTTGGCAAGCAGTCTTACTGTATCATGACCATATAAAGAAAATGTCAGTCCCTAGAGCAGGGGTCAGCAACCTTTTTCAGCCATGGGCCGGTCCACCATCCCTCAGACCATGCAGTGGGCCGGACTATATTTTTGAGGGGGAAATGAACGAATTCCTATGCCCCACAAATAACCCAGATATGCATTTTAAATAAAAGGACACATTCTACTCATGTAAAAACATGCTGATTCCCGGACCTTCTGCAGGCCTGATTGAGAAGGCGATTGGGCCACATCCAGCCCATGGGCCTTAAGTTACCTACCCCTGCCCTAGAGGAATACGGATACCAGGCTTTAGTTTTGAAGGCCTCTGACTTTCCATTTCTTTCTCAACATTTTTCTCTTAAACTTGTTAAACAGGGCTGACTACTTCACTGAGACCAGCATTATTGGAGGCAGTTTTTCTTGCCAAGAGTTTGTTGAACAAGAAGAGAGAGCTCAGGGCTTTGGCAACCGTGCAGAGATTGCATCAGCTGATGCATACGTATGGAGGACGGGTAGGAGGGACGAGACGGTTCCTAGGATATCCTTGGCCTGAGCAGAGTTTTGTCATCGCTTTCTGCACAGTAATTTTTCTTAAGAACCTGAAGCAAAAAAATGAGCCTTGTGACATACCCAGGGGTCCTTATGAAAGAGTCCTTGCCCCTCTCTGTACCTTGGTACCCTCTAGGGTCAGAAGGAAGTCCAATGCAGCTGGGCATCTAAGGGCAATAGTCAGTGTGGTGTAGTGGTTAAGAGCGGTAGACTCGTAATCTGGGTAACCGGGTTCGCTTCCCCGCACCTCCACATGCAGCTGCTGTGTGACCTTGGGCTAGTCACGCTTCTTTGAAGTCTCTCAGCCCCACTCACCTCACAGAGTGTTTGTTGTGGGGGAGGAAGGGAAAGGAGAATGTTAGCTGCTTTGAGACTCCTTCGGGTAGTGATAAAGCGGTATATCAAATCCAAACTCCTCCTCCTCCTCCTCCTCCTCTTCTGCTTCTGCTTCTTCTAGGAAACAGTAACACAATGACTTTCAGCTGTGCAGTGTAAATTGTTTGCCCTCTCCTCCCCACCCCCTGTACCCTCCAAATCTGGTCTGGGTTCCCCCCTGCCCCCAACCCTCCAAAACAGATTTAAGGAACTTGAGGGGAAAGGGGAGGGCAGGGAAGTTGCACTGCACAGCTAAAAGTCATTGTGGTAGCGTAGCTGTCCACTGTGCTTCATCTTTGTCACAGGAATTAAATCCACAAACGATAGGCATATGATGGAATTGCTTGGCAGATGAACAACAAATAGCCTTTAGCCACTAAAAATGAAAGGCTGAGCAGAGAACCATTCCTGGTTCAAAGCATATCTCTGCCCTGACCTCACTAGACAGCTTTAGGTAAGACATTCTCTCTCAGCCTCACCTCCCCATCCGCAATATGTAGACAAAACTTTTGGCCTGCCCTTTACAGGGATGTTCTGTAAAACAAATTGCTGCACTAATGTGCATGAAGTGTTTTGAACACTCCGAGAAACATCATATATGACAAATAACAAATGAGTGGAAGGAGAACTCAAGCAAGTGGTATAATCAACACCCACTAAAATTAATGGAAGAGTAGGGAGGTAGTGTAGCCTAGTAGGTAAGAGGCCGAGCTGTCAATTATCACCGATACAAAGTTGGTCATGACCTCACTAGGCATCTGTAGGCAAATCATTCTCTCTCAGCTTTAGGTCCTCATCTGCAATGTGGGGATAACATTTCTTATCTACTCTTACATGGATGGGTAGAAGTTGCTGCAATACTGCATGCTAAGTGCTTTGGACACTTTCAAAATTGCTACAGAAATGCTCATTGTCATTTTCTTTAAGAGGGTTTGGATCCACATTCAGGCTTTGCGTGAAAGGGGTGAAAACCAGTGGAGTTAGAATCATAGAACTTGCATACAATTGTGGGGGGGGGGCAAGAATTTTAACAATTCATTAATGCATAAACTTTCATGGGTCACAGTCTACTTCATCATATGAGTAAAGTGTAATCCTAAATCGGCAAGTTTCTGTCCAAACTTGTGAGGTGTGGGGGCAGGGAATAAAATACAAAAAGAACAGACAGTGATGATTATCTAACAGCATATTTGTTACAGTGACTACTTAGCAAAACTGAGTTGGTGATCACAAACATAGTGTTTTAATTGCTAATTGTTTTACAGCATATTTCTATTTTAGATGGTTGCTGTTCACTTTACTTTCAGAATATGATACCCACGAATGTACAAAAATGTAACCTGCAAATAGCTAAACAAAACATGTTTAATTCCCTTTTTTAAAGATTACCAAATATGTGTTGGGGGAGTTTAATAAACACTCACGTGGCATTTTGCAATATAATTTTCCACATGTCCTCCAGACTCTTCCTGCTATGCATCATGAGATTTTTGATTTGCAGATATCCAAGTGGCTCAAAATGTTGAAAGGATTTAATCACAAGTTTGTTCACATGCCAGTCACAGGTTTGCTAAGCAACACTGAGGACTCAACATCCCAGTTCCTAGGTAATCCATCCAACATTATTTTAGCCATAGGAATAACTTGCAGGTATCCTCCCTGGAATACATTATATATTGTAATAATTTCTAGCTGAAACCGCCCCCCCCCTTACTATTCCAGTCTGGATTCGAGGCTGGTCTTGGCACTGAAACTGTCCTGATTGCCCTTGTTGGTGACATTTGGGAGAGAGGTGGTGGTAATGTGACACTGCTCTGTCTCCTCAGCTGCTTTTAACACTGTTGGCTCTGTATCCTTCTGGAGCACCTCAGAGAGGTTGGTGTTGCAGGCACTGTGCTTCTGTGGTTCTGCTCTTACCTCCAGGGCTGTTTCAAGAAAGCAGTCGTGGGAGTTGTCCTGTGGTGTCCCACGAGGTTCTATCTTGTCCTCCATGCTATTTAACATCTATGTGAAGCCTCTGAGAGCAGTCAGCAGGAGATCTGGAGTGAAGTGCCATCAGTATGCAGATGACATCCAGCTCTATCTCTCCATTCCATGTCAGCTGGGAGAGGCTTGAGGTGTTAGACCTGTGCTTGAGAGATAGTGGAATGGATGTGGGCCAGTAAACTGAAGCTGAATCATGAAAAGAAAGAGGTGTTGTTATGTCTCCGAAGCTCTCATGTCTGGAAGGTGGGAAGAAGGCCTGCCCTGGATGGGGAAGGAACAGGTCCACAGCGTGGTGGTGGTGCTGGATTCAGCACTGTCACTGGAGGCTCAGGTGGCCTTCAGGGCTAGGAGTGCCTGTTTCCAGCTGTGGCTGGTTCACCAGCTTACTACTGCTTTTGGACACAAATGACTTGGCCACTGTGCTCAATGCTTTGCTAACTTCTGGACTGGATTATTGTATGGGGCTGTCATTGAAGACAACTCAGAAACTTCAGCTGGTCCAAAATGCAGTGGCCAGATTACTGGCTGGAGATCCATTAAAATCTCGCATTAAAATCCCCGCTTAAGGTGCTCATGTTACTGTTCAAAGACCTAAACAACTCAGGACCCAAATGCGTGAGAGACTGCCTCCTTCCCTACAGATCCCCTGAGATGGTAAGATCAGCAGATGGGGCTCTATTGATTGTTCCACTGCCCTCAGAAGCTTGGGGGTGTGTGGCAAAAGGACTTTTTCTGGGGCAGCTCCTAAATTGTAGAACTTTCTGCCCCCCCCTCACTGAAGTATATCTGGCATCTTCATTGTACAGCTTTTGGTAAATGCTGAAGACATACCATTTTACCTTGACTTTTGACTCTGCTAAAACTCCCATTCAGCCACAAGGCAAAGCCCTATACCATAATTGTTGTGAAGATGCCGCCCAGAGCTCTTTCAAGGAAAGATGTGTTAATGTAATAAATAAACACATATCTATATACCTATTCTGTCATTTCAACTCTCTGAATTATCAGTGCATGCTGGAAATTCTTCAGCTCTTCCTGCAGCTCATTCTTCACTCAAAGCTATAATCCTCTCCTTGTGATATGATAATCTTTTCAATGACACTATTATATTGCCACAACTAAGGATGAGGATTTGAAGGACAAGCAAACCTGTTGCTCAAGGTTGCTTTCATATCTTGCTAACACTTCAAAAGCCACTAGAACTGTGGTTCCCAAAATGTTTCTCCCATGGTCCACTTGAAAATTGCTGCTGGTCTTGGCAGACCACTTAATGATTCTTTTACAGCAATTGTTATGTTTTGTGGTAGATACTGTATGTTTTTTAATGGTATTTTATTGCCTGCTTTATTTTATTGTATTCCATAGAATTGTAATGATAATACAATAAAATACATACAAGGAATTAAAAAAATCAATTAAAAGTAAATATGAATATTGAAATCAGACAGACCACCTGAATGGACTACAGCTTGAGGACCTTTGCACTGGAATGCACTTTTGCCAGAAGGTTCATAATTATTTTCTACACATTGACAAATTGTGACTATTACGCATCTACATCATAAATAGGGTAATAGTGAACTCAGCTGCCTGAAGGGATCATAGAATCATAGAGTTGGAAGAGACCACAAGGGCCATCCAGTCCAACCCCCTGCTAAGCAGGAAACACCATCAACGTATTCCCGACAGATGGCTGTCAAGCCTCCCAAAGGTTTGGGAACCCAAAGGTTTACAGAATTACAAAAACCCTAAGAAAAATCCAAACAGGAAGAATGCAAAAAAGCACATTCGCTGTTCTATTTTCAGTGCTTGCTTGAATTTTTTGTTTAATCAAGCCTATTAAGCTACGTAGCTGTTGTTTTAATCTCTTTTACTGTTAGTTTTAATTACCGGTATTTTAAAATGTTTTTAATTTTTTAAAACATTTTTTATTGATGATTTGAATATTTCTTGTAAACCGCTGTAACAGTGAAGACTCGCAAATGTAAATATCTTAAATTGGGAACTAGGCTTTAAGAGTGCACATCACCAGATCCTCAAATCACTGGGCAATGCCATTTCATTTGAACTGACTTCTGAATTTTGAAAAATTACCCTACCTAATCAAATGCGTAATTTATTGCAGTTGCATTGACCTTCTCAGTTGCAATGGTAGGATGAGGCCCAAATGCAACTAGAGCCAGATAAATGTTTTGCAACCTAATTGTTTTCACTTGACTTGCAGCGTATTTCTCATTTGCCACATTGTCTCTGAAGAACTTAAAGCAGAGCTTTGCAAACTTTTCAAGTTGTTGACACACTTTTTGGACATAGGAACAGTTTTGTATCATTTTGCGACACAGTAATTCAGCTTTGCTAGCAAACTACTGCAGTGGTTAAACTGACCCTTTCCAGCCCCAGGAGCAGCATGGGGAGTGTTTGTGCAACACACCTACACACTGCAGTTTACACACTAATGTGTTGCGACACACAGTTTGGAAAACTCTGCCTTAAAGAAACTTGAGCCTCCAGCAATTTCTCTGGGCAAGGTCTAACCATGTATAATCAGTTTGCATTCCCCTACTACAAGAGCAGCTAGCCACCAATTTGAACATGCACCAAAACCCCTTTTAATGTCCTCAACACAGGTGTGTAAATAACATGGGAAACCTCATGAGTAACACAACTGGCATTGTGTTCTCCCATGTAATGAGCAAATCAAATCAGGAGGGTCACGTGAGCAGCTACAAGTAGCTGGTGACAGTGTCCATTGTTGTCATTGTCAGTTTCAGAAAGCGTAAGCCGTCTCCAATACATAATGCCATTTTCCTCACAATTCAAGCATTTTGAAGAACACACAACTCACTATGGGAAAATGCATCTGGAAGAGCAGGCTTTATAAAAGGATACTATACTGGTGAATCATTACCGGTAATCTGAAATAGTAAACTGATGACTCGGCTCGGTTATGCATTGACTCTGGATGCTGGAAGTCTGACTGGGGAAGGAGGGAACTTAGGAAGACGCATAATATGAATATGTAACAAGATAGCTTGCACCTATGATACCTCTCTACAATTCCAGAAATCTGGCTGAGCTTCATAGGCTGTCAAAGATGTGACTGACATCATCCAGATTGCTAGACAGGCTAACCTTGCCTATCTAGCTCCTATTAACACAGCCCATATTTATGGTGTGGGAAATAAGGATAGAATGTTTTCCTCTCTCTTTCATAATACAGTGGACGCTTGGGTTGCGAACGCGATCCATGAGGGAGGCGCGTTCACAACCCGTGACGCAATTCGGCGCTTCTGCACATGCGCAAAGCACGATTTAGCACTTCTGCGCATGTGCAAGTGCCGAAACCCGAAAGTAACCCGTTCCGGTACTTCTGGGTTCAGCGCGTTCGTATCCCGCCACGAGCGCAACCGACAGCGAGCGCAACCCGAGGTATGACTGTACTAGAACCTGAGGCCATCTAGCTGAGTGTTGTAAGATTCAAGGTAGACAAAATATATTACTCCTTCTTGCAGCTCTTGGATAAACTATGGAACTCGCTCCCACATGGATGGCTCTAAAAGAGGATCAGACACATTCACACCATATATTTAAAGCACTTGGCTTCCCCCAAAGACTATTGGGAAATATAGTTCACTGCTACACAAAACTCCAACTCCCAGCCCCCTTAGCAAGCTACAGTTCTCATGATTCTTTCAGGAAAGCTATATGCTTTAAGTGCATTATGCAGATGTGACATTTCATAGAGGATAAGGCTATCAATGTCTACCTGACATAATGGCTATGTGCTGTCACAGGCAGTATGCCTCTGAATACCACTTGGTGGGAATCACAAATGGCCAGTGCTATCACACTTGGGTCTTGCTGTCTTGCTTGTGTGCTTCCCATAAACATCTGGCTGGCCACTCTGAGGTGTTGGACTAGATGGGCCTTTTGTTTCATCCAGAAAATCTCTTATTTTTTTATATTCCATTTCAAATAGCCAAGTTTACAGATTGGCTAACCCTACTTGGGAAGCGTGTACAGTTCATTTTCCAGTCACATACTGGGGAAGATCAAGATTTGGAATGTCTGTCTGTCTGCCTTCGTATTTCCCTTCCCTTCACGCATGCTAGACATTTGTGGCCTGTTAGATCAACATTGTCCTGCATCAACTGGCTCTTTAAAAAAACCCCACATTTTAACATCCCTTTTGAAGTCTTGTCAGCATTCATTGTTCCAACTTGGCTGAGATGCGGATGCCTTTTGCCAATAGTTACTGACTTGCTCTATAAAATGGAAGTGTGAAAAGACTCCCAGAAAGTTCCATTCACTCTTTCACTAGTCAGATCTGCTTCCTGATGCCTGGATGAAGCATGTGGTTTGTCTGAAGCTGCCCAGTTTCATTGAGTCTTTGCAATAGGTTGAAACAAAAAGAACAGTAGGGGTCTGTGGGACCCTGCCTGTTATTTCATCTTCTCCAGGCAACTTAGCAAAGCATTTGGCAAAATATTGCAGTTATATCTTTTTTAAAAAATGCTATTCCTAATTACAACTTCTCTATAGCAAACCTCTCATTTAATCCGAAGCTTGACTAAATGGGTTATTTGTTTACACCCATATTCTTATGAATCGAATTTACCAAGAGCATTTGCTTAGGAACTTTCTTTAAAAAGGGCTGTCAACACACCAGGTATTTTTTCCCTAACAGACTAACATAACAAGCCTAACTATGTCTATTCAGAAGTATTTGCTGTTGACTTCAATTGGATTTCCCCCCCAAGTAATGGATTAGGATTGCAACTATACAACACTTGTGCAATAGAGATTTCCCTCTCTTCTCCACCTATGCATCCCCTAAACCTGTTACTGGGTTTCCTACAGAGCAGATTTGGGGAGCTCCAAAACACATGTGAATGGGGGAAGGGGGTTCCATTGCACAAGCATAAATCTTTGCACTGACAGAATGTGTTAGTTGGAAACTGCCCTAAGTGTATTAAATTCTGGTTTTTGAAGCATAAGACTACAGTGGCAGCAAATGTTGATCATTATTGCCAGTAGTCTAAACCACTGGGGAAGATAAGGTAGGTTTTTACTCTCAAGTAAAGGCAACAGAAAATTAAAAAGCAAATAAGTAGGTTGACAAAATCACCAGAAGGCGGGGGGGGGGGGTTGATTTGATTTGCATAGGATGTAGCAAGCAGCAAGCTAAGTAGCCAGCAGGGAGGGGTCCTGTTACGATTGAAGGCAGCTTAGCAAAATGTGGAAACTCCTGATCAAGTAAAGTATCTGTTTCATCTCTAGCCAGTGTTGGAATGTTTCATGAGATCTAACTTCAGTGAGAAACATCTACTATGCTATCAGTGATGCAATTAATTAATTAATAATGATGTTAGCATGGTATGCAGAAAAGTATCTTAATGAACTAACAGCACTTTCTTTGACTTCTTAAAAATGTATCAGGTAGAAAAGAATGCAATAGCATCATGGCTGACATTGTGCAGCTGCCTCAAACTACACATCTTACATATCTAGCTTAGGGAGAGAGACAACAGCTTGGAGGTAAATATGGTCTACATACAGGAGGTATCCCAGGTAATGGGAAAGACCTCTGCTTTTGACCCAGGAGAGCATTGCCTGTCAGAGTAGACAATGCTGAACAAAATGGAGAAATAGTCTAGCCTGGCAAGAAGCAGCTCCCCATGTTCCAATATTTTCCTCGCGATGCATTCCCATCCATGTCTACTCCCAGGTAAGTCTCATTGAGTTCAGAGGACTTACTATTGGAAAACAGTAGAGAGTTGAAGACTAAGTTAAGAATTCACAGGAAATGAACTAACTCCAGATTTGGGGGTGCTCTCAACGAAGTGCCCTCTGAGCGTCAACTTCCATGTCAGTGCTTCCCAACCAGGCCAGTGCTACTTGAGACCAGTGGCAGATGACTACAACCTACCATATCTAATTTCCCACAATGCCCTGGAACTTGTAAAGTAACTGTGTCAGGGCATTGTGGGAAATATAAATAGGTTGTCATTAAAATTTCCCATAGTACTCCAATGCATGGTGGGAAATTTTAAATAGCCTGCTGACCAGCATAGAGTACCCAGAACAGGTGACAGTTGGCCCTGCTCAATCCCTAACCGTCAAAGGTTGCTGAGGGCAGTGTAAAAAAAGAAGAAGTCTGCATTGTTGATGACAGGATTATTAGATTTAAAGTACATGTTGGCTTTAAAAAAACAAAGTTGAAGACAAACTGTTAAAATCTTGGTTTGACTATAATATTAATTAAAAACTTGAAAAAATTGTATGGATTTTAAAAATAGAGTAAGGCCATCCATTCCACCTCTTATGGCTGCCATCAGATCTAAAAGGTTTAATAGTGACATTTTTTCCAGTTATAAAGTCGTTTTTTAAAAAGATTTTTTTTTGTACTTGTCTACTCAAAATTAAGCACCATTGATTGTATTGGGATAAATTCTGGACGAGGAGACATAGGATTGTAACCTTAAAAGAAGATTTCAGTTTAAGCCATTTTATTATAAAAGAGACACAATATTTTTTTTAACCATTTTAAGAGCAATTATATCATTTTTACTCACGTAAGAGGGCTTAACTTCAGCAGTACCTTTTCTATTTCCCCACTTCCCTCAAAGATATAGCCCAGAATAGCCAGAAATGCTTTTGCATTAGCATATTATTGTCAAAAAGTTGAAACAAAGCCCAAAGGAATTTTCAGATCTGAATCTATAAAATGCATCCGCATCTTTAAAGGGTTTACATCATTATATGGCATTTTTTGTTTTAAAGCTTTAAATGGTATTGCTGAAATCACCAAACAACTACTCTGTTGTTAAAAGTAGGTTTAAGAGGACTACAGATTAGGCTGGGTGCATATTAATATAACCACAATGCACTGTATGTATATGTTCTGAAAAAATAGGAAAACATTGGTTCAGACTCCAAGATAGCATACCTGGATTTAAACTAGAAAATACCACAGAATGAAGCTGTTGGTTCCAAGAACAGCCTAGAAGCATCCATGTCACAACATAAATAACTTGCAGTTAAGTACAGTAACTTAAATCTGATTAGTAGTTACAAAGTCTTAAGGTACTTAAATAACTAGGTTTAAAAGATTGACCTGCATCCATATAAATATCCTGCACTCACTAAGTGTTGAATTGTAAAGGCACCTTGAAGAAGAGCTAAGAGAACATGGTTTCCACTTGTTGAGGTTCTTTTAAATTGAGTAAATGTTGCTTTGAAAGGCAGCTCCCTGAGATGGATAGTTAACTTGCACTGTAGTGCAATCTACCTCTCACTGAAGTCCATGAGAAAACTGTCACTGGTTTTAAAAGGGCTCAATCCAATATGCAGTGGGCACAGTGCCCATGCATAGCAGGGCATAACAGAGCTCTTGAGTGAGGGGATGGCCTGGAAGCAAAGCAGCTCTGGATGTGGTTACTGAACGGATGGAAGAGATCCTAAGAACCCCTTGTATGACATTTGTGTTCCAAGATATAAATGTACAAAATAAGTATGTGCCCGTCCCTGTGCACCACAGGGGGAGAGTGGGGAATACAGGCCTGTCATCCCTGTAGTGAACTAGATCAAGCCTACCCCCACCCCTCCAAAAAAGATAATGTCAAGAATCGCTTCATATACAGTTTGTGTGTTGCAAAATAGATGTTAGCATTAAATTCTAGTAGAGGCACAACATAAAAACCAGTTAAGTCCATTTTAGTCAATATATTTGCTTATTTATTTTAGAATATACTCTACATCTGAATAAAAAAAGTTTTAAATAAATCTTCAATGCATGTACAACAATGAGACCCTTTTATCTTTCCATTGAAATAGGGGTGCACATTAGTTAACTGGTTCCATCCTCTGCAACCGAGTATAAATAGTTTTTAAGTAGCACAATTGCAGCCTCATATAGACCAGTTCAATGTAATATGGAAAGGTAAGTAACTTTACTTAAAGGAGAACAATAACTGTTCACCTCGCTTGTAAAAAAAAACAAGTTTCATTAATAGTAATGAATGTACATCCTTGTGTGTTGGTAAAAAATAAGACGCCTGTAGATCTAGGAGCATGCAAAGAGAATTCTTAAGACTTTATATACATATTAACGTTACAAAAGTAGTGCAAAACATGAAAGAAGTGATGCAATCGCCACTACTATTGCCGCCACCACACATGTGCGTGCACACACAGTTTTCCAATGATTACAAACACACTCTTTCAGTAACTGGCCTGGGCCACTGTACATCATTCAGAGCCCTCAGAATCTGGAAATATTATACTAGACAACCTGGTTATGCCTGCTACACCAGGCAGATTCATCACCCCGCCTCCATGGATGTTCAGCCTTGCCAACAGTAAAACCCCACTAGGATATGCCTAGCAAGAAAGCCAGTCCCTTCCACCCTTCACATTCTTCTCTCCTAGAAACATACAATTTTACATCTGCTGTTATGCTCGCCACTGGCCCCGATATGCTTCTTCTCTGCTCCAATTACAAAGCCACATAAGAGCATTTGCTTCTCCCACTCAGCACACACACACACACACACGTTCTTCCCTAGCCCTTTCCTCTGAATTTCTCACCCAGGCAGGCAGGCAGGCAGCGTCCTCCCCCTCCCTGGCTCAGTGTCCCCAGTTATTGCCTCCGATCTCCTGCTTGTACCGGTTGGTGAGCACGTTGGCCTTGCGAGTCAGTTTGGAAAGCACCGTGTGCAGTCCGCTCAAGTGGTAGTGAAACTGCTTCTCCAGGTCCTCCTCCACCTCCTCGTCCTCGGGGATCCCTCGGCTAATGTCCACGGCGCCGGGGCCCCCGTTCAGCTTGTCCTTCTTCCGGCTCGCGGCCTCCTCGCTCGCCTGCTGCAGCACCCCCCACTCGATGTCGTTGCGGATGGACTTGAGCAGCACGTAGTGGCTGTACATGTCTCTGCAGGAGCAGTAGGCGCCGCCGTTGGGGTTCAGCGAGGCCTCCCGCTCCCCGCCGCCCGCGTCCAGCTCCTCCAGCAAGAGAGGCACGTCCCGCAGCAGGCTGGGCACCATCACCGTCTGGTCCATGTTGTTGACGGCCCCGATGAAGCGGTTCATGGCGTTGAAGAGCGAGTGCTTTTGGCTGTACGACTCGCAGATCTGCATCATCCTGGAGGCTGGCGGAGGCGCGGCAGGACAAGGCGAACGAGCAGGAGGGAGAGGGCGCCGAGCAAGACTTCGGGGAGCAGGAGCAGCTGCTCTGAAGGGATCAATGCGAGGCCCGAGTTTTTTTTTAAAAAAAAGGCGCCAAGCTGATGAAAAGTTGCTGCTTTCCTTCCCCGCCTTTGGTTTCCTTTCTCAGAGAAGGGGGAAAAGAAAGCTAGAGTGCCGGCTCTTTCTCCCCCTGGCGCAAGGTATCTCTTTCCCAAGGACTAAGCCGTCTTTCCGCACAGCTTCCCTTGTCCAGTAAGTAGTTGCCGGCTGGAAGCAAGAAAGCCTCTGCTGCAAGGAGTGGCTGCGAAAGAGAACAAAAGATGGCGATTAGGACCAGCCCCGTGCCGTGCCCCAAACCCTCGCCGCCTCAGCAAGCCTCCCCCCGCTTCCCGCCCAGCTCCAAGCCTTTCTTTATGCCTCAGCCTCTTCTGACCCCAAGCTTTCTTTGTGTTCCGTCCCTCACCTTCTTAACGTTTAGAGCTGCGTTAAAACCCAGTTCTTATTCCATCCAGGAGAGAAAACGGGATGCGGGCGAGGAAACCACTTGAATAAGCGTCTCCCTGCCTCCCCCCCACCCACCCGCCAGATCCCATCAGCGCAAGTACTTCCGCAGCTCTAGATCTCCGTTCTGAAAACCTCTGAGCTAATGGAAACTGCTTTTGAGCAGAAGCAAAGCGCCTGAAAAACTAACTGCGATCTGCCCTTGCTAGAGTTGGCAATAGGCTCCCATCCAGAGAAGCTGGAAACTCGGCATCCTCTTCCCTCATGTGTTTCCGTTGCAGACCCACCCCAGCCGCTTGCATACCGACACAGGCGAGCCTGCTTGGCTGCGCCCAAAGCAAGAGGAAGCCGACCCCGGCTCACTTCGAGTTTCCTCCCGTGGAAAGGCACTCAGTGAAAAGAAAAAAAAAAGACGAGCTACATTGAGGAAGCTCTGATCAGTCAGCCATGACCGAGGGCCCTTCCTTCCCCGCCCCGTCGACCTGACCCAGCCCCAGAAACAAGGCACCCAGGGGCGCACAGCTGTTGGCATGCAAGCCGGCAAATGAACAAAGCCTAGCAGAGCTGCGTAGAAGCAGCGCCCCGCCGCCTCCCCACTCACTCACCGTGCTCGGAGCGGCGGCTCACACTGGCTGCGTCTGGCCGGCTCTGTGAACGTCTTGCTTCTAGCTCTGCTCCCATGCTCTGAGCGAGTCGTATTTATAGCGCGTATGTTAAAACAAGGTGTTTCCAAGGGCCACCCCCTTGCAGTGAAGCGGGGCGGAGGCGGCGTCTCAGTCCGAGTGACCACATGTAACACCGGGAACTAGGCGGCGGCGGCGGCGGCTCCGCCTCTCTCCCGGCACCCAGCAGGGAGGGAGGGAGGAAGGGAGGGAGGGCGCTGCGCATACCCGGCGACTGCTAGTGGCAGCTGGGGGATGGGAAATGGTCGAGCGTAGCCCCACACCCCAAGAGGAGACCAAAGGAAAAGAAGGCCGCTCCTAGAGGCCCAGCTCTTATTTGTGGGGAAGGGGGCTCCTCCGCCAGTCAGGGGTGGGCCGCCCTGGGGGGGGGGTGACACTCGGGGCCGCGCCCCCGCCCCCGCCCGGCAGCGCCGGGAAAGGTGCAGGCAGCCGCGCCGGCCGAGCAAGGTTTCGGGCGCGGCTGCCTGCTGGAGGGGGGGGGTGACACTCCCCAGCCCCTCCCAAGCCGCCCGGCACCCCGTCCGCTGCTCCGCAGGGAGCCAGCAAGCAGCGAGTCATGGGGTTGCCCGACCCGCCGCTCGCTCGCAGCCTCGCGGGAGCAGGTGCCGGGGAGTGTCACCCTCCCCCAGGGGCGTAGCAAGGTAAATTGGTACCTGGGGGCAAAAAAAATTTGTCACCCCCCCCCCCAGGCATGGGAAGGTCAGGTGGTACCCAGTGCGGAAAATTTCTTGTCACCCCCCCCCCCCCCGCAAAAATTGTTTTACATTATTTCATATTTTCTTACAAAGGAATAATAACAAGTAATAATATTAAAAAACTTTTATTTATATCCCAACCTCCCCAGCCAAAGTCGGGCTCAGGGCGGCTAACATCCGATACATAACATTGGTATAAAATCAAACAATAATTAAATTACCTCCTAAAAACATCTCAAAATCAAATTAAAGTCTAATTAGATGGCTTCCCACAGGGTTAGGGTTGTGAACAGTAAGTGTTCTCTGAACTGAAATTCCAGCCTTCATGACATAGGAAAACAGCCAAGTGAACAGCTATTTTGGTGGAGGAGGGTCAAGATATTAACCAATATGCATGAAATTTCATATATAGCTATATAATCCCTAGTATAGTAAGATAAGACCTTCAGAGCAGGCATTTTCAAAAAAAATTCAAAACAATCTTTTTTCTCAAAAAATTGTTCCTTGATAATTTGTCACCCCCTCCATTATGGAACCCGGGGCGGACCGCCCCCCTCACCCCCCTTGCTACGCCCCTGCCCTCCCCACCCGGGCCGGCGCTGCTCCCGCAGCAAGTGAGCGGCGGGTTGTGGGGTGCCTGACCCTCCGCTCCAAGGGGTGCTTCCGTGCCGCCACCCCAGGCGGCGCCTGCCCTTCCTACGCCAGTGACGCCAGTAGTGGAGAAGCGGTGCTAGGCATTGGCGCCGATTTGGGGTGAGCAGGGGCATAGCAAGCCTCTGCGCTGCCCAGGGCAGCGGCGGTGCAGAGGCACCCCCTTGGGGGAGGTGCACGAGGCATGCGTCGTGACATCGACGTGACGTCACGACCAGGGCCATCTTAACCATCGAGCCTACTGGCGCAAGGCGCCAGGGCGCAATGGCCTGGAAGGTGCCTCTGCCCTCCAGCCCCGCCGGATACTGCACAGGGGTGGCAACTTGAATAAAATATGGGGGAGGTAAGCCTCGCCTCACATAATCAATCACATGATGCAGGGCGCGCACACTATTTGAATGGCAATGCCAATCAACTGGTGGGGCAGCCCCCTCAAATATTTTATGGGGGGGCCAAAGGGACCTCAGGCTCCTATGATGCAGATGATCACACTGTGCAGGTTGCAGCAGTAGAGTGGGAGTGCAGGTGGTGGCAGGAGTGACAGGGTGATACTTCTTTTGCCTCAAGTGGTGAAACAGGAAGTGCCCCGCCACATATCCACCCCTGGCAGAGAAGCACGCCACCAACTCTATGGGGGGGCATATGTGAGCACAGGGCTGAGTGCCCCCTAATCTTGAGGGACCAGGCCATGGCAGTAGCAAGTCTCATTGGGCTTCCATGTGGTGGCAGAGGGCCCCACCCGGCCTCCATGTGATGGCAGAGGGGAGAAGTTTGTTGGCAAAACAAAGCAGGGGCGGCTTTTATGGGTTTGACTTACCATGTCCTCTTAGGTCTCTGCTTCCTCTTAAGGCAGTATCCTGGCTGGTGCTGGCATGAAAGCAAAGGGTTAGCTGGTGGATAAGGAAATTCTTATCAGTGCAGGATTAAACCCTGTGGAGGCCCCCAGGCAGTCAAAATCTCAGGGGGCCCTCATGCATGAATTCTAGTAGGATAAAATTGAACTAAGAAAGCTTGATTGTAATTTTATTTCAAGTTCGAATCAATATTATTTTGATCTGTTGTCATGGGGCCCATAGGCTGGTGCCTACTCTGCCCATTTGGTAATCCAGCACTGATTCATGTACACACTCCCAACCCGGCCAGCTGTTGCCTCAGGTGGCAAATGCCCCCAAGATGCACCCCCACAGATGTCCTGCCTACTTCTTGCAAGATGTCACATTATTTTGAGTGAGAACTCAACTCAAATGAGTGCTGATGGTGGTGCTGCTTTTCTGCCAGGAGTGGGTATGTGGCAGGATGTACTATGTGGGTGGCAGTGGCAGCAGCAGGTATGGTGGCACTGGTGGTGGCGGCAGCAGCAGCAGGAGGGTGGCACTTCCTTTTTCGTCGCTTGAGGCAAAAAGAAAAGTACCACCCTGCCACTGCCAGCAGCACCATGCCTAACACTCCTGCACCACCTACTCTGCTGCTGTGACCGGCTGTGTCCACCAGTGATGGAGAAGTGGTGCGAGAAATCAGCACCAGTTTTGGGGGACTAATTTCTGGCATTTTCTCGCCTGAAGTTGGCACTGATGCCGGCAGCACTACTCCACCTCATAGCTGGGTCTGCCCTGGTGGAGCATGCCATTAATCCAGCAGAGTGAGGATGACTTTGGAGTAGTGAGAGGCCATTACTGCACCAGACTGAGTCCCAAACACCTCTCATTTTATAAGTAAAGATGTCCTTTAATCCCAGACGAAAGGCCAGCTTGCTGTTCCTCCACAATTTCCTATCACAGAAAAGGAGTCTCCAGAAACAGAATTTAGTTTATTTTTCTTTCCTGGGGTCAATCCAGATAAGGGGGGGGGGGAATGCTGAGCAGTCAGTGGGCGGTTTTGTTTGTTTTGTTTCATTCTTAATGGAAATGTGAAGACAGCTCTGAGGAGCCACTTAACCCTTTCTAGGCTGGAGCAATGTGGGGAGGGGGGGGCAGCTGGCTGGGGCCCTCGCTAGGGACCAGCTGCTGTTTTGTTTGAGTTTCTAACTTTAGTCTAACAAGACTCTCTCTCCCCCCACCCCAGCCTCGGGCAAGCTCTGACCCTTTGCCATTGAACCATTTGCTGGATTAAAATAATCCCCAGCTGCTTCTATCTCCCCAGAGGAAAGATTTGGGGTGACAGAGTGCAAAATGCACTAACATTGACTTTTCAGCCTCACCTTATCCCAGACAAGAAAATATGAAAGAAGTCTCTGGTTGCTTCCAGGCAGGGCTTTATTTATTTATTTCATCTCTTACCTGTTCTTCACTGTAAGGTCACAGGGTGACTTACAATAGGGGGGGGAGTGCAAATTCCACTATATTCTTATAGTCCGACTCCAGGGATGGGGAATGGGAGTCCCCTCTTGTTTTTGGAGTTAGCATAACTAATAGCCTGGCATGATGGGAGTTGTAGTCCAGCAGCATCTGAAGGGCCACAACTTCCCCATCCCAGTTTTGTTCCTTGCAGGTCCAGCAGCTTTAAATTCCCCCATCACCCCTGATATAGACTTATGCAGATTGTAGGGAGCAGAGAATTATTATTAAACGCAGACTATGCAGGTTTTCCATGGCAAGAAATATCGGTTGCAGTCAGTTAGCAGACAGTAGGGGTGTGGAGAGAGATGTACATTTTCTCATACATCCATATTTACTTGGAAGCAAGCCCCACTTAATTCAGTGGGATTTACCACTCTTTAAGAAACGTGCATGAGTGCAAAGTTACTTCTGGAGCCCAGATGGAAGAAACGATACAATACAAACACCCCGGGGTAGTTTTGTTTTTTGGTCGTCATTCTTCTCCCTATAAAAGGAAGGCTGTTTGTAACGTCCCCACAACAATCTGAGGGGGGGGGGGGAATGGCGAGCAAATTTTGTCCGATCCCTTTCTCACCTACGGGTGGGGGGGTTGAAATTGTGCTTTTAGTTTCTATTTGTATCTTACTGGCAGCCTATCTTGGCTTCTTATTTCACATTTGGCAGGGCTGCAAGTACATCTGCCTCGACTTTATACGACGGGAAGATCCCGGCAAGCCTGAATCATGTACAACTGGGCGTGCACTCGGTGGTTTTCCACGCCTCGGCTGCGTGAACACCACCCTCGGGCCAAACTGGACACGCCGGTCCCGCGTGCTACCCAGCGCAGCAGCAAAGACAAGCTGCGCACGCGGGCGCGCCGACTGGAAGCCCCGTCGAAAGGACAAAAAAGGAGACGGGAGCAGTACGAAGCTGACACGGATCGGCGCGCGACGCCGCGAGGGGTAAAGGAGGACACTCGAGCACGAGCGTGCGCGCCCTCTACACCCTGGCGCGCGGCCTCCTGGAGCCGACTCCCGCTGAAGTCCGAGAGCTAGCGGCTTGCCGGGATCACCCCACAGCCTCACCTCCAGCCTCAGCCAATCGGCTCTCGTCCTGCCTGTCATACTCCGTCCTCATATGCTAATAAGCAAGCCTCGGCGAGGCCCAATCAGAAACAACGCTCGCATTCTCTTTCTGCTCCAGCGCCCGTGGCAACAAAGGAGTGGCAGCTGAAAGAGCAGCATGAGGGTCTCGTGGCGGGGAGGGGAAGGGAATGGTAGCTGAGTGTGTTGCCCTGGCAACCTATAAACCACAATAAGCCAAGGCACCGGGACATAATGGGCCCTTATTTCCCGCACACTCTTACCGCGCTTACTCTGTAAGAAAGGACCGGGAATTACTTACAGCCTCCTAGACTCATTTCATCATTATACACCCTCACATAAATCAATACCCACAAAAATACAACTGGCATAAATGCTGGCTTACATTATCTAAAGCAGAGTCAATGCATCTGCAAATGTAAACGGTTATGGTGGGAACAGTTGCTGTAGGCATAAATTATCCGATTGGAAGTTCTCCTGCGCAAGCCCCATGGAAATAAATGGGAACTGTTGGCATGTGTTCGTGCATTGTGTATTATAAGTCCCTTCCAGGGCTGATTTTATTAGTTCATTCATAGGCATAACTTGGCCTTCACCATGGTGTGCCAGGGGGGTTACACACAGCTCAATACAATTAAACCATATAATGCATATATATCAAATGGCATTACTACTGCTATTATTTCATTACAACAGGGCTTCAGTAAAGAAACTTCCCAATGCAGTATGCCCTTTTATTTGTGCCCATTTTGTTCCAGGAGGGGGGTATTGTAGATTTTGTGTAGTAAGTCTAATAGAAAAAATAATAAACTGGAAAAAGCAGGGAAAGAATTCAATGGTAAATCACAAGAGTATTCAGTTGGTAGTATGAATACTCCTGGAATTGTGCAATGACACACAGTTGAGAGTAAACAATACATCTTTAGCAGCAAATCGCCAGAAGTTGTAGGAAATCTTTCAACACGTGAAAAATGTTAGGTCATACTACTGGCACAGAAGAGGGAGCATCATATTCTGGCTGTGTTTTCTTCTACGTAATGACTGTTTAAGAATTACTATACTAGTATAAATATTTTTTTATTTTCTCCCCCTAGCTGCCTACTAGACACCCACCCACACATACCCATGCAGTTTTCTTAACCGTGTGTGTGTGTGTGTATGTGTGTGTGTGTTGTATGTATGTATATATATGTATGTATATATATATATCTTTTTATTTATAGTTTGCATCAAATGTAGACAAATAGGTACAGGTGTAATATAAAGCTTCATTATATGTATTTGATGATTAGTGAAAATCAGCATAGAGGCTTAGAGAGGGAAACAGTCAGGACTTTATTTTGTCTAATTCCTTATGTCCTGTTTATTCCCCCCCCCCTTAAGCAGCACATAGCTTAAATCTGCACATCATCATCAAAAGCGACTTGAATTTTGTTAGTTTCCTAATTCTAAAAAAGAACAAAAGTTGCAAACATATGTTTCTGATATGAAAATCAGCATGTACAAAGATTTTGTGGAGGCTCTGATGCCCGCTTGCTCCCCTCCTATAGTTGTGCAAAGAGTAATCTGTGTCCCAGTGTCAACATTCTTTACCATTCATTTATCATTTAACAGCAGCTCTTTGGGGAAAGCAGTGAGGAAGCTCACGTATTCATTACCAGATGAAGCATGGCATTCCCCAGAGATTGTTTTTAGAGGGAAGACTTTGAAGCGTGATGTTTTGTTAATGACTAAAGCGCAGGTACTGAAGGATATACTGAAGGCCTGTCTGCATAGGAACTTCCTGCACAAACACCCCATGAGATATATAGGGTACAGTACCTAAGAAAGGAGTAGCATTATGCAAGTGTTAACCCTTATGTAAAAAAGAAGAGTGCCCTTTATGGCTCAGGGCACACTCTCTTCTGCAGTCAGCTGACAACACCTGTTTGCAATTTCCTAAAAGGAACTAGCCCACACAGCTTCCTTGTGTAGGTTCCTCTTCAGAGGTACTAAAGGCATGCAGCCAACCCATAATACTGCACAAGGGGATGGAAGCAATTCCCTGTAAGGATCTAAACTGCTCTCAGTGTGTGTGTGTGTGTGTGTGTGTGTGTGTGTGTGTGTGTGTGTGTTGTGGCTTCATATGCCTAGAATGTTCCACTGGAGTGAATACAAAAGGAGCCTCCCTGAGGTAACAAACCCACTAGCCTTAAAAAGTGTGAGTTAAGACTTGTGGCCTACCTATTGTAGGTCCCAACAGCAGACAGCTACCATATAAACCTGTGGTAAAATATTAAGAAATGTCCACAAAGGCATGTATGGGCTACAGGTGGGTCTCGGACCTAAACAAGTTGAATATAGTGCTAAGAAACAATAATGTATTAGGGGCTGTGATCTGAAGGGATCAGTAGCTTCTCTGCTTTTCAGGTTTGTGGCTGCTATCTCTATAATGCTGTTCACACAAGTATTCTGTTACAATATTGTTGAATCAGGTGGGGGGGGGGAAATAGATTCAGGGTGGATTGATAAAGAAATAATTTGTAATAAATGAGGAAGTGAAATAGAATAGTGTACAGCCTATTAAGCAATGGTCAGGTATCAATCTTTGATTGCAAATAGACACTTTATAAATGGCAGGTTATATTATAATTTGTCTCTGTGTAGCTAGAACCTATGTCTTTCCTTATTCTAAACATAATTTGTTAGGAAGAAGCTACGTATTTTGTCAAATGCTGCCCTGCACTCCCTTTCTTTTCCTGACACCCTTTACTCAAATGTCTTGCTCCTTAAAGTCTAGTTACCACTACCACCGTCCAAAAGCTGGGAGAGGAATGTGTGCGTTTCAGCAAAGCTTTATCGCCAAAAGCTTAGATAGCAATGCTTGCCAGTGCCACTTCGAAATTAAAGGTAGTTATATAGATTTTTTTCTTTCCTTTTAAAAAGCTTTCCTACACATACTATGGCAGTGACATCTGTAAGGAAAAAATGAGCCCTCAAGTAAAGAAAACACTTTTTTTTCTGGAAATATGACACAAGGCTCAAAGAAGCCTGAAAAGAAGGCCAAGAAAACCAGATTGATTTTTCTGAACGAGGCCCGTCTTTCCTGTTGAGAAGCAGTGTCATTAAGTGTAACTTTCTTCACTTATCTACATTTTACGGACTTGTAAATCTGCAGAGCGTGAGAAGAACAGAAACTAAATGTGAACCTCCTTCTTTTTTCTCAGACTTCTATTTTTGTTATCTGTGTAGGAGCCTCCAAAAGTAGCCTTTTGTTCAGTTTACTCCCTTCCCTTTTTTAAGGTTTGCAATGTACTCTTATTATCCTCACTTGACGTTCTTGCCTTTTTTCTGTTCTCCAACAGCAGGTTGCTATACATGTCTACTCAGAAGTAAGTCTGGTTGAGTTCAGCTGGATCTATACCCAGGGAAATGTATATAGGTTTGCAGCCTAAAACTGTACATTATAGAGTCTTTTTCTTCCACCTTAGGAGCCAGGTGTTGTAGGACTACAACTTCCATCATCCCTTACCATAGGCAGTGCTGCCTGGGGCTAATGGGAGTTGTAGTCTAACGACATCTTAAGGACTTTATTTTGGATACCCCGGCACTAGTACCTTTAAGCTTGCCATATGGTTGCCCACGTTAGGGGTTGCTGATTGTGTTTCCTGGTGACTGTTAACAACATGTATCTACACTGCAAACTTCAACTGGTTTAATAGTCACTGTGTCCATGTGCATAGCCAGGATTTTTTTTGGGGGGGGCAGAACCTCAGTTTGCTATTTTTTTATTGATTTTTATTGATTTAGAGGGGGCAGCTGCCCCTCCATGCCCCACACTGGCTATGCCCATGACTGTGTCTCTTCACAAGAACCCTGAGTACTATAGTCTTGTGAGGGTTCTGAAATAGAACGTTCAGCCTGTTGAGCAAGCTACACTTCCAAGCATTCTTTTAGACTTAGAGGATGTCTTGAAAGTTAAACTTGATTAAATTGATACAAGTCATTTTGGGAAACTCACAATGAATCAGACAAGGCATCAAAGGCCCTTGGAGTGAAATAGGATGTCCCTTCCTCCTACTCAGGAACCTTGTGGAAACAGAGACTGGCTGTGTTTCTTTCATGCAATTGGTGGGATGGCATCAGCACCACTGCAGGGGTGTGTTGAGTTTGTAAAACTGATAAAGCAGTGGGAGGGCCTGGGGAAGGGAATGTGTTAACTCCCCAGCTGCTGGGCTTGTTGTTGTTCAGGAGAAGGGTTCCTCCTCCTTTCTGAGCCTGTGGTCTTGTAGTACCATTGACCAAGTCAGCTCTTTGTCCTTTGTCACACAGCCCTTACACTCTCCACTTAGAGGAACAAATTTATGCATTTAAGTTTGAGGTGTTGTAGTCTACATTGTGATTCCACCACCTCACTTTCATGGAAGAATGCTTTTGTCTAAAGTGGTCCCTGTAATAAAATCCCTGGCATTGTTATGATATAGGAACTGTCTCAAAAATACTGTTTTCCCTGATGGTGTCACTATTTTGTATAAATGCCTTACCACATGAAAATAAAGATGGAAATGTCCATATGCTGGATTTGCCACCTCCCAAGAAAATGGGCCTATGTCTTTAATTTATTTTTCTTTTGCAAGCCTCAGTGCTAATCAGGTATATATGAAGGCCACATCTAAGGTGGTTTCATTTTGCCCAGAGATGCAGATTTTCTGGGAAACGTATAATCCAACAAGTGACCATGCAGGCCAGCCCTATGCAGAAGCCGCATTCAAGATACAGATTGCCTTGCTGGATGCACACACACAAAAAGAGATGTGTGGTACTGGGTAGAAAATAAATCCTGCACCCATTACACAGAATTGCACACACAGTAATCCATGCTGGTCTGCACATATCTTCAGAACAATGTCAACAAACTGCTTGGGAGACAGAGGCATTCAATCCAGTCTTCTTTACTGTCCCCAAGAGCTGTCATATGTTTAGTGGGAAGCACTGGTGTAAGCATTTGTGGACTGAAGCTATGGGGATTAAAACAAATACCGGTAAGTGGGAAACGTGTATAAATCATTTTAGCTCAGTTAATACACAGATACTAAGTACGGAGCAGTTTCAGACTGCAATCCTACACCCACTTACCTGAGTGTAATCACCATTCAGTTCAATGGGATTTACTTCTGAGTACAATGTGTTAGATCAAACTGTTCTTTGAACAGATCAAATTTTATCTTTTGCCCGTTCACAATAAAACAACCAGCTGTCTGGTGTGTGGAAGGCAGCCTCTCAGAAACAGCAGGCATTTGAGAAGGTTGCAGAATGCAGATCACTGGAGAGATGACTTGAAGAATGAAATAAAGGCACTCACAAAACCATTTAGCCACCTCAAAGCTGAAGTACCTATAGCAATACCCACCCTAACCCAATGAAAATTTCACTGACACTTTCTTCTGCTTTAAGCACTTTCTAATGCAGTTTAGGTAAAGGTCCTTTACCTTACCTTTTACCTTTTAATGCCGTTTCTTCTCTCATTAACAGGGGGGGAAACCAACACGGAAGCGCCTTAGTCATGCTGGCCACATGACCTGGAAGCTGTACACCAGCTCCCTCGGCCAGTAAAGCGAGATGAGCACCGCAACCCCAGTCGTCCGCAACTGGACCTAACGGTCAGGAGTCCCTTTACCTTTACCTTTTATAGTGAGTAAAATTATGATACTTTTGTTTCTGGCTTTTGATTTCTGGTTTGGAACCTTTATGAATTCTGAGTTGGGAGGAGGGGATTTGTGTAAAGATTTTAAAGGAAGAGCTTTCATCTCTCTCCTCTTATTGGATAACTTGTGAATTGGTAAAGGAGCTGGTGGTAGAGGACTAAATGATCCTGAGTAATTCGTCTAGGCTGGAAATAACGATTCACTGCCTCTAATACCATGTCATCCTGAGTGCTAGCGTGATCATCACATTCTTGCCTTCTACTTCCTGATTATAACTGAGTGCCTTAGTCCAGGAGAATTGCCTCATGCAGTGTGTAGCAAGAGAGCCTCCTGCTGGGCAAATATGGCGAAACATTTAGCACTGTAGTTTTATTATGCGAATCCAGTGTGATTTAGTTTCTGCTCTTTAACAGTACTTATTGAAACTAGAAAGTGTTCCATCTTATACCACCATAATCTGTAGGCATCTTTGTGGATGCGGCATTGCCACATTCTAAAGTGTATTGATTTGAACAGAAGCAAATTTCTCTGTCTTAGTACTTCATAGAAATCATGCAAACATATGGTAGAGCAACTCTTTGTTCCTTCTCTTGGCCTGGCTTATTGGTGTTGTGTTTATTTGCTTGCTTACACTTTGCAGGATTGTATAACCCTGAGAATTTGATACACAAAGTTCAATAGTCTCTACATGCTGTTGAGTAATCACTTGTTTAAGTACAGATGAGATTGTGATATGCAATTCCACAATGCTTAGAAGATTAAAGGAAACCAAGCAGACTCACATCTCTTTAGATAAAGACCTACTGCACTTGCAACACCTTAAAACATAACATTCTGTTTATATGGGAGCACCAGAAATACCAGATTATCATACGCAATGCACAGATACACCAGACCAGACAAAAAGCAAGGTAATGCTGAAATGGCACGCTGCCTCTTTGTTCAGGCTTTATGCGGGATGAGGTTTAAAGCTGATTGGAATAACTTGCTTTATTGGTTCACCTGCTGCCAAGACTCTCCAGAGGTTGGACTCCAACTCCCAGCAGCCCCAGCAGCTCAGGATGAGGATGATGGGATTTGTAGTCCAGCAACACCTGGGTTCCCCATTCCTGTTACTTAGCCTTTAGAAAAATTATGAATGGTTGTTTTAAAGTTCTTGCCCTGGAATCATTTGAAGAAGGATCAGTTATAGAGATGCTAAATCAATAAACCAGCCCCAGGTTTGCAGATAAATGGAAATAAATATCATTTGGAAGCTTCAGGCCTCGCTTCATCATTGTACGTCATTGTAGTGGAGCAACTGTCCACCTGCAGAACATAGTTTGTTTCAAAGTGGCCACACAAAAAGTCCATTTGAGGGCTTTAGCCTTTACATTTTTCCAAGAGGTAGACTATGGGCCATCTGATGACACCTTCTTCAGGTCGGCACCTGGATTGGTTCTTTCAAAACAATTATCAACTTTTGAAGGTTTAAATAGCATTTTCTACAGTGTCCCTGCAGTACATGCCTTTGCTGGATGCTGCTGAATGTAAACAGTAAAGTTCATTAGATGCAGCATTCAGTTAATCTTGCCATTATGACACATGCTCATCTGGATTTGTAACAGAAGACATGTTTTAGCTCAGAGAAAAGATGTACTTTTAAGGTGATAAGAGACTTTATTGTCATAACAAAATAATCCTCAATAAACCTGGGTATTTTCATATCTCTCTTTAATATGAAGAGATCCATACTCCTGGCGTGATGATGCAAATTACTGAAAGATGACATAGTAAATTCTGATGTATACATTAAAATGCAATACCTGTGACTCCAGAAGAGCTTTTAAGCTCTTTCCAGTCTCTAGCATGCATTCTAAAATACTTTATAAATCCACATTAAACTGACAAGCCAAAGAGATTTTACATTGATGTGGGGCTTTTTCCTTATTGGAATTACTCAAGCTACTGTGTTTTGAAAATAGGAATAGCTTGATACATGTCAATAAATGGGACAATTTATTGTTCCTCACCTCCCAATGCTACAGGGACCACAATGAAGGATTGACTTGAATCTTGAATCAGCATATTTTATGCATGTCATTTTCACCTATACTTACACCTACAGCGTTGAGCTTTGTGGGGTTGGGGCTTGTACCCTTCATTGTGTCAGATAAAGTAATAATCTGAGCATTATCTAAATATAGGGGTTTGTCTTTAATCATCTCACCAGCTCAACTGTTTTATCTGAATCTCCCTTCTGAACAGATAAATCTAAATTGCACATTTTCTAAACCGCTTAGCTTAAGGGCAAATCTTGCAGGTATCCTCAAATGACTGTCTTGAATCTTTTGCACCTGTCTAGCACCATCTACTGTAACTTATTATATTGTCTTCAGTTTCTGTGGCAGCATGCTTATGATTGTTTCAAGATCCCACATAGTGTTGCTAACACTTCGTAAGAAGTGTGAAGTTTGTATTTGCTCACACAAGGGTAAAAGAAAAGCTAAATGGCAAGTGTGTTCATATTTTAGAAAAGGCAGTATGCATTCTGTATGCTGTGGGCTGCTTTAGATTTGAGGCACCTTAATCTTCTGCATTGCCTCTTCTACAGACCTCCGGAAATCTGTAGGCTATGTACCATTGTCCGTATAAGAGTTTATTTCCTTCTTCGTCTTCAACCCCATTCACATGCTTAGTCCTCACATGGGACTTTATTACTGCAGATTTTCTGAAATGTGACATTTGAAATTAGCTGACACATGAACATTGCTGAAGACATCATAGGCCAAGATACTTTCACGTAGGGGTAGTATCAGACATAGCTTTCTGTGAGCACAGACAAGCAGCTGATTCTGCAGAGAGCTGTGCAGGGCACTTTGAGGCCCAAACAGTCACCTGGCAATTGATGCTTGCAGAGCTATAGGAAGAGCTTTGAAGCCCCAGCAATCAGCTGATTAATGGGGCTTCCAAGTGCCACATACAACACAGAGCTTTGCAAGTGTTGCCAACCAGCCGATAGGCAGTGCCTGCAGCCTCCTTTTTGGCACAACCATATATTTACCTGCCCCACCTGACATCTTATATGGCATCAGGTGGAGGGCATGTGCATGTGGCTTGGCCAAAACAGCCTTATGGGCCAAATGGGGGTGCCTGGTGGGCCTAATCAGATCTGTGGGCTGGAGGTTCCCTAATATATCTACTCAGATTTAAGTTGTATTGAATTGAAAGGAACTTGCTTCCAGGTAAATAGGGTTAGGATTGCAGCCTTATTTGGTTACTA
The DNA here is from genome assembly GCF_009819535.1 of Lacerta agilis. NCBI lineage: Eukaryota > Metazoa > Chordata > Lepidosauria > Squamata > Lacertidae > Lacerta > Lacerta agilis. Next base: position 56,866,100 of record NC_046315.1, read on the forward strand.
AATCACTGATAACTAGCTGGTTTGTCCATTAACATGCAAGCAGGAAAACCGACCAAGATGCTTCATTAGGTCATGATGCAAACTTCAAGGACCCTAATGAAGGAGAAAATATTATTTTCAAAAGGATCAAATGGATTCACGGAAGATAGCTATTAGCCATGATCACGCTGGGAACAGACATGAATGAGCTGTTGCCTTCATGCTCGGGCATCTGTCTGGCCATTGTTGCATACAGAATGCTGAACTAGATGGTGCAGTCCAGCAAACATGCTCTAATGTTCTTTTTTGACTTTTACATTGTCCATTCTGCTATAACAAAACATATGCAAGGCTGTTCAGCATGCAGTGAGAGAGCGGGAGGTTGTGGTTTTGAAATGTAATGTATATTTGGGCAGGTTCATATCCTCTACTTTCTATCATTTTCTGGCTATGTAGATTCCTCTTCTCTTGGAGAGATGCAGGATGAATTTGCTTAGATTATATCAGGACAAGCTACTACTTTTGATGTGATGTTTTTAATCCAGAGGCATGATTTCAAAAAGTATAGAGGAAGAAATAAGCATTTGCACTTCCCACTATGACTGACATCTCTAGTACCAAGGATATAGATCTCATTTGATAAGCATGCCTAAAAATGCTCTAGGAAATGAACAAGTAGCAGTGTGCATTTTCTTTTGTTTATATGAGCCAAGTAAGGATGGATGAGAAACTGATGGATGAGAAACTGATGGATATGTCCATTCTGGCTTCTTGCTGCTTCTTATTTTTCCATTTTCAAGTTCTTCACTTTTGTGCATGAGTTTGCAAATTTTCAGTCAGCATTTTAGTACAAATTTCTTCTAACATACACATTTTGAAGCAGTTTCCTGTAATATATGCATTTTTGTGCATATTATTTGCTTGGGGAACTGCATCACAAAAATTGGAGAAGTGTGAATTTTAAAGTATAGCTGTGCTTTGGTTCACATACCATTTCAGAAAGTGTGAAATGGGTAGGTTCATACTGAGATCCAAATCAAACCAAATATATCCTCCATGGTAAAATGTTACATTATATGCACCCTAGCCATAAATGTATTATAATATGGACGAAGAGGACTTTTTGAAGATACCATAACTTACAGAGGCCTGTTTGATGGCCAGGCATGATGGTGGAATGTGCTGCTTTCAGAGCTATGGTCAGTCCCACTCCCTACTTTCTCTGCTTTTACCAAAGATGTGATGGCATATCTTTTTAATTTAGCCTTTTGCATTTTTCCTAGTATTGCTGCTTGTAATGTACTTCATGATGCTCTGTTGCTTTAACAGTGGTTATAATGCTGTTGTCTTGATTCTATTTATTTGCAGTACACTACTTTGGTTGGTTTACAGAAGGGTGGCAAAACTAGTTGTTGTTGTTGTTGTTTACAGAAGGGTGGCAAAACTTGTTGTTGTTGTTGTTGTTGTTTTATCCTCATTACTCCCTAAAGATGCTGTTCAGAATCAGAACCCTCTTGAACTAGACAATTTATAGAACACAGCTTGCTTACTTTGGTAAACTCTGGTATTACCTAAATAGAAACACATCTTTCAGTGGCAGATTAGCCTTGCTAAGACTACTCAGCCAATCTTACATAATAGGCTCACCTGTCTTTGCCCATATTTGTAGAATGGGTTGGATGAGAGCCCCTTTTTCTAAGGCACAGGCTATGCATTTTTCATTATGATCCCACAAGTAAGCCTTACTTGCCCATTCACCCATGGTAATTAATTTGCTTCACAGTGTATAGAGTATTATTAGCTCTTGTGATCACTTCTATGGTGGGCAAGTAGGTTCATCCAGCAAATAACCATGATTTTGAAAGACAGCCAAGGAAGCATCTTACTGGGGTCCCAATGGTGCTTCTGGGTGTCCCAGAAAGAGCTACAGTATGCACATGCTACAACCAAATATATGCAGGTTTTCTGCCACTGCAGTGTTTTATAGCTGTCAGTGGATTTATCCTACAGTCCCAGCATTCAGTAAAAGATGTCTGGGGGAGATTGAAGACCACTCTTCCCAGGATTACCTTGCATTTGCTAGTTTGAAAATTATTGCAGCAGCATTTTTCATTTGTATGCATGGAGAGAACCTGGATTTGCTGTAAATTTGTATTTCAAAGCTGATTTCTTTGTCCAACATCATTGGCAGTTTACATTCCTTGTCCCATACCCACCCCAGACATGGGAGATGCTGAGGAAATTGAAATAAACATGGAATAAAAACATAATTTTGTTCAGGTGGGTAATAAATCAGATGGAGAAATAGTTTTGCATGGGAAATGGAAAACATATGTTGTATTCCTTGAGCTTCATCATTTTAGTTTGCCGCCTATATGGTGAATCTAATGAAGGAAAACAAGAATATATATCACAAAGAAAATAATGCAAGCACAGGTGGCCTGTTCTAAACATTTCAAATGGGCAGGAAAAAGAGGTGTGTGGGTGTGACATTGAAAAATAGTGTATGAAACTTTTATAGCCATCTTAGCTGTAAAAATAGCCAACCTGAAATGGCAACTGCCTAGGGTCAAATGCTCAGCCTCTTTTTGTTCCTGGAATGTATATTGAAACAATTCTTGCCTATTCTCTGATTTCTTTTTGAACTAAATCTACCTATCCTGCCAAAATCTGAATCAATGTCACAGCAGCAGAGGCTAACTTACCTGTGCCTCACCAGTCAATTTCCATTCCTTATATACACACACACACACCAGTCTTTGAAGGGCTAAACCAGATGTGACAGAGTTCAGGATCTTTTTTCCTCAGACCTCAGTGTTTGTTTGTTTAATTTAAAGCAGTCTTGGAAGGCTGTGATTGGGGAGTTAAAGACCAGTGGAAAGAGGTTGCTTAGGCTTTCCCCATCTGCATTTGTCTGCTAAGAGTTCCCCTCCCCAAGCAACTTAAGTAATTGTCTTGCAAGGGTCACTGCCGGCAAAAAGGATCCACTGCATTGTAAGGGAAGAACTTCTGAAAGTAAGTCAGAAATGAATAAAGCATAAATGTTGGCATGTCTACGGCCAGGGAATGTATGCCCAGCAACATGTTTAACATTTCAAATGTGTCTGTGTAGAATACCAAGATGGAACACAGTCAAATGTCACAGCACGTTTTTTTTTTTTTTTGAAGGATAGATCATGGGTATAGTCACCTAGGGTCCCAGGTAGAAGTGGTGGTGCCATGGACCCCTTTTTTTGGCAGCCAGGCTCCAGCAGGGTCAGCATCCTATGTGAGGGGAGGCAGACTCCACTGGCCTTCAGGCAATGGTTTTTCCACCTGTCTTGCCCAAGGAACCTTTAGAAGGGAGTTGTTGCCATGGACATTATGTGTATGTGTATTCTAATGAGCTGAACAAAGTGAAAGCTTATGAGTCATGGGGGTGTGGAGAGCGTGTGTATGACCTTAAAAGTGTTTACCGTATTTTCCGGCGTATAAGACGACTGGGCGTATAAGACGACCCCCAACTTTTCCAGTTAAAATATAGAGTTTGAGATATACTCGACCGCAGATTCTCCACCCAGCGTATAAGATGACCCCCGACTTTTGAGAAGATTTTCCTGGATTAAAAAGTAGTCTTATTCTCCAGAATATACAGTAGTTTATTTTTTGGTTATTACTTTGCTAATGTTGTTAATATTGTTTTATAGATTAACAAATCAACACAGCATTTATAATCATATAATATGATTTTTGCTTTAATTGTGATGTTCAGCTTTCTGGGGAGTAGATTGGTAAGGTGCTGAAAAATCTTTAAAGATCACAAAACTACACTCTCAGAAAGCTTTAGTGAAAGCTTTCGCTCTGGAAGTTAAAGCGTATAATCTCAGACATGGGTGTGAGGCAGCATAGTGTGACGGTCATGAAGGGACCTTGCACTTCTGAATTTGCCACCACACTACTGGGACAGATCAACCAGAAAGGTGTGACAAGCTTTCTGCTGCTTGGAGCAGACAGGAGCACATGAAGAAATTAACCATACAAATTTACCAGCAGATAGATTGTCAACAATGGGTGGTTGCTACATTACTGCTCCTTTTCATCTAATACTAAGGAAGCCATTATGAGTTGGATGAGGGCTAGCAAATGGAGACAATAAAGCAGAAAACACAAAGGTTCTCCTGACCAGCAGGGAGATGGACTCAGAATAGGGATCAGTTCTTTTTGAGATGGGATAAGACTCCCCACTCCTGTCCTTCAACACTAAAGACTCTTCCACTGGTACTAAAAAACAAACAAACAAACAAAAAACTTCCATGGCATGTGGCACCCATAAGAGGACCTCGCTTGATGACCTAAAGGCTTGAACATGATGATCTTGGGAAAGGAGGTCTCACAGGGAAGCAGATCCCAGGCTGTTCAGGGCTTTACACTTCAACAGCAAAACCTTAAATTAATCAGAAAGCACATTTTAAAATGTTAATTAAGACAAGTACTTAAAAAACTGCAGATGGCAGGTGCTTCCTTAGAAAAGGCATTCCCCCTTCTCTCTCCCACAGGAGCAAATGCTTCTTTTGAGATGGTGACTGTGGTGACACATGCATGCATCATCTGAAAACAATGAAAGTCTGCCTTTTTCTTAATACCTATTGCTTTAAGTCATATGCAAATTTATATCAATTTGATTAATTAATCACTTTAAATTCATTTGATTAATTGACTAAGATTTCTTAATTGGGTGATGGCCCTGCTTGCGATGGTGTGAAATATGTGTGTGTGTGTGTGTGTAGTAGGAAGCTTTGCACGTGAACAGTCTTCAAATTACTATTTCTCCAAGCCTATGAAAATATTGTTCTTCAACGTGTGGGTAATGAAAATGCTGTGGGGAAATGGCTTTTGACAACTCACCATGGTAAAAACACAGCACCAGTTCATGTGCTTGAGGTCAGTTGTAATGCCCTGGACAGGGTGATGACACGACAGGAACTTCTCCCTGACTTAGAGGAGGACAGGGCAGACACAGAAGAGGAATGCTGAACCATTTTAAAGAGAAGGACAGTTGTGACTGCTGGATATGGCCGAGGGAAGAAAAAAGCAGAATAAAAAGTTTACGGAAGCAAAAGCAGGAGAAAGAAGAGCATTGCTGCATCAGGCCAAAGGCCCATTGAGTCCAGCATCCTCTTTCCCACAGTGACTGTTGCGATTTAGATACAAGTGGAAAGCCCACAAGCAGGGCATGTTCCCTAGCAAGCGGTGTTTAGAAACATGGGCTGCTGAAACCGGAAGGTACATGCAGTCATTCTGACTACCTGCTGAGCTGATAGACGGACCGTGTATTTGTCTAATTCTCTCTTAAAGCTGTCAAAGGTAGAGGTAGTAACCACATCTTGTGGCGACAAATTCCACAAATTATCCTGAAAAGTCAATGGGCAAGATAGAGAAGATAGAGAAGAAAAGGAAGGCAATGACTAAAAATGAAAAGCTGAGCAGCAGCCAGCCCATCACAAACAACAGCCAAGGTATCCAGAAGTGGAGAGAGTATGTAGGAGGGAGACTGGGTCTAAGAACATAAGCAGATCCCAGATGGATCAAGGTCATCATCAGAGTGGCCAATCAGATGGCCATGGGAAGCCCACAAGCAGAACATGAGCTTAAAAAAAAAAAAACCAGCCTTCTCCCCACTTGTGATTCACAGCAACTGGCATTCAGAGGCATACTACCACCAACAGTGGAGGTGGAGCGTAGCCATTGTGCCTTGTAGCTATTAATAGCCTTACCCGCCATGAATTTGTCTAATCCTCCTTAAAAGCTATCGCTGCTGGTGGCCATCACAAAATCATGTGGGAGCAAATTCCATTACAAAGCTACTCACAATCTTGGCTCTAGTTATAAAGCATTTGTGTGTAGGGAAGATATTTGATTTTTACTGTAAACCTATCCCTGCTTTGATGTTGTTAACTCAGGAAATATTATAGACATTATTATTAGTTTGGCTTACTTTAATAATGGCCCAGGGAGGGACTTTTCATGAATGTCAAACCCTTTTTGGTATAAGTATCCCCCCTCTCAAAGTTTGTTTTTTTTTACAATAGGCTGCTCCCGGATGGGATGAACCTCCTGCCATAGCCTAAACTGCCCTATTGACCAGGACTCCTCAGCCCAGTCCTAAGAAAAAAGTAAACAAAGAGAGAAGCTTTGGGTTTTACTCTCCCAAAGCTCAGAAGATAGAGTGTAGCAAAATCTTGGGAAATATCCTTATAACGCAGGGTTAGCTTTTACATCCATGCAATTCTAAGAACATGGGGAAGTTTCTAGTGATAAATTGCAGAAAATTACCTTCTAAAACTCCTGCCAACCTAGCAGTTCAAAAGCACGCAGTGCAAGTAGATAAATAGGTACTGCTCTGGTGGGAAGGTAAACGGCATTTCCGTGCCCTGCTCTGGTTCACCAGAAGCGGCTTAGTCATGCTGGCCACATGACCCGGAAGCTGTACACCAGCTCCCTCGGCCAGTAAAGCGAGATGAGCATGCAACCCCAGAGTCATCCGCGACTGGACCTAACGGTCAGGGGTTCCTTTACCTTTACCTTCTAAAACTTAGAAAGCCAAATGCCAAAATATAAAGATTTTTATAGAGTGAGAAGGGGAAGACAAGAATTACATGCACAGATGAAGTACCGGTAAGTAAATATAATTCCGCTAGTTACATGTTACTTGCTTGAACAGAGTTTTGAGTTTGGAGCACGTGCAGAAAGTGGCCTTTATCTATCCAGTGGAGAAAAAGAAAAATCTTTAACATATTCCAAGAAAAATGTCACCTGCTGAGTTTTGGCTCAGCTCTAATAAATACACAGTATGCTATTCACCACAATTATCCTCCCACCATAATATCCATTCTTGTGTGGTTTATAGAGGGTTTGTCCTGACTTAAGAAGGCTATGGCCCATGTCCAGTTTCCTCCTAGAAAGACACATCATACTTAGGGGGTTTAAGCCCATTCATTGGCCAATAATAATGTTCAGTTGAATATTATAGGCACAGCATACTCTTGATGCTTGGAACTCCCCTGTGACCCACCAGCTAAACTGGTTTGCAGAGTTACTCACTTCAGTGAACATTTGCTCTGAACTGCTGAGATTTTCCCATGCAGCTGAATAAATATAATTGGTAAGTGCACTTCTCTAGAGTACATCGCATTCTGTTCCTCTTTTCTGACGTCTTGCTCTCTGAAGCATGGGGTGGGGCTGCACAGTGAAGGACTTTCACAAAATAAAATAAGTGACAGTAATGCAGGCTACAGAGAGGCTCCAAGCGAGAGAAAGCCCACAATGCTCTTTGAAGTGAAGGGAGATTTCTGCATTTACGGTAGTTGAATGAAAGGATGTGTATGCTTTACCACTGAAAAGTTTGAAATTTTGAAGTATGGTAGTCTAGGAAGCTGTGTTTTTTTACCCATGTAGTTTTAAATAAAAAATGAGCATCCATTCTAGCAACTGGAGAAGCCCTATGGTTCAGTACTTCCATGATGCTGAGCGGCATTAACCTAGGACCATAAAATCACTCGGGAAGGCACTGAATAAAAATGAATGCCTAGCAGAAAAGAACCAAGATTAGAAGATTCATGGTAAGGAGGAAACTGAGTTTGCACTCAGTTCTGCTGGAGTTCATAAAAGGACCAGAGTATGTATTATATAGCAGTGTACAGCAGGGTTGGTATCCTGCAGTAGCAAAACATGAGTGTGGCAACTGACTTCTACTGTGCTACTGACTTCCCTTTAGCTAAGTCACTTTAAATTAATTTCCAAAATAGGCAGTCACAGAGACAAGGTTTCCCAGTGAATCATGTTTTTGTTTCAGAGTTCCTTTGGCTCACACTACAACTTGTACTATCACAAGTTAGAAAGGAAAGGATGGGGATTTACTGGGCTAACCCAGCAGCAGAAATGAGGCAGAGGGGTTGGGTGGGATGGCTGGGGAGGAGCTCAGTATGCCCTGCAGTGTATGTGGAAAGAAGTTTTTGAGATGCAAAAACAATTATGCTGACTCTCATAACCCTCTATAGATGGGTTTAGAGATCTTTCTGCCATGTGTTGAAGTGTTAATGTAAGAAACTATCTCTCAGTCTGTGAAAAAGGAAGCACCTAGAGACTTGGAGTGGAGGCAGGACATGTGTTGACTGAGAAGGCCCGATACTTAAGCTGATTTAACTTTATTTGGAAAGCAGTGAAGATGCAGGTGAATACCTAGCAAAGTAGAATGCCATGGTTAAAGTCACAGGAGCCAATTCCTAGGGGCCGAGCCCCCACGAAATAGATGAGCACTGTCATTCAAATGGTGTGTGTGTCTTGTGATCAATTATGCGGGGCAGGGCTTACCTTGCCCCACCCCCAATATTTTATTCAAGTTGGCACCCCTGGTTAAAGGTCACAGGGTAAAGCACAAGCTGTAGTATGAGCTAACATTGCTCTTCTTTTCCTGTCCATCTGGGCTGATACGTAGCAACAGAAGAGAGATTAAAGATCTATACACATCCATTCCTAGCAGAGAAACTATAATAACTCACCCAAAGCTATGGGTCCTACTCATAATACAAGTGATAAAAATTGATTATCCATTCCTACTTGTTTCATGGGCCATGGCTGTTTTTTCACTGGGATCATAAGTTGGTTTATACAGAGGGAGCTAAAATTATTTAAGCAGCAGAGTTGAAGCAGAGTATATGCTGCCCATAATGATGATCTCAGGCAGTTGCAAGGAGTAACTTTTGATCTATGGAAGCAGTCCTGATCAAGGCTCATTTGATTTTAAAGAGAGAGTTGCAAAGCTCTTCCTGTGTGCTGACACAGCTGCAGCAGGATTTTTTTTCTCTCCCATCTTTCAGTGGTGATGCTATCAGAACAGGACTTTGGGCCGCAAGTCCTGGGCCACACTTCTTTAAGCATAAAATATGTATCAGGACCTTTCCAAAAGATGTGGAGGGATTCTTATAGGAAGAGGCCTAGACTACTTGCAATCTCCAAAATCAAGATCAGAACTTTAATGATGCCTAGAAGCTAGTACAGTTTATATAGGTAGAACTAGTGTTATAAAGTTATAATATCTCAATTTTAGTAAAAGGTGGACTGACATATTCTGCACCAGCTGCAGCATTAGGGTAGCTGGGGCAGGGGTAGCCACTGAGGATGTGCGATTTGGAGGCAGAGAAAGGGCTAAGCAGAATAACCCACTCCTTCCACCCCCTGCTGCTTACAAAAGCTGCTTTTCCCATTCTAAATGGGCCATGGAGAATAATGGTATATTACTACCATGGTATGTAGGAAGTTTTAAGAAGTTGGGTTTGAATGCCTCTCTCTCCTTTCTTCCTGTGTACTGACTCTGGCACAGAAAGAATAACACTTACTGTGTGAGAGTAATTAGTGACTATCGTTATGCATACCAGCTTAATTATCTGCACAAATTAAGAACTAAATACTGAACTAATTAGAATATAGAAACACTCCTAAATAAATGGTTTTTTGTCAGTAGTGGGGACAAGCAATGAAAGGTGCTTATCCATAATCCTATGTGCATATGATATCCAAAAATACACTGCAGAGCACTGGATAGAGTTGCCCACTCCACACACAGGTCACCCTTCCCTTGTAGCTGTGTCTTCAACTTGATGTGCCAGAATTAGCAGATTACTGGATTCTTGCAGATCACACCACTGTGAAAGGGACCACTACAGGGGCCAGTTGTATAATTCGTAGCCCTAGCCTTAAACATTTCAAAACAAGGCTTCTGAAATTACACTTATTTGTGTCTGGTCCCCCAATGGGTTATGCAACATCAGGTAGGATACAAAAGGGGGGAAAAAACCCATCATGTTGATAATAAAATTATAATGAACCAAAGAACCAGATTTTCCAGGGTTTTCAGCTTGCTGAGAGTTAGAAATGAGGTAATGGGGAAGGCAGGTAGGGACCTGAAGGATGCAATAAGAGTCAGATGCAATGGGGGAGGGAGTGGTTCCAGGGGAATAGATGCTCAGCAGGTATTTATGGGCACAGATGATCTACGTTTAGAATGAATTCAATTCATGAAGTCTGATATGTTGCCTAAAGCGAAATTATAATTATTTTCCTCCAATGGGTAGTAGGGGGAAAGATGGTGGGGAATAGGTATGATAAAAAAAATTTTCCAAGTATTGAAAAGACCATAATATCAAAAGCCAATTAAGGTTTTACCTTTGGATTTCAGCCTAAGAAATTGGACCAAGCCCTTTTCAAAGCATTTCAAGTACTAAATGGTGTCCATTAATGTTTGATGGAACCATCATATTTCTGATATATATTTAAGAAGGTGAAGTGATGGGCATTACAAAGTCTAAAAGGAGCACATGATAGAAAGAGGGCTTTTAAAAAAGCAAACAAACCCATAATTAACACTTTGTAATAATGCCATTCATGTGTGCATGAATAAGAAATCTGAATTGTGTACAAACAGAAATTCCAAAATGTAGCACAGAAACAAGTGAAAAATGGCACCATTTTGCCATCTAGTGTAGAAGGCTGATACTACAAGTTAGTATTAAATGCTGGGTGCAATTAATTCCCACACAGTATCTTGAAAGCTTTAATTCCCTACTGCTACCTAGTATTCATTTTACTGATGAAGATTTTAATGGGAAGCAGAGAGTTTCATTGTATAGCGAAAATTACAGGAAGTGCAATTTCCTCCACCCCACCGCTTACATCCATGTGCAAATAAGGAAGCCACGATAAATATTTGATGGCTAATGGCTGTACAACCTCCATTTTATAAACCTTATCTTACTTGCAAGTGGTTCCACATTTTAGTAGTGAGGGAGGAAGGAGTCATCTGTGCAGTTTTGTGACTCATTTGAAAACCCTCTATTTAGCTCATCAGGCACTTCCTAAAAGAGGCTGTTAATAGCCACATTTAGTCTTACTCACATGTCAGACCATCACTGAGGAGCCATTCCCCTGTCATGCGCTATTCACACCTGGCACTTGTATGTTCACCATGAATACCTGCAGGAAAGGAGTCTCTGTAGGTACATCTGTACTTGCAAAGGCTTTTGTGCAATCTGGTTCCCTGCTTTACATGCCAAGGTTCATGATGCATGCACAGATGCCAGGGGCTACTAGTTATGTGCAATGTTACTCAGTTCAGCTTGCCTGACACACTGTTCTAACACATAAGTGAAACTTCTGAATAGGGTTATTGTCAATTGCCAACATATTTTGGTACAGAGCTGAAACTGATTGAACGCCCTCCTTGAGATGAGGCTGAAACTGCATTCAAGTTCCTCATTTAAAAGTTTGAAACAACTGCACAAGGTGCCTAAATAAGGAATGGAAATCTGTATGCTCTTGCACCCCAAAGTAAGCTTGGGCTACCTCATCTCATGCAATTTGATAATCTGGAGACTTTTCCGTTCAAGAAGACCAAGTGTTTTCCCCAGTGCAAAGCGCTGTTTTTGTGCAAAACACTTGAATGCGTGATGACCAAAAGCCACACTTACAAAGGTTCATGCTGAGGGGATGAGTGTTTAATTTGCTTATTTTCAGGGGTACCCAGAATAATATGGATCAGGATGGTTCAAAGATAAAATACTCTGGTTAAAGGAACCCAAATTTGATGTGTATGATACATCATTATACAAGCACTAAGTTCCCTTTTGGATACATTTTACATTTAAAGTACATGGCTTCTCCCAAATAATTATGGGGATCTGTAGTTCCTGCTTCACAGTACTACAGTTTCCAGCACCCTTAACAAATTGCATTTCCCAGGATTCCTTAGGAGAAGTCACGTGCTTTAAATGTATGTTCCATATGCTTTAAATATATGATATGGACAGTGTTAGAAACAGATATGAAAGCTAGGAGCTAAATGACACCTTAAACCTAGGTTACCAGCACAACAATGTCAAGGTGCACTTTTTTATAACAAGAATGCAAAGCTGAAAATGAATGAACTGCAGCTAAAATATTATGTTCACTTTTCACATGCTCTAGTCCTTCCCCTGCCCACACTCCTAATATTCTTAAGAGGGTCTCTTCTCTAGTCTTCAGAGAGTAACTGGAAGTGGGGAGGAAGAAAAAGGTCCTCCTTTCCTTCCACTCTGCAGTTTTAATCTGAAATCTTAGGTGTAGTACTGTGCCCAGAGCTCAGAAACTGCTCGCACTAATGAAATTCCCTGTTGTAAAATGCTCCTAGAACAATGGGAGTTTCGAACACTGGATGTGGATCTGCTCCCAGTGACTGATGAAACAATTGTATATATGAAGAAATTGTTTCATTGTTTTTAGTATTTATAAAGGTGGTTTTCTTGCTTTCAGAGTTTGCTGAAATGGTTATATTGTTTCTGGAATTGTGTATGTTTTATTCTGTTTTAACTTGTATGCTGCTTTGATGGCTTTATACTATGAAGCAATCTATAAATTTGTTAAATAAATAAAATAACTTCACAATAGTCATGTGAGGGATGTAGGCTAAGAGTTGGTGGCTGACCCAAGTTAGGAAGTGAGCAAAAATAATGAGAAATGAGTTTAAAATATGAAGTCACACATGCTCAGAGTAATTTCTTTTGAAGGCTGCCAAAATAATTTTGTTTGTGTTTTGCTAAGAGTTGTGCAACTGCATGTGCTCAAAGTATTTTTGTGTGTGCGGTTCATGAAAGTTTATCTTACTATATAATAAAATTGTAAGACTTTGGGCATGTTGCAGTTGGTGTGGCTGCCAATAAGTGGCCACATAAACTGCTGCATGATGACAGAACTGCATGTGGGCAGCCCATGCAGGCAGGTCAGATGAGTGAGTGCATGGGCAACCCAGGTGAGCTGCAGAGGAACAGACAAGGCAGAACAAGGCAGCGACCATCCTGCTCTGAAGCTGCACATCTCACACAATGCTGCCATTTCAGCCTTAGCAGCATTGGAGGCTGAGGAAGAGAAAAGCAGCAGCAGAGCAGGATGATTTGGCTTTGGCCAAGCAAGCAGGCAGATGGCTGAGGCCAGCAATGGGGTAAGGAGGAGATAACTGGGAATAGTTGGTGCCAAACAGGTGGGCTGGAAAGAGGAAGGTTGGATCAGTGTATGGTGGGCTTTGCAACCCTTTCTGTGCTTCCCCTGTTGTCTGGCGGGGGGAAGGGTAATGAAAAGGAGAAAGTTTTTAACCTGTAAGGGGTGTGGTGTTTGGCAGGAGTGTCAAATAGGATGGGTTGGCTAGCAATACAAGCAAGTGTGTAGCCCTTATTGTAATACCCTTGTTAGTCTTGAGGTATCTTAGAGGTGTTTTCTGGTTCCTTATTTTACACAGTCCATTTGGGGAGAAGGGAGCCTCCTATTCTTGGAACTGTTCTAGAGTCCCAACCAGTTTAATCTGGCCTTGTAGGCACTGAACCACCTGATTGGAAGGAAATACCTGTAGCAATCTAGAAAATGTAAGGACTTGAAAATATATTGTTTCCTTTTTATATATGAAAAATTCAGATTAGGAATGTGACAAAGGGATAAACGTGTGACAAAAGGGTACAGGACTCATTTCTACAATATTAATAATCTAATCTATAGAGTATTCTACCCACATTTCTCCCCAGAAACAATAAAACCATCATGGGAATGATGCAGGAGCACATTGATTTCATAAAAGATAGTACACAAACTGCTAATTTGGACTGCACATTGGAATCTAGTCCAAAATTGCTATCTGTGTAGACCAGTAGTTTTCAACCAGGGTGCCATGGCACCCTGTGGTGCCTTGAATGATGGTCAGGAGTGCCATGGGCAACACTGGCCTCTGTCCCTCTTTCCTTCCCTCCATCCTCTGATGCCGTCTTGCGTCTCTGTCTCTGTTGCAGCAGCCCTGGCTACAAGCTTTGCAGGAGAATGGTGCAGGCTGGCCAGGGGTTGCTGGTTGCCAGGAGCTGAGGCGGCATCAGAGTAAGCAAGCAAGCAAGTGGGCGAGGGAGGCCGGCCAGCCAGTTCACTAGCCCTTGCTGTTGGGAATGGACAGACAAGTTCCAGGCATCTGTGGGGCAGTGTCTTGGGGGTGGGTTGCAGCTCAGAGACTAGGGGTGGCAGCAGAGGACTCCGAATGAGAGGGGAGAGGAGAGGAGGCTGAGGGAACACTCCACAAGGGAATGTGTTCGAAAAAGGGTGAGAGGCTGCCAGCTCTGCAGGCAAGGGGTCACATAACTGGGATCCTGAGCCCCACAGGGGTGCTGCAGAAAGAATGCATTTGGTCAAGGGCAACTCAAGGAGGTTGAAAACCTCTGGTGTAGACCCTTGTGGATAATGTTTCAACCAGAAGAACCATCAAAATGTCTTTTAAAGTATGAAGCTGTGCTACCATTGCAGGACCTAAGCATGTCCTTTATTTTTAGATCATGGTCAATTACTTTTTAAAAGCACACATACAGACACCTTATTTCACAGTCCTTGTGTTCTAGGGCTGAATATGCATGTTCAGAGGACAGAGAAAGACAGAGGAGGAGGGAGGACATGACATTGCCTTTTTGTTTTATATTTTATCATTACAGATTCTGAATGTGTTGGGTCATTATCCATTGAAAGCAGGTCGAGTCTCCATTCATTAGTCATCTGCCACCAGCACATAAGCCTGAGTGTTCCCTTGGCTGGTAAACAAGCATAAAGAGCACTGTAACACTTACTAATTAGTTTCCCTATACAGTATTTCATCAGCATGCTTTTCATGATTACTATTATCCTCACAGTGAGAAGCACTAAATACTTTGGGTTTGCAAAAATGTGAATTGGAAAGAAAGAAGTTTCCCTGCTCTTTCTCCCTCTACATGTCAGGCATCTTCTTTTATAGATGTATTTATTGCAAATACAGTATACAAATGCAAGAGCAACCTGTCCCAAGCTTGCTGTTCAAAACATGCACAGGAAATGGGCTGGGGCTAATTAATCACCTCCTTTTCCAAACCGCAAAACAGACTTTGTTCTGGTAACCCTTCTCTGCCCATGGCAGTTGAATTTGTATGCTTCCTTTTAGACAGAGGCCACAGATTTTATGGCATTGCCTAGTTTTGGACAATTAACACTTCGGTACAAGCTGCAGAGCTTTAAAGTGTATTGATGTGTCTTTGTGTGGTAGGCAACTAAGTTTTACTCGGAGTGGATCTACTGACAGTAATATACTCATGTTCATTCATTTTAGTGGGTCTACTCTGAGTAAAACTTAGTTGAATATCCCCATTTTGCCACCATTGCAAACTGACTTTAGGATAACCTTGTGGTATATAGCCATTTCATTTTATCCTGCTCTTCTGCCAAAGATGATATTGTAACTGTATATCTCCCTTTTAACCTCACAACAACCTTGTGGGGTAGGTTAGGCTTAAGGGGGAGGGGACTGGGGAAGGCAACCCAATGACCAAGAACGTCTCCTTGTTCTAAGTCTAGCGCTCACAACTGCTACACCACACTTGCTTTCAGTGTCTGTTTTGATGGCATAGTAGTAGGTTTAGTGCTCATCACATGTGTAATAGCTGGCAGGGCTGTTCCTAGAGAATGACCATCTTCGGCACCTGTCAGGGTCTCGTTCCCTTTGTAGTGTGTTGCTCATGAGTAACCACCGATACCTGCATTAACTATAACTATTTATTGTGCCTTAGCTATTTACAGCAAGAGCTCTGCAAAACATGTCTGCTCAATCGGTATCAGTTTCCGGAACTGGAAGGCGTCTGTTTGCCCGCCAACACCACAGCCTTGGCATTCTTAGATGACGTCTGCGTCGCCTTCTTCCCCCTCTCTGCTGGTCCTCCTCCGGAACTGGCATCTCACCCTCCGCCTGTCTGTGGCTGACGGTGCTGGGTCTCTGTCCTTCCCTCTCAAGCTCTGGCACCTCCCTTTCTTCAGGAGATATCTCATGACGGGGGCTGGGTGAGGATGAAGTGTCCGTGGAGATTATTGGCTGCGGTTACCTATAACACAGTGAACCCTCTTCCCTTGATGAGTCACTTTCTCTCCCCCCATCTCTGGGCTGTTGCCCTCTCTCCCCCTCCTCCTCACGAGGAGGCACTCTTTCCCTGACAGCACCTCTTTCCCATTGGTTCAACTTTTGAATATTGAATCCTTCCTTCCTAACCAGGCACCTGTGTGTTTCGCATAAGGCATGAGACAGATCTGGGTAAGAGACTGGCTTTATGTTTTAAAAAACAAGGACCAACTATTGCTTCATCATCTCAGAATCCTAGATGTAACTGGATACCTGTAAGCACCTAGGAGAGACTAATTAAGTCTACAGGGGGTCCAGACTCTGAACTTTCTTCTTTAAAAAGCTACATTTCTAGCCCTTCTAAAAAGGAAGTTATAAAGCAAACTGTGTAGGCAATGTTCTAAACAATTTCTGCGAGATGAGCCAGCCTAGCTGCTCTTATCTTTCATTGATTGTTTTGGCCAATGAATGAAATCATAGCTGTAATAGAGGACTGAGTTTTTTGGACACCAGAAAATAGGAATCTATGGGGTCCTAAAGAGCTGCTTCTCCCACACCCTTTATCTTTCCTGCTTCTGTCTCATTTTCTATTCCTAGTTCTAAAGATTTACTTAGATTTCCTGTTACTGACAGCTGTCCTTCTTTTTGTCCTAAAAACTAGATTTCATCTTTCCTGTGGTGGGCCCATCTGAAACCAGGTACTCCCTAGACGTTATTTGCTGTCAGGGCCGTCTTAAGTATATCCGGCGCCATGGCACAAAGATACCTCTGGCGCCCCTTGCGCTCTGCTGGGCAGGGCCAGGCGCAGCAGACAGCTGGAGGGTGTGGCGGGTGGGGACAGCGAACTCACGCTCCGCCAGGCAGGGCCAGGTGCAACAGGCAGCCGGAGGGCACGGAGGGGCAGGCGGGGATGCCGAACTCACGCTCTGCTGGGCAGGGCCAGGCGCAACGGGCAGCTGGAAAGTGCGGCGGGGCGGGTGGGGATGCCGAACTTGCACTCCGCTGGGCAGGGCCAGGTGCAACGGGCAGCCAGAGGGTGCAGAGGGGCGGGCGGGGACACTGCCAGCTGTGCTCCGCCTCCACCTGCTCGGCCGAAGCAGCTGTGCGGCGCTGCCATCCAGGGTGCCCTGACTGCCGCGCCAACGGGAGGCTTGCTGATGGCCTTCCCGTGTCCACAGCCCGAGAAGAGGTGGGCGAGAGCGGCACAGCCGACAGGGCTGGAGGGCAGAGGTGCCCTCCAGGCCATGGCGCCGTGGCGCCTTGTGCCAGTAGCCTCAATGGCTAAGACGCCCCTGTTTGCTCTAAACACTACTATGCTGTATATGTGGGAAGATGCTAAAGATCCCACCCCCTGTGGCAAAGACAAAATGTAAAAACTTTGCAAAGAGGTTTGGGCATATTCCATAGTAAGCACCTGTCTGGAAACATTCAAAGTATTTTTGTAACAGTCAGTTTATGCAGTGGCATTTCCTCCACCATTGTCTGAAGAATACAGTCTCCTCATCCACCTCAGGATTCTATTACAGCCACCTGCTCTGCTTTTTGTGTAGACTAGGCCTCAGCTTCCAGCCACAGGGAGTATTCTGTTTCACCACGTAGCCTGGCATTTGAACATATACACAGGTAAAATGTTGATGAGCATAAAATGGCTACAGAAGAGAATGCGCCCACAAAGCCTGCTGTTTGACACAGCTTGTTTTCTGTCACCGAATTTGGCAGGCCACCCAGTGGGAGCCAATTTATCACGCGTTTCAGGCAATCATCCCTCATTCATCAATTTTAGTGCTGAGTTGGAGACAGAGTGATTAGGCATGCCAATCATCACCTCAGAACGCCAGGGCACATCCAGTTGCTTGAGCTGCCGACATATCACAAAAGATGAAGAACAAGTTTGATAAACGGGGGGGGGGGGGGTCAGGTACGAGTGCAGCTGTGAAGCCTGAAAGAGAATACCAGACAGCACAGTACCTGCT
Organism: Lacerta agilis; assembly: GCF_009819535.1. Classification (NCBI taxonomy): domain Eukaryota; kingdom Metazoa; phylum Chordata; class Lepidosauria; order Squamata; family Lacertidae; genus Lacerta; species Lacerta agilis. The sequence goes on from NC_046315.1 coordinate 56,883,998, forward strand.
AATACATGTCACTTTGCATAGGCACACACACATTCACACACCAAAACCAGCAACAACATTATCAGATTAGCAACACCTGCATCCAGCAAAAACATAGCCTAATGGGTAAGAGAGCTGTCAACCGTCATTGACACTATCCAGAATGGCACAATACATTATGCAGGCAAAAGAGGCAGTGTTTTAATGGGTGTGATTATAATGGTCTTGAAAGAAACAGAGTTATTTGGCCTGAAGTTTGATGCCTCTGTTTTGCCAGTGAACCTACACTGTGATACCTCTTAGCTTATACATGGAGTGGGAAGCAGGGGAGGAACATAGAAGGAAAATGGAGTGCTTGAAGGTGCATTCTAGCAGGGCAAAGTCTTCTCGCAGAAGCATGCTTTAATTGCAGGCAGGACCTTCTGACAATGCTCTGCATATAGGAATGTGAGGAAGGGGTGAAAGTGCTCCTTAGGTATGTTTTATGCCAGTGGCCTCTACTCTATCCCTGTATACTTGCCCCATAACTCTGCTTAATGGCACTGAGTTAGCACTTCTCAATCACCCAAAATCCACTCCTTCAATCCAAGCCACTCCCCCACCCATCAGAGGCAGATTTAGCAGAGCATGACCAGTATGGTTGCACTGGGCGTGAAGCTTTGGGGGCACCGCCAGGGAAGCCACAACTGTGGTTTAGAATGGAGAGACATAGGGGTGCTGGATTTTGGTGTCATACATGAGACTGCTGAAATTTGTGACCCCAAGATCCGCCACTGCCCTCACAGACAACGTTGTTTCACTATCAGATTTGCTTGAGAGAGAAACTACGGTAGCTATCAAAGAAGCATTACAATAGGGATAAAGCTAGGAGGAAGAAAGATAGCTTATGGAACACTGCCTTCCTTTGGAAAAATGAGGAAACCCATTCTGTGATACCATTCATGTTGCATCAATACTTTTTGGAACCATGTCATAAATTCTAGAAACTGAACATGTACATAACCCACAACCATTAATACCCATGGGAGGGATGCTATTTACCACAAGAGGAAGTGGGTTGAAATTACAGTTATTTTTCTTGATAATTTCAATATAGCATACACAGTGCATTGTATTTATATCACACATGCCTATTATAGACAACTGCTTATATCAGAAAAGGAATTTCATAATGGCTGTAGTCACTGGCTTTCAGATAGTCACCACTCCCAACTACTTCTCTGGTAGAGTTGCCATATGTCCAGGGAAACCTGGACATGTCCTCTTTTGGGTGGCCAACATGCCCACCCAGGTGGATTTTTACATTTTAAAGGAAATAACTGGGTTGGGGGGGGGGTTAGGAGGTGGTTTTTTGTTTTTTGTTTTTTGAGGGGGACACATGCTCAGGAGGGCATGTGGAAGTGGAAGCGGAAGCACCACAGCAGAGTGAGGCTGTAGCAGCAAAGATCAGGTAGGAGCTGGAGTCCTGCCTCCACTCGGGTTGGCAGCGCTCAGGCTTGGGCTGTTCTGCACATCGCGGCTGCTGCCAGCCCGAGCTAGGGAAAGAGGAGCGCAAGCATGGTGGCCCTATGTGCCTCTTGCCCCGGCTCGGGCTGTCCTCTTTTTTGCTCTTCAAGATATGGCAACCCTATCTCTGGCTTTGCTTTCTCTTCTGCCCACAGGCCATGAAGCTCCTCAAGTGACTCAGTTTGAAATACCTCTCAGGGTTGCTGTGAGGCTAAGATGGTGGCAGGGAAATATTTGCTATTCTGAACTGATTGGAGAAAGGGGAGGGCAAAAGTGTAATTTAAAAAACCCAATATATTTTATTCTTCGCACTCCTGGTTCAGTGGAGATGTGCATAAAAGCCTTTCTGGTGGTAAGTCAAGATGGAATCCATTCGTCTCCTAGCAACTACACAGTAGAAATTGGGGTAATAATCCCTTACTTCCACTACCCTTTCTAGACCTTCTTCTAATCTGCTATCTCCACAGAGACCAGGTCTAGCCACTTTATCAGTGAGCAAAAAGCTTTGTGCTGAGGGGACACTAAGAGGGAGAAGACCTTTTCTGTTGTGGCACTCATGTGGAACTCCCTATCCCAAGGGGTTTATTTGCCTCCCCTTCCTAGTCCTCTACTGACTGAAGGCACTGCCATCTTTCGATACAACCACTGCTTGAATGTCTGTTTCTCCTATCTCCTTGCTGTTTACTTTATACACTGCTTCTTGGTTGTTGAATAGTTTTGTTGTTTGCTGCTTAGATTTTAAAAATAATTTTATCTATTTACCTCCTAACACTTATAGCCCACCTTTTCCCCATCATGGAACCAAAGGCAGCCAACATGTGGTTCCCAAGGAGTCACCTGTCCAGAAAAGGAACAGACTGGGGATCCATTTGTACTTTCCATTTCCCATAGTAGTTTAACCATCAATCCCTTTCCTCAGGGAAGTCTGGGAATTCTGTGAGGAGACTAGGGATCTCCTAGCAATTCTCAGCATCCTTAACAGACTACATCTCCCAGAATTCCTTGAGGGTAGCCATGACAGTTTAAAACACTATGATACTGTGTTATATATATACTGTAGTGCAGAAATGGAGCTTGGCTTCAGCAAGGTGGTGGCTTCATATGCCTTCAGATGAATGCTCTGGGACCTTATTGAGACAAGCTGTCTTGAGTAGTTCCTTGGAATCAAACGGTAGGATAGAGATAATAAATAAATAAATAAATGCTTTCTCCCAGAAGGCTTTCCACAGTTCTTGGCAACATAATAAAATAATTTTTTTGCCTTGCATATGCATGTTATGGGACCTCAACTGTTCATCTAAATCCAGTGTTTGTTGTCACCTTAATTAATATCTTCAGCATCAGCTCAGAATGTGAAGCATCCTGGATTAATTTGTTTTAAACCATGGAAACTGAGACAAGGGAATGTGGAGAGAAATGGGATTGTCTGATCTTTTCATTGCTTTTGAGCATCTTGCTGACATACCTATGCTTCTCAGGCTGTCATTCTTCTGATCAGGGACAGCTTCTGCCTTGGCCTCGTGCATTAAAGAGTCCCAAGTGAAGAAATTGGTTTGATTGAACTAGAACTTGCCAGAGGGTAAAAGAGATATTTTACATTCAAACGTATGATGCAATAGTCCATAACAGATTTTATTCTTGAGTGTGTGTGTATGCGTGCATGCATGCATGTGCGTGTTCACACATAAATCACGCTAAGTTTGTTGATGAGTACAGAATTGTTTATGATATATGAACTTACGTCTGGTTGGTTTTTTAAAAAAAACAATTCCAATTTGTGTCAACTGCATTGGCTCCTCCTGTTTGACCAACTCATGTTCCTGGTTGTTGTTGTTGTCGTTTAGTCGTTTAGTCACCCCATGGACCAGAGCACGTCAGGCACTCTTGTCTTTTCTGGTGTAAGCCTTTAAAGCCCTCGATGATCTGTGACTACAATACTGACTTAAAGGTCACACTCACCTATATGAGGTGACTTGTTCTGTTAATTTGTCTGCTGAGGCCCTCCTCTGTATCCTCTTACCTTCATAGGTTAGGCAGGTGGGTTCAAAGGACAAGGTTTTCTTAGCCACGACAACTAGGCTCTGGAGCTCCTTTCCTTAGGAAGTTGTTTTCTAGCCTATTGGTAGACTGCAAGTCCCCCCCCCTTTTGTTTTAGAATATATTTGGAGGCACGGCCTAGGTCTATTGTGATGACTTTTAAACATCTGCTGCTGCTATCTCATTAATTATGCTCTTGTGGTTTGTATTTATTACCATTTTTTATTCTTAGCCGTTTTGGTGTTCTATTCCTTTAAACAAGGCATGGCCAAACTTGGCCCTCCAGCTGTTTTAGGACTACAATTCCCATCATCCCTGACCACTGGTCCTGTTAGCTAGGGATGGTGGGAGTTGTAGTTCCAAAACAGTTGGAGGGCCAAGTTTGGCCTTGCCTGCTTTAAACAGAAAAGCATTACTGACTCTGGCTGTGGAGGCAGAGAATTGCCACTGATAGGCTTATCCTCCGTGACTTTATCTAATCCTCTTTTAAAACCATCCAAGCTGGTGGCCTCCACTGCCTTTTGTGAGAACAATTTCCATACTGGCAAAACCCAGAAGTAACCATTCATCTGGCTGTGTAGGACTGTAGTGTATAATGTATATCTGGGGTATATGAAGCAGAGGCAAGTGTGAAATGGTGGCTGAAACAAGCTGAGGGAAGAGGTCTTTGTGTGTCACAGAGAGAAACAGTGAGAGAGACAGATTATTCAAAAGCACATGGTATAATTTTCTAGAACCATGCAACTTCAAAATACTGATGGGGTAGATCTAATTGCTCTTACATTGTGGTGAAATATAAATCTAGCCACATGAGGGTGTAATTACAAGAAGGCTTAACTAATGGAGAATGACTGAAGGTACAGTACTCGGTTTCTAATGATTATATATAACTAAAGATTTCTCTTAGATAATCCTGTTTTAGACCAGCTCAACAATACCACCTCAAATGCAGCACCTAATATGATGTGAAGTTCTAATAAAATCTAAGGTACATTTTGCTTCATAGCTGAGATGAGCAAGAAATCAGCAGAAACCAATTTTCTTTCTCCAGATTTTCTCTGGTGAGGCATTTGGCCTTATTTGTTTGTTTGCATCATGCTTACCCATGTTGAATATGCATAACAGAGAAAGAAACTGGTTCGGTTTTTTATTGCCCTTAGCCCATCCAGCATTATTAACGACCCATCTTTATGTAAGCATTTCTTCCCATGTTCATCTTTGTAAATTTGCCCACCTGCATTCATTTTGCAGCCTGCATTTTCAGACCTTGTAGTTTTTAGAGTCACATTAATCTGCAGTGGATTGTTATTGGGCCGACTATCCCTTAGGGGGTGTAATGAAACACATTCATTAATTCTTGGGGCAAGAGGGCTAATTACTTTTTTAAAAACCTCTGCTAATTGCCAATAACACACAAAACTCCCTCCCTCCCTTTTTCACTTTCTGGTCTTGTAAGGCTAGTTTGATTTACATTCCACAATGTACCTGCTAAAAACTAGAAGGGAAAACACTGCATGTTGTTCAGCAAGAACTGGAAATGATAAGCAGTGTTGTATAGTGGTTAGAGTATTGGACTAAGACCTGGGAGACGAGGGTTCAAAACCCCACTTGGCCATGATCCTTGGGGCAGTCACTGCCTCTCAGCCTAACTGACACATCATTTTTGGAGGGGAAAGAACCAAGTACGCCACCTTGAGTACCTCAGAGAAAAGAGAGCATATAGATGTAATCAATCAAAATAAATATACCTACCTACCTAACAAATAGGTTAAAGTAGCTTCTTGGCAAAGGACTTGGCTTGCTATAATGCAGGGCCAGTTCTGACTTTCAAAATAGCAGCCTTTGCTACTGCTATTGGGATACCATTAATTCAGACATGTAAATAGCCACTTATGGTAAGTAAGAACAGCCACCAGTAGCCAGGCAGAGAAGCATTATAAATGTTGTTTTTGCCCATTTTGGCCCCAAAATCCTGATACTGGTCTGCGCATAAACAAACAGGCTGGTGAACACTTTTTTTAGGCAGGGGGTACTGACAACTGTGAACCCAGACTTGAGTTGGCTAAGTCTGAACCAAGAGGAAGAACAAGCAAAGTAATAGGTCCTCAGCGTGGAGAAGATGGAGAATGCTATTGGGTGACAGAGAGAAGACAGAACTGCTCATCACCTACTTTGCTTTTGTCTTCACCCAAAAGGAAAGTAGTGCTCAACCTGGTGATAACAGACTAAATGATGCAAGGAGGGAACTGCAGCCCAGGATAGGAGAAAAGGTGGAAGGGAACACTTAGCTACTTTAAATGAATTCAGGTTTCCAAGGCCTGATAAACTGCACCCAAAGGTACTAAGAAAGCTTGCGGATGTATTCTCAGAGCCTCTGTTTATAATTTTTGAGCATTCTTAGTGAACAGGTGAGGTCCCTGTTGCTCTGAGGAATCAAGGAAGGCCTGGCTTGGCTCTCTCTCTCTCCTTGCTGCCTTGTCATCTTACATGCATTTGCATCTCTTGTATTATTCCCACTGCTCATGCAGCTCCACATTGCTCAGCATCAGCCAGGAAGCCAAGTGAGCAGCCACCCAAAGAGAGCAAGGCCTTCTCTGAGCCGTCTGCAGCTCTTGTATTGTTTCTTGTCAAAGGCTGGCTCTGGCCATTCTAGCTTTGGCAAACTGACACCTCCTTCAAATGCCAAGCCAGCCTGCTGCTTCTAGGCTGTACCATGCAGGACGATGTTCATCTTCTAAATTAATGCAGCGGGTGCCAACTCTCTATCTGCATCAATGCTGGGCAGCTTGCATACAGCCCCACTAGGAATTTTGTTTTGAGGCTCAGTAAGCAATGTTTGCAAGCTCTTTCCACCTTTGCTCTGCTTTGCTTGATCAGATTAAGTTTCCCAGCCAGCTGAGAAGTGGCAGGTTGTGCGCCAGGCTTTCTTTTCTGGGGTCCTGAGCATGATGGAAACTCTTGAATTAACATCCATTTGGAGGAAGAAATCTTTTGTCCAAGATAATTTGGAGATGTGCTTGCATGCAAGGCAAAGTTTAAAGCCCTTGGCTAGGCTTGGTCTTTGCTAAGGGCAGGGTTCTTCCAGAGGGGCGCTCATTGCAGGGTGGATGTTCTCCATGCAACAAGGTTGTTGGCATCAAAATGCCAGCCAGTTTTTCTCTCTCATTTCTCATTTCTCTCTCATCCAGATTTATCCTTCCTAGGGAAAATCTTTTTTTTTTTAAAAAAAAAACTACTACAGTTGCCAGTGATCCATTTGTGATATTTGAACAACCTATTTACAATATTAAGCCCTCACCTGGAAGCACCCAGAAATCTCATAGTTCTAGCACACTCCTCAGCCATGGGGCAAGCTCCACTTAGTAACTGAAATGGCAGGCATTCATACCAGCAAATCAAATACCAGCTCAGCTATCTGTTTTGCTCTTTCTCCAATCTTTTAAGCAAGTTGTCTGCCTTTAAAAAAAAGCTTTTTGAAAGCACAGCATGAACATTCATGTCTTTATCTGTCTTTTAAAAAGAAAGAAATATTTAAATGCACAACAACCAAAGACTTGGGGGGGGGGAGAGTCTTGGTGACATTACAGCGGGGAGCAAATCACCACTGTGCAGTGTCAACTTCTGGAAACCCACAGAACCAACCCCCAACCTCAGCTTAGGAGAGGAATAGATGCATTTAGATTGTATGCAGTGAGGACATTTCTAGGTTGGCCCCACTGTGTTGTGTTATTAAAGCTGCTACTCCAAAAGGCAGAAATGGAGACCCAGTGGTGTTTGAGATGTTTAGGCTCCAATCCCCATCACCAACCAGCCAGCATGGCCAATGGTCAAGGACTATGGGAGTCCCAATACTCCCCCCCCTTCAAGAGTTATAGTCCTACATTACCAGCAGCACATTTGATCAGAGGGCCACAGGTTTCCCATCTCTGCCCCCAGATAATATGGATTTTGCTGCACTGAAAACTGCCTGGAGTGCTGAAATGGCATTACTTGAAGAACATAAATGTGTGCAATGAACACCCAATGATTTGCTACTTCATTGCAAAACAGCATTGTGAGAAGGGTATTGGTGCAAGAAGAGGGAGTGCTTTGTCCTTCACCCCCCATACTCATTGCTTTGCCTTGTTGTGGCTGTGAAAGCATTCCCTTCTAGCTGTACTCCAAATTGTCCACCCCTTTGCAGCAAAAAAGGCGGGCCATTGGAAGTTTCATCACATGCATTCACACGCAGTTAGGCCTTTGCACCGTTTGCCAAGCAGGCAGAGCCAAGCTTTATCACCCCCTTTCCAGCTTTAATTATAGCATGACACCAAAATTGATCAGGGGAAGGTTATACGGGCAAAGACACAAAATGCCAGGAAGCTTTGTCTGCTTGTTAGGCTGCTGTTAAGGCTTTGGAGCAGGGCAGGTTAAAAAGGCGGCACCCTACTTCTGATTCACAAAGGGTACTCGTGATTTAAAAATCACCACAGTGGAACATCTTTGCTGCACCTCCACATGCCTCTCTCTCTGCGTCACCATTGAGCAGAAATCAGAAAGAGAGCCCAGTTTGTGCTGTGAAAGCATACCTTTAATTAGAGTTGCCATTCCTGCCCCCCCCCTTGCCCGCTCTCCTCCTGCTCATTTAACAGCAGCTGCACACAGAGAAATTAGGCAGGCTTTTCTAGCAGAGAGATAAAGCAATGAGGAAGAAAGCTCCACCTGCTTAATTTCTTCCTGTTAGTCTGCTGCAAAATGCACAGGAGCAAAGCCAGGAAAATGTAGCTGCCCTAAAAGCATGGCCCCACAGTTAACAGGGTTTGCCCTCTCTGCTAGTTTTTATCAGCTAAGAGGTGCAAGGGTCCAGAGCGCAAGTGGTTGCCCTAACCAATCCAAGCACTTTGTCCACATCCTTGAGGCTTACTGAAACTCACCCAACACAACAGGACTAGACAGTGCTCTGGACGCCCCTTGATTCATCTGCTATAATAGCAGGCAGTATATCCCAGTAGATGCAAGCAATTTTATCCTCAAAATGCTATAAAAACAAGTCATAATGAGCTACTGTCAGTTCTACCACCTCCTTTGGGCCGGACCCTGTATTACCTGGAAAAGCTCTACTGGACAGCATAATGAGGACCCCCCAGTAGCTGTGGCAGCAGCACCTTCAGCCAAATGTTCCACTGTAGCACTAAGAGGTAACCAGGGGTGGAGCAAGGGGGGTGCATTGGGGGTGACCCGGGCGCCACCCTGGAGGGGGGGTGACACTTGGCGCCCCTCGTGACTCCCAAGCTGAGCCCTGCCACCCAGTAAAAAGCCTCGCTCGGTGGCTCGTAAGGTTGCTGTGCGCAAGCAGCAGCACGGAAGACTGCGCATGTGTGGCATCCCGTGTGTGCGTACTCCGTACGGAATGCTGCACATGCACAGTCTGTCCATGCTGCTGCTCCCACAGCAACCTTATGAGCCGTTGAGTGAGTGGCAACTCGTAAGGCTGCCGCGCGTGAACAGCAGGACGGATGAGCTGTGGCACCCCGCCTGTGCTGCTGCTCACGTGTGGCAGCCTTACAAGTTGCTGCGCGTAACAGCAGCATGGACGGACTGCGCATGTGCAGCATTCTGTACATAGTGCGCACACACGGGATGCCGCACATGCGCAGTCTGTACAGGTGCCTTTTTTTTTTTGCACCAGTGCAGTCTGGGCTTGCTACGCCGCTGGAGCTAACTGATGCTTCCATTTCCTTATGAGCTGATTGCAAATTTCCAGCTCCTTTTCCTCATGACCTAATTAATCTGGCTGAGAAAGAAGGGCTTATCCCCCTGAGCATCAGAGTATTGCCCACTTGGCAGATCATGCTGGTACGCAGCAGTGCTGCTACTGCCAGAGCTTAGGGGCACCATGCAGGGCCCAGCATCGTTGTCTCTCCCCTGACTGGGTGACTGGGATTCTGAGTCAGAACCTCAAGGCAGACATCCTGCCAGGCAGGGAAATGAGGCTGCAAAATTGCCCCAGGGACCTCTCAAGACCTGACCTAAATTGTTTTACTCAATCATAATTAGCGATTCTGGTGCTGCTGCACTAGGGGACAGTAGGAGCCAAGAAGCAGGGTCCGCTTCTCCAGTGAACCTTGGTGCTAAACGTTTATCAAAGCACCAGTGCTTTCAGGAGGCTGCACAGTCATGAATGTCTCTTTCAGCTGAGATGCGTCCAGATGCTCCTTTATCTTCACTCAAATTAACAGCTTGCTATTGCATTTTGTACTTGTGTCACTTTCAAGCATACTTTTAATGTTCAGGTAGTGAACATATTTACACGGTGAAATTGGTAGTATCTGGTATGTGCATGCCATCTAAAGAAGCAATTTAATTATGAATACTAGGCAAATGCATTATATATGAGAAATAGAAAACAATTATGTCATACATACACACTTTGAATCACATCTGCAGTTGTAAGATTTTCAGACATATGTGGGGCAGCAACCCAATGTTGAATATACATACAGCTTGTAATATCTCTTTTCTCCAGAATTAACAATATGGAGAAACCAGACAATGTTGTTGTCAAATTGCTGTAGGGCAGTGTATTTTATGTTGTTGCAATTTTCCATAACCGATTTGTGCCCTCCGCCCTAAATTGGATGATAACTGAAGTGCTACCCTATCCGGTGTGAACATAAAGTTCACATGTACACTTCCAAGCCCTGAAATAAACCATGTTCAGATGATGCTCCATCAGAGTGATGGGGTGTGTGTGTGTGAAATGAGGTAGGAAGGAATGTTTTGCACATACAGGCTTTCATAACATTGCCATTGAAAAAAAGAAGTCTGTGTAATTGCTGAAAAATAAAATGGAGGCCAGTAGAAATCCGTAATGGTTCCATTTATTAATATGTATATCACAAATACTCACAATATCAATGCATTCTTGTTGGCATGCTAGACAGAGGCCTTATTTAAAAATTCCTATTCTTTTTTAAAAAGGTCTTAAACTTTTTCTCCCCAACCCCAAAAAATATTCCACACACACTTCCCCCCCCCCCCCCATAAGTTTGATTGATTTGACAATGTATTTGGTGGCAACTTCAATGCAAAAGGATAGTAAAAGAAATAAAAGGACGGAGAAGAAAGTAGTGTTACGGCACAGTTTGAGTAGTTCATAATTATCTATTTTTTTAAAAAGCAGAAATTACTGGTTTCACAGTAAGCAAACAAACACAGCTTAGTAAGTATTACACAGGTTCAGATTCAGAGGCAGAATGCACTAGACAAAGGCCTACTGGCAACCCACTAGGTGTACAACATTAAGAATCAAAGGTGCAGCAGAACATCAAAAGAACAATTTCTCTCAAGCAGATTTTGGACTTTTTTCAAGTATCTTCATGAGTTATGTAATTGATTTCTTCTTGGGGCAGTTGTGGGGGAGGGAGTGGGTACATTGGAAAAACTTTAGTAAAGCAGTAAACAAAAATCAAGAAATTAAAAATCTGAAAAACCAAATAATATATATATATATATATTTATATATTTGTATACAAGTTTAATATGGATGTGTGCGACATTTATTAACCATAGTGAAAGGCTAATCTCGCCCTCCAGTCACTACATGCACAGCCCAATCATTGCTGTTAATAAATTACCTCTGTTAACTTTACAATGCAACTACAGTCTGACCAAGAACATACATATAGTGCCATCATATGCAGAGCCTTCAGGATGGAGTGTACAGTACTGGATGCTGAATGGTTCAGGCTACTTTTGCGGCACAACAGTACTTCACGGAATGGTACACTACGCATGGTACAGAGTTTAGAAGGTGGTGGCTTTATGTGTGTGTATATGTGTAGTTGTGTATGTGCTCTAACATTCTTTAGAAGTCTTCCAAGAATTATCCAGTTCCTGATTGAAAACAGGCACTGTATTTGACACCCCTGGAAAGCACAGAAAGGGGTGGGTGGGAGAGAGAACAAGGGATTGTTTTAGTTACCATCAACCATAAAAATCCTCTTTTGAAAGTAAGGATGCTTTGATTTAGATCAAAGGTTCCTTTCCTCTAATGGAAGAACGTTCCTCCCATGGGAAAAGAACACCTTTGGATCAAACCCTATATTGTGAAAACATTAACAAATAGAAGCACAATATCTAGTTCCATTATAATTAGAATCACAGAATTGTAGAGGTGAAAGGGACCACGAGTGTCATCTAGTCCACGCCCCTGCAATGCAGGAATATGTAGCTGTCCCATACAGGGATTGAACGGGCAACCTTGGCATTATCAGCACCACACTCTAATCAGCTGAGCTACACAGGTCCATCCTTTCCATAAATGGGTATACTGTAGTTGGTGCTCCAGCTATACAAAGGAAAAGTGCTCTGGACTGCAGCAGTCATCTGGGAAATCAGGAGCATGGTCAGGACTAACAGCATCCTGAAACTGCAAACCTGGTTTTCCAAGAGGAGACCAACATGCTGAACCCCTATTGCCAGATCAGCAGTCCTACTGTCTGGGAGCACTTCTACCTTGTCCAAACTACGTTACAGGTTCTTAACCCACATCTAGTCCATCACTGGTTTAGAACCTTCACAGCCTCTCTGGGCCAAGATGTAAAGGAAAGCAAGTGTCATCAGCTAACTCCAAATCTCCTAATGATCTGCCCCTGTGGTTTTCATGTAGGTTAGCTGCTTTGCTTCTAACTGGTTAATGAATTAATTGAAATAAACCACAGAATAGCAATGTAAGTAATATTTTGCTTCAGAAGATTGAAATCCTGTAAACTCTTTCCTGGGAGTAAACCCCACTGAATTCTGTGACACCTCCATCTAAGTAGATATGCAGATATTGTTAAGTCTTTTGTTTGTTTTTGTTTTAATGTTACAAAAACATATCCAGTATATTGCCTGAATCAAGAAATCTACTTAGGATTTTTAATTTTTAATAATAATAATAATAATGCCACTCTGACTAACTCTGATTATACTATTTTCATCCCAGCTGCAAAAACTGTGTACTTAGTACAAGCAGCTGACTATACTTAATACAAGCAGCTATGCAATGCCTTTCATAAGCAGAAAAGCAAGGCATCAGAGTCACTTTGGGAAGGACATCCTGCATACAGCAATATACAGACCCACCTTGTTACACCATCTCGTACTGATTGGCAGTAATAAATCGGGACAGGCAACATGCCAACAGCATTCCAATCAACTGTTAGAGAGAGAAAGAGAAAATATCATACATGTAGTCCAGTGTCACTGTGAAATTCTTCAGAGGATTATTTATTTATTTGATCCCTTAAAATATTTAAATACACAAATATTATATATTTAAGTCAATAGGCACAATAGAAGCACAGAATCAATGCAATTGCGAAGCATCAGCTCCTGTAAAGTATCTCCCACCCAGGCAACTTCACTTTCGTTATACAGTATTTGTTTCTAAGAAATCAAAAGTCTTTTTGACTTGCTTTATTTATACAATACAGGTATATATGTGTTATTCCTATCAACTTCCTGACATATGCATCCCTCCCCAATGGTTACAGCTCACCTTCAATATTTACACATTGAAAAAAGGCTGTATCTGCAAAACAATCTGTTGTTCTTTGGCTTCTCGTCTTTTAGGCATCTTATGATATGCTCATGAAGGTAGAATCATAGAACTGTAGAGTTGGAAGGGACCCCAAGGATCATCTAGTCGAACCCCATACAATGCAGAAATATGCAGCTGCCGCATATGGGGATTGAACCTGCAACCTTGGTGTTATCAGCACTACGCTCTAACCAACTGAGCTATACAAGATCTCTGAGATCAGTTAAACACTAGTTATGTGTCAGCAAAGAATCCATGAAAATCGTACTGTAATATGGGTCACTGTTTTCCCGCTATGCATTGACACAGAGCCTCCAGACCAGTGTGGTCTCTGGAGTGCTCACTGTGCTGACATCTGCACAATGAGCTCCAGGTCTTCCTGCTTTACACAGTACTTAGTTAAGACATAGCAATGTGCCTCACAGGTTGTTTCTACTCCCTGCCATGTTGGTGTGTCAAAAGCAGTGGGTCAGATACACAAAGTGACTTCAGATGTTACAGACATTGCCAGACACCTGTGCAATCACTTTGGCATTTATCTTGAAGCACATGGATGTTGTACAGACTGTGTGATTACAGTCTGCACTACTTTCTTATGCGAGCTCTTTTTATTAGACATTCTAATCAATTGCCACTAGCAGAAGAGGCTGGTAGCACTCAGTTCATTCTATGTTATTTGACAACCACAGGTTATTGCTCAGGGAATATATACTCTTGCTTTGGTTTTAACATTCAGAGCTGTTCGCGGAGTTGTGCTGGTGCCTTTTCACTTCATTCAAGACATCTCATATTAAGTGGTCATGAGTCGTGGCACTTTTCTGCAACTTGGCCATAGAGTATAATAGAATGCAAAAGTGTTCAAGAAAACAGACTAAAAGGTACTAGTAATTAAAGTGTTCCTGTTTGCACTTAATCCCAGTACTCTAGAGCCAGTTACTCTCAATCAGATTAATCTTCCAAAGGGGTTCAGTGTTACATTTCATCCTACACTCCATCTGTCCAACCTGGCACTTGCAGTTTGGAGGACTCTTGGCTGCCATGACACATTGCCTTTTTCAGTTCCCACTGTGGGGTGCATTCCTCCATTCTAGAACACCCAAAATCCCTTAGACTGCTCTGTTTTGTATTTCTGTGATCCACTTAAGTGAGCAGGTTGCGCACTGGTTGTCTTCATTCTAGATGGCCCCCTCCAAACAACTTTCCACTCATTTCCTTGTGACATTCTCTGAATGTTGTCTGCATAACCAGAACAATGTTTTAAATGATCTCTGCTACAAACCTACATTTCACAAGTGCAGAGTTTACCAATGACAGACAACTGACAATACTAAAGTAAAATACAGCTGCACTTTTAGTTCAATTTTTAAAAGATATTCTACACTGTGCATATAACTAAAAACAGAAGGCATCAGTTGTCATCTACAAAGTAAAATTGTAGTGAGGTCCACCACAGTCATTTGCTTTCTATGCATGCCAAGCATCTACTAGAATGCCAGGTGATATATTTGGCTATCCAGTTCATAGCACAGTCAATGCTCACCTATAACCCCTGTACATTTCTTGACAGCTCAGGTTAACCATTTAATATGCTATACATTTAATCAAATAAGGTATTCTGGGGAGATGTGTTTTTTCAATAACAACAACAACATGCTTTAATTGAGTATACATTCCACTGTTTCGTTCACAACAAACATTATGATTGAGGAGAACTGTTACCTTATCAAAATGCTTATGTATTAATTGCCTCTGGAATGACTAAATCAATTTGCCATTTTGCAAAAAGCCTAATAACAATAATAATACATTTATTATCCAGCAGGCTCCAGGGTGGGTTACAACAATTTAAAATTCAGAATTAAAAACAGTTAAAACAGATTACAGTCACAGGAATAGAGCGAGTACTGAAAACACAGATAAGCAGATGTTAAAGGCCAGGGTAAAGAGGTGTGCCTTCAGCATTCAATGAAAGCTGGATATAACAGAAATACTTGACAGCCTTGTTTTGCTGGTAAGGAGTATGCTTAATTTAAGGAAGATTATAATGTATTTGACTGGTGGTAGTGGCAGAGTCTGTGTGTTTTGTTTTTAAAACCAAAAGCAGTGGGTGGTAAGCTCTAGTCAGTCACAAAGATTGCGGGCATATTAATAATTAGATATCCTTTCTCATGCCCAAAACTAAACCTGTATTCAGGCTGCAATTAATTCTCAGCATCCAATTTTATATTCCACTTTTGTCTCCAATGAACTATGGCCTGAACTCAGGCATACTTTGAGTAGACCCACTGAATCATTAAAGCGTACATTATGACAGTAGTAGTCAATGGGGTAGCACAGTGAAGGCAGCATTGTCACCGAAAATTGCTGCTGATTCCTGAAAGTGGGAGGGGCAAAGCACGGGGGAGCGGGCAACTCAGCATAGTGCAGGTACTGTAGCAGAAGCATTGGACTGGCTCTGCTGCTGCATCTGTGCTGTGCTCCCTGCACATTGCCCCTCTCACGAACCACCAGCAGCAATGCTCAGAGTTGGGAAGGCAGGTGAGCAACACCGCCTTGCCTGCACTGCACCGCCCTGCCAACTGCTACTGCATAATGACTAACTTAAGGCCCACTGATTTCAGTGGATCTACTCAGTTTCAGTATGACTAACAGTGCAGTCTTAACCATGACTTCTCAGAAGTAAGTCCTATTAAATTCAATGGGGCTTATTCCCAGGTAAGTGGGGTTAGAACTGCTGTCTTCATTGAGATCCATATTGAATCCCCAGATCAGAACAGTTCTATTTGTTGAAGAACTGTATCTCACTCGGTCAATGTACAAATACTTAAATTTACTTTGACAATTAAATTACCAATTAAAAAATACAAAGCAATAAAATGATGCATGTGAAATACACCAGGTCTCCACTGTTTGAAAATGAATGGTTGTAAAATTGATTTCCAATACATTTACAAATAAGTGCCTGGGCTCTGTATTCCCCATTAAAAGCAGGTCAACACTGCTGTAAAGCTGTACTATAATTTGTCCCCATTTAATGAGTAACCTGGTTGCAATTCCATTTTACAAAGGGCATACCAGTGACCTTTTAAACCCCTAGCTACACTCTGTACAATTCTTTTTCCTAAATGTACAAGGACAACTTGGGGACTAACAGGAAAATGTCTACCAGCATTATATGTTGAAGGTTGCTGTCACTTTTCTGAAACACACACAATGTTTGACAATTTAGACTTTACCATGTGCAGCTTGGTTTGGTCCTTCATTTTCTATGAAGAATGCATTCTAATTAAAAGTTATTCCAACTGAAAGGACCGATACCATTTTAAAGCAAAACAAAACAATCTCTGAAGGGTTCACGGGTGTCTCTTCTACAGAAGAGTGTGCAAAATGAGAATTGTACAGACACTTTTAGGCCCAAGGCACAGCCCATCCCACCCCCAAATGTGTGCTTAAAGAAAGTGTGCAGCAGGACACTCTTATTGTGGCCACTTTTATGACTTCTTCTTCTTCTAGTTTCAAAAAGCTTCATTTTTCACAAGCTGAACCATCTCGAGTCTAGCTACTTAAGCAAAGAGAAGTGGAAAACACTCAATTGTGCAGAAGCAAAAAAAACAACTGGGATGGTTTCTTCATAGCAGATTAACTTCCCCCAGAGTTAAAGGCACAGTGCTGTTTGATGTGTCCTTGTACTACTGATTACTAAGAAAATGCTGTCATTTTTTTACTTAAGAGCATGGAAACAGATTAAATAATGAAAGGGTGCGGTATACAGTTACATTTTATTGTCTGACATAGAGGGGGAGGTAAGCAGAGGTAAGGAATCTCTTCCCATGTGCAGAACAAGCCCAAAGGGATGTCTTCATGATGTGCCACTTAAAAGTATGCTTGTGTAACGTTCCACTGGAAATCAAGCTGCGCCAAAGCTGGCTTGAGAACAGATTGCTACGGACAATAGATCTTTGCCAATAGCAATGCAGAAAGATCATGCACAGAAATGCAAGAAAATTAATTATACATGGCGTGATCTCAGGACATGGGATATGGCCACTGGGTGGGAGGTCACTTGGGAATCCTATGTTCACTGCCTTGAGTGGGATATAAAAGTGGGGTATAAAGTACTAAGTAAGTAGCAGTTATCTCTTGCATCCTGTCATACATAATCAATCTCCCCCCCAAATTACCAACAGTCCTCTTGCAAAAGTACAGTGTATCTTTGCTCCTCTTTTCAGCACTATCAGGAGGAAGGGTAAGATAAGAACATAAGAACAATTCTGTTGGATCAGAACAAAAGGTCCACTAAACCCAACAATGTGATTTCCAACAGCAGTCTGCCAGAGATGCTTCTGGGAAGCTCAGAAGCCAGGCGTGACAAGTCTTGTGCCCTGTTTGTCCCCAGCATCTAAGACCTGTGACCCTTCCATGTTAGTCTCCAATACCTGCCAGTCCCAGCCAGTGTAGTCCATGATCAGGGGTGATGGGTGGGAGTTGTAGTCGAACAACAAAGAATCATGGAACTGTAGAGTTGGAAGAGGCCCAAGGGTCATCTAGTCCAACTCCCAACAATGCAGGAATCACAACACGTGGTTCCCCATCCAATTTGAAAGCATACTGGAACCTGCTTAGCTTTGCAAATGTGCTAGCATTTTTACTGCTGCACCACTAGGTGGGGTATCTGGAGAGCAGCAATTTCTCTACCTGTGTTCCAAGACATATAATCTCTGAAGACAGAGGTTGCATTTACCTGCCATGGAAAGTGCACCAACAGATTTAACTTAAATTAACATGAATTTGTTTAATCCTTTTTTTAAAAACCTTTTAAATGTTTGGAGGTAGTAAACTCCATATGTTGTGTTAAGAAGTTGTGTTAAGAAGTGCTTCCTTTCCTTTCCCTGAATCTACTTCCAATCAACCTTACTAGGTTACACAGAATCACCTATTATTATGTTGTTGTTCTATTAATTTATTATATAAGTTCTTAAAACTGCTAGTTTTTATATAAACAATGCTTAATATAATCTAAGTGCGCTGGGTATGTGTACCTCCAGGTATTGCATATTTGACTTAGAAGAAGACAGTGTGGTTGGTGTGTGGATGATCCTTCCTTTTAGGCAGTGGGTTGAACTAAATGACCTTTAGTACCTACCAACTCTATGGATTATGTTTCAGTGATTAGTATCAGGTTGTTTCCACACTGGGCATTTGCTATGAACCCATACATGCATATTTTACATGGTATCTGCATGACAACATAACAAAACATTCTCCTCCTATGTTTTCCCTCTTCAGCTTCCATTTCTTTTCAGATATAAATCCTGCTTCCCGCCCCCACTTTTTATAATCACAGTAGAACAACCAAACAGTTTCTTCAAGTGTGCAACTGTTTTGATGCATAAGGTCTAATCGGTTTCCCAAACTTGGGTCTCAAGCTGTTGTTGGACTACAACTCCCATCATCCCTAGCTAGCAGTACCAGCAGTCGGGGAGGATGAGAAGTACAGTATAGTCCAAAAACAGCTGGAGACCCAAGTTTAGGAAATGCCGCTCTAGATAATTCCTTCTCTCTGGTCCATTTCTCCTCTCTAGGAATCAGTTATATTACTTAACCCTTCGCTTGCCAAACTGCATTACCTTTGTATCCATTTCTTTTTTCGACCCCTCCCTAAATTGCAGTGGGGCTGGGCAATCATGATTGGGAGCGCAGCAAGGCATGAGGGAACATTCAATACTTTCCCACCATACCATGGTCCCAGTGAAAAAAAAAACCACACTCCAACCTTTGGAGTTGGGTAAAGGGAGGCTGTCCACTTTGCCACAGTATATACTTTAGATTCCAGAAGTCCAGAAGCAGAGTTGCTATTCCAATTATTCAGCTTAAAGCACAGCAGCTTGACTGGGTGCTACTAAATTGTCCATGTCTGGAAGTACCATTAAAGGTAAAGGGACCCCTGACCGTTAAGTCCAGTCGTGGACGATTCTGGGGTTGCGGCGCTCATCTCGTTTTACTGGCCAAGGGAGCCAATGTTTGTCTGCAGACAGTTTTTCCAGGTCATGTGGCCAGCATGACTAAGCCGCTTCTGGAGAAACCAGAGCAGCGCATGGAAACGCCGTTTACCTTTCCGCCAGAGCAGTACCTATTTATCTACTTGCACTTTGACGTGCTTTCAAACTGCTAGGTTGGCAGGAGCTGGGACTGAACAACGGGAGCTCACCCCGTTGCACTGACCTTCTGATCGGCAAGCCCTAGGCTCTGTGGTTTAGACCACAGCGCCACCCGCATCCCTTAGCTTAACTTCATTTGAAGCTGGACACACTGCTCTAACCTGTTTGTAGCAGGAAGCTGAAGTTAGTTTACAGTTAGAGAAATTTAGTTAATAAGGAGAAATTCTCAAGGAAAACAGCATAACTAGCATATTGCTCAGACCTTAACTTTTAGATGCAGGATTTACACTAAATACGCTTTTATTTATTACAAATGTTAATTGTGAAAACTGAAATAAATTTATCTGTTGATGGCCCTTAATATGAACCTTTGAATGTGACTACCTTGGCATCTGCTTTCATTTCATAGAAGATGGTTCTCTGAATCTGATATTTCCTTTACGCAAAAGACTGCTCTGGGCTGGGGGGAAACCTATGTAAGTCATGGATCAACTGCTTGGCATGTGAGTTGTTTACGCTCCATTTAAGCCATTGGTTTATTAGGTTAACCTTTATTTGACCCAATGGAAGGGTCCTCCCCACCCCCTTGAGGCAGTCATTAGTTGGGCTGTAACTGATATTCCCCAGGAGAAACTCCATTTAAGTTGGAAAAAGAAAAATCAATGAACAGATGACCCTAAGAACTAATGAACAGTTTGAGAGGCATGTCCCTTATTCTAATCCTTCCTAGAAGCTGAAGAAATAAGCAAACACACCTTGTCTTCAAAGCACTAAAAATGTATACCTGTGAGAATGCAATTCCAAAAGCCACTCCAGCTATGATCCCCATATTTGTCTCCATAAAACTGGTCATCAGATCGTAACAGCCCTGGGAAAAAAAAGCAGCCAATTACTCTTGATAGGGATATCCACTTGCCTCTGATTTAGTGTTCAACGAAGGATTAGACAGTTTGACATGCACTTCAGCACCACAAAGTATACTAATGAGTAACCCAAGATTGCGGGAAGATTGAGTGAATCTGATAAACTGCATACAACTTTTCAAACTTTACATTTTAGGGTATGGTTACCATAATGGATCTTTCTTTAAAGCAGTATTTCCCCAACCTGGTGCCATCCAGATGATTTGGACTACAACTCCCATCAGCCCCAGCCAGCATCAGAAGGATACATTTTTGTCTGGGGAAAATGAGCTAAAGATTTAGCAAACTAGGACAAAATGCATTTGAAAAATTCCTGCTGAAAGCTTATGTTCAAACAGACAAGGGAGTGTCCACAACTTCCACACACTGGCTTCACTGAGAGTACTAGACAGTGGATTTCACCAGATCAGGCCTGGTCTCTTAACAACTTCATGTCCTGGCTTGGTGACTCACTAACTTAAATGGGACTATGAGCCTGAAGCATCAAAATACCCCAGCATAAGGGGTCTGAAGGTTGAAAACAAAACAAAAAAAACCATGCTTCATGCTGTACAAATGGTCTCAACTTCGGTGAACATTTCTGAAACTCATCAGAATTCAGTATTGCTCACTATTTCATAACTCTTTTTAATTCATCTGCTGGCACTGTGTATTCTTAAAAAGACTGTTGCAACATTCACAACAAATTACCTGACAAAATATGTCTCTCCTGAGAACATTTTATAATTAATGAACAAACTCCTTGTTTTCACCCTAATATAACTATTCTCTTATCAATATTTTAGGGGGGAAATGGACTCATCAGTAGTTATGAATAACTATATTCTAAAGATGAGATTAATAACAGTTAAACTTCTTGGCATTATTCTGTGAATAAAGCATATGTCTAAATCTATAACAGGAGGTGATGGACAGAAAAAACAAAAAACAAAAATACATCTCTTTGGGCAATCCACAAACAACCTCATCTGATCTACATTAAATCCAGCTTCATTCTTGTAGTAGGTCAGCTTCTCCCTACTCGATCAGTGTTCCTGTGTGCCTTTGCTCTAGCTTTGGGAGCTGGGATAGGAAATCAATTGTTTGCAAAGATAATCTTAGGCCTTGTTTGATGAGCCAGATGTTAATAATTAAGCATGGAGGAACCTCATAGGAGTTAGGAAAAAGAGAGAACAAAAGGATTCAACAGCCGACATTCTAACCCTGTGTTATACAGATTGATAGCCTATGTGGGCTAAATCTAGCAATATGGGATAATAGCTAGCTGGCCTGCTATTCACCTTGACCACAGCATTGGAATTGCCTGTGATGATTCTCATCTCTCTAGTATTTTTTGTCATATTGTAAAGAGGGCTTCAGCACAAAAAGACTCTGGATTAGTTCATGTTAGAAACGTGAAAATAAGTATCAAGGTATTGGGCACTGATCTAATGCAGAGGCGAAGCGAGTCGCTTGGTTGCTGGGGGTGGCAAGCCAAGCGGCACCCCCAGGGGCAGGGCCTTGCTCCATAGCATATGTGTCATGATGTCATGACGCATGCACTACGAAGCGCAGCCCGGGCGGACTCCCAATCCACCATCCGGCACCCCTTCCGTGCGGTGGCTGCTCGCACAGAAGGGCTGCCGGGTGGCGGCTTGGGAGTCACACTTGCGGTGGGTGTGGCTGGGCGGCTGCTTGGGAGTCAGTCCGCCCGGACTCCCAAGCCGCCGCCCAGCAGTCCTTCCACACGAGCAGCCGCCGCACGGAAGGGACGGAAAAGGGGGCAGCGGCTTGGGAGTCTGGGTGGACCGCGCATGTCCGCAGCAGCCTGGGCGGACTGCACATGTCCGCACATGTGCAGTCTGTGCAGGCTGCTGCACAGTCCACCCGGATTCCCAAGCTGCTGCCCGGCACCCCTTCCGTACGGCGGCTGCTCGCGCGGAAGGGCTGCCAGGCGGTGGCTTGGGAATCACACTCGCAAGGGGTGGCAGCGGCACAAAGTGTCACCCTCCTTAGGCTGGAACCCGGGGCGCCCCACTCCCTATGCCCCGCCCTCGCTACGCCACTGATCTAATGTTATATTTAACTGGTGATTATACACAGATGGGCTCCATCTCCCCACCCCTCGAATTCCACATTGGGCTTTCAAGATGCTCACCTGCCAGGCAATCTATGATATTTGGAAGGGAAACACGCCCTAATGAGAAGAACAATCTTGCATGGCTGTGGAGAACCAAACCCTGAAAAATGTTGGTTAGAAAACGACACTGGGCAGGATGAAAGGAGTGTAAGGGAGCTACAACTTCACTTCTTTCCCTTCCCATTGCAAAATGGGAATCACTTCAGGGTGCCTTGTGGACTTGCCAGCCCATTTGCTGAGCCCAAATGAAAGATGCTAGCTGGGTTGCCCTGGTGCAGCTTCCCATTTCCTGTGCACCTGCCAGCATGGGAAAGGTCTTCTAGGCTTTTTAGCCTGGGCAACCAGATTCTCCCAGGTTGTATGATAACATCATAACCAAGGAGCCCCCATCCTTAAGCAGGGGAGAATCTCCCCCACCCCAGCAAAACTGAAGAAGATGGCCACCCTCAGTTTTTATATAAGGAGAGAGAAATAGCTTTATCTCAAAGGAAGAATTATAGTTATTATCACTTTTTATCATAACAGCTTTTCACTTGTGACTGCATTTATATACCTACTAAGAAAGGTCACCTTTAAACAAAAAATAACCCCCCTACCGTGTTTCTCATAAAATAAGACGTCCCTATAAAATAAGCCATGGCAGGATTTTCAACCGTTCACAAAATGTAAGACATACCCCGAAAATAAGCCGTAGTGCTGGGCGCAATTCTGGAGGGCGCCAAGGAAGATGCGAGGTTGCCCGCACCTCCAAGCCTCCTTCCCGCTGGAGGAGCCGCCCTCCAGCTGCTGCCCATCTTCTTTACTGCACGGTTGCCGTATGGAGCGAGAGTGACGAGCCGCGGCAGGAGGAGGAGGCGGCCTGCCAGCTCGGCGCCCGGAAGCGGCTGCTGCTGCAGCGCCGATCGGAGCGCGCCGAGCCCGCAGCCTCGCCTCCGCCTGGCCCAGCCGAGGAGGGCTGCCGGTTCGGCGCCCGGAAGCGGCTGCTGCTGCAGCGCCGACCGGAGCGCGCCGAGCCCGCAGCCTCGCCTCCGCCTGGCCCGGCCAAGAAGGGCTGCTGGTTCGGCGCCCGGAAGCGGCTGCTGCTGCAGCGCCGATCGGAGCGCGCCGAGCCCGCAGCCTCGCCTCCGCCTGGCCCGGCCGAGGAGGGCTCCCGGCTCGGCGCCCGGAAGCGGCTGCTGCTGCAGCGCCGATCGGAGCGCGCCGAGCCCGCAGCCTCGCCTCCGCCTGGCCCGGCCGAGGAGGGCTCCCGGCTCGGCGCCCGGAAGCGGCTGCTGCTGCAGCGCCGATCGGAGCGCGCCGAGCCCGCAGCCTTGCCTCCGCCTGGCCCAGCCGAGGAGGGCTGCCAGCTTGGCGCCCACAACTGGCTGCTGCTGCAGCGCCGATCGGAGCGCGCCGAGCCCGCAGCCTTGCCTCCGCCTGGCCCAGCCGAGGAGGGCTGCCAGTTTGGCGCCCACAACTGGCTGCTGTTGCAGCGCCGAGCGGAGCCCCGAGCCAGCGGGACCCAGCAGCAGAACCCAGGAGCAGCAGCACCGTGCTGCGCGGAGCCCCGAGCCAGATAAGTGGGTATCTCCCCTCCCCCCTCCCATGGCTAAACAGTTTTTAATTTCTGTTTTTTTATTATTTCACCATTTTGACACAACACTTTGGACAGGGGACTTGCTAGGCTTTTCCCTAGGTTCCAGGGGGACCCTATCCTTGTAGGTTAAACTTTTGGGATTGGGACTTAATTCCTCCCCCCCCCCAAAAAAAATACTTACCACTGTATTTGTGTTAAAGAAAAAAAAAAGTTTAGCAGAGAATGTACATAAGCTGTGCAGTCTTGGCAGCCTGCACCCACATTTAGTACTTCTCATGGCTCTCACTTGGTCCGTTTATAAATCTGTGGTAATAAAAAATAAGACATCCCCTGAAAATAAGCCATAGTGGGGGTTTTTGAGGAAAAATAAATATAAGACGGTGTCTTATTTTATGAGAAACACGGTATATTTTTCCATATTGTAACAATATTTCATTGTGTAACTGTTAAACTGGAAGAAGTAAACAAAATGACAGGGAATGGATACAGTAAATCAACATTAATGCTGTTATATGAGAGTCAGGCTGAACAGAAAAAAGTTCTGTTCCAGTACTAAAGAGGTATTTATTCATTTTTTATATGTCACATAAATTGTGAGTTGCATAAACCCGTATTTTCTATATGTTTATTCATCTCGTTTGTTCTCACTCATGCTCACTAAAATGCTGTGCTTTTTGCAATCCCTTTTGGCTCGAGGTCAAATGTTGCTGTGTTCTGCCTCCAGCTCCACGACTCCAATAGCATTATAACAAGCGTAGTAAACATGCCTAATGAAGCATGGTTCTTATGTCAATCATCTCTATTTTCTCAGTTCAAGTAGGCTGTTAGCATCCAGTACATGGCACATCTTTCAGAAAACTAGTTGCAAGATGTTGAAAAAAAGCAACAGGTGAGGACAGACGCAGTGACTGGCATAACTATCAAGGTTATCTGAATCTACTTCCTGCATTCTTCAGCCTTGTCAGCTCTGCCTCTGTGGAGGAAGTTTTCTGTCAGAATTAGCATCAGGGGCATGGGAAGTTAGCTCAGGGAACAATGGGAAATGGGAGAAACATCTCTTCTCTGTTGGAGTATGAGAAACACCAGCTCTAGAACACAGCCAAGCAGTAGGATGAACGGGTAAGACTGCAGCTAATTCCCCAGGTGCCCCCCTTTCAGGACATTTTGCCTTTTGTTATGGAGAAACCTGAAAAATATGCAACTAAGCAAAGTGGTCCATACCTTCTGGTTTATTTTAGTAGCAGCAATGGTGATGTTGGCCAGGTCTGAGGGATTGCAGTCAGTGGCGTTCATGCAGCAGCTTGGGGGGATGCCATGTTCGTAAAAATAGTGACTAGTACTCCAGTTGGTGTAGTTCTGGACACCACAGCACCTCAGCTAAAAATAATCAGAAAGGATAGTAGTAAGACCATAGTTAGAAAAAGCAGGAAATAATTCATGTCCTTACTTTAAACTATACCAACTATCACAAAAAAAGCAGCAGCGGCCATTGTAGAGGGGCAGATCCATACAGCTGCCTTTTTGACACTGGTATTGCTGTGCCTTACCTGGGCAGGATACGATGGTAGTGGTGGGGATGGGGAACTTGTGGCCTTCCAGGCATTGCTGGATCACAATTCTCACCATCCCAGACTATTGGCTATACTGCCTAAGGTTGATGGAATTGGACTCCAGCAACGTCCTGAAGGCCACATATTCCTCATCCCTGGCCAACACTGACTGGTTGAGAGGTCCTTCCAACCCTACTAGGAGATGCCAAAGACTGAATCTGGGATCTTCTGCCTGCAAAGCATATACTACAGGCCTTCTACAAAGAGCATCACATGCCCACAAGCACCATCAGACTTCTGGAGCTTTTGAACAGAATAAACATTTTCAAACATTCCAAGTGTGCTTTGGCAAATGCTTCTCAAGTGAGCTGGGGAGTAACCAATGAGTCATGTGCCCAAGCACTGATCAAAAGATAGTAAGGTTATCAAATGCTGGCAATAAATGGTTAGCCTTTAGCATTAACACTGGGAATAACTGGTCATTAACGGATCACAAATGGATAAATGCATATTTAAAAGCACCATTTTCCTTCCCAGCATCCAATGACAGCTGATTGTCCCAGCCAAAAATCTGCAACAGCTTCCAGTGGTTACTTTAGTGAAGACCAGGTCCTATATGTCTGAGATTTGTCAGTGTAAGGCAAAAAGCGGTGAATGAAATTAGAATGATGAAAATGACTGCTCAAGTGTTGCAACCAATTGATTATGTTCAATCCACAGACAACATTTTGAACAACTGACAAGTCTTATGTTGCAACCGGAGAAGAGTATTGGCTTTAGTTTTACGTCGTTGCAACCTTGAACTTACACTCTGCTGTACGTCATCCACTGCATGGCTCTTCTCATCATTTCCATTGTAATTCTGGATGGCTTCAGTGTATGTCCTAAGAAACGTGTCCTTGATCTAAAAGGGAAATTTAGACATTATGGTAAGCTGTATTGGACCCATATGCAGAATAGATTTTCCAGTGCTCAAGTTCTTAGCCTGAATGAGCAACCAGGGAAATGATTTTTTTTAAAAAAGAAATGAATGATTTTAGACACAGGAGAAAAAGAAGAAACTGCCATTCCTCCTGAAGTGTACATTCAGCAATGACAAAAGTTATCTTAGAACAGTCAGTAATCCTTTGTGTTGGCATTTACTACCAAGGGCTGTAAGTTAAATCTTCCATTCATTATGTAGAGGGAAATGTCAAGGAGTCAGAGGCATCAGGTGAAAAACAGAAGGGAAATATGGTAATAGAAGAAAGAGACAATGCCTCGTGGCAGCAGTTTCATTTCCCTGAATTAACTCATTTTGCCAAGAAATGCATCACTACCAAGGATGCATCTCACAATATCAAGCTAGCATAATACAGAAGTTGAAACTGGACCAAAGGCTTGTTGAGTGTGTCAGTCTTTGTTGGGTTTTTTTTGTCCTTCTATGGCTGCGAAGGTAAGTTTGTAAGTGAGCAATTTCTAGTGAAATTCTGAAAAGCTAGAAATAAAAGGGAATAATATTTTCAACATCCTGCATAATCCCTTACCTCTTGATGAGTAGAAGAAGAATACATTTTTGAAAAGAAGTGAACATGGGGAAATTAGCTTAATTTGCATCACTTTTTCTGATGCAACTGTTAAAATTTATTTTTGGTGAATAATTTTGATGTGATTTTTTTAAAGTACAAAGCATGTACAATCAATCCTAAATTTAAGCCCTTACTTTCCTAAACCAATACAGTGGTATCTCTGGTTAAGAACTTAATTCGTTCTGGAGGTTCTTTCTTAACCTGAAACTGTTCTTAACCTGAGGTACCACTTTAGCTAATGGGGCCTCCTGCTGCCGCTACACCGCCACTGTGCAATTGCTAGGCAACAGTTTCAGCCTCCTTGGTGCAGTGGCTGACAATCACTGATGCAGGTTGCAGGGGCGGAGGAAGGGTGTGTGTGGTGGGTGCGGTCCACCCTGAGTGTCACCACTGAGGGGGGTGACAAAATGCCGGGTGGCACTCACCGCAGGACCTGCAGCACGCCTGAGCCACACGTCTCTCCTGGGAGAGACGCAGTGGCTTGGGGGCGCTCAGGCTCTGCGCTGCCCAAACGGTCTGCCTGCTGCCTCCCCACCCCCCAGCTGTAGGGCGGCTGAGTGGGAGGAGGCAGGCACACTCTGGAGGCTCTGTGGTGGGCCCTGCCCCTATGGGCAGCTCACCCCATTCCTGTATGCGCCACCGCAGATGCCCGAGTGGCTTCCTCTGCTGCTGCATGGTTGTCAATCTCAAACTGTTCATTTTGGGTATGAGTGTTTTGTTTTGTTTTGTTTTGTTTTGAGTAACATTTTGGATGGACACTTTTTGTTTATTGTGCTGTTGTAACAGATGGTTTCTTGCATTTTTATCTTTTCATAAGTCACTTCAGGATTTCCACTGATTGTAAGAATCAATGAACAAATTTAATAAACTTAAGTACTTAGGTTTTAAAGCACACTTAAGAGAAAAATAGTATGTATGAAGTGGGCTGAGAGACATTTGCATTATAGACCCTAATTGTATTCTTATTTCATTGTAGGCTTATCCATACTTACCTTTCCTCTGTTCTTTATGGGCATAGTCCGCAATGTTAAGCTCTGTATCTGAGCCCCCTTTATTTTTGCTCTGGAGTTTTCCCCACAAAAACACGCTCATTAATGCTCAATCAGGGCAAATGTCAATGAGCACAAAACCCAAACTGACATTTGCTCCGATTCAGCTTTACAGAGCTGGCTTTTGTGGTGAAAGTTTGGAGTAAAAAACAAAACAAAACACTATGCTTAGACATGGAAAGAGCAGAGCAAAAGGTAAGTGTCCGTCCATAAGCCCTGTGTCTCACCCACTTTTATCCTTTTCTTTCCCTTTCCTCACTAGCTCTGCTGCTGCTTTTTAGCACAGGAAATACACAAGATTTACAAGGCAGTAAAACAAACTAGGTTAGTTTGGCTTTGCATTCTTGGAAATCCGCTCAGCATTATACAATCAAAAGCCTGTTTGGCTAAAGTAGCAGCATTTATGTAAAGAATTTAAGGTATTTTGCTCTCTTCAGCATATATGACAGGGTAAAGAAGATCTTGTATGATGAGCATATAAATAAATGTAACTCAAAAATAAATACTGAACAGGAAAAGTCTAAAGCTTTAGGCTAAATCCTTTCATTTGGAATGATAACAGGTTTTGTGTTTGTGGGTACATATCACTGCCAAGTAAACTGTTGGACTCTGCAGCCTTGGGTAATCATGCCCAGTATCCTAAGAGGCTGCAGCAAAACCTGCTCAGAGCCATGCTGCCACCACCTTTACCAGCATGTAATTCGTACTCACCTCATGGCGAAACACAAACCCTGAAATGCCAGCCACCAGCTCAGCCAGGAAGACCAGAGACAAGAACATAGCATACTGAAACACAAGAGGAAATGAAGAATGGGATAGATTACTCACACTGCAGAGGGTTTTCCTCCTATTTGGATGCATTTTTTTAAAAGCAACAATTCAGGGAATTCAATAAATACTGCATCTACACAAAGTGCAATTCTACAAATAGTTTTAGGAGAATGTCCAGAATGTTGCTCAGCAAAAAACGGGATGCCAAATTATCCCACTGTTTCCCTTTTCCTCAAAATTGCAATGACTAATTGCAAAACAGGTGGGGGGGGGGGAAGGGATAAGATGAATCTTCAATGGAGGCTGGGAAAACCGATTATTGTGGTAAACCCAATTTGCTTCAGGTATGAAACCTGTCTAGACAGCTTGGTTACATGCTTTCCTGAAAAGGGCTGAATGCCAAAATGAACAAAGGGGGTGTAAAATATGGGCTTGGATGGGCAGGCAAGCCCCAGGGCTTAAAGCAGTTCTTCTCCAAAGCATGTATTTATTTCGGTAATCAGAGTTCACCCTAAGGAAACTAATGTCAGTGACTAAATCTGAGCCCATGTCAATAAGTTAAAATGCTATACAGTCTTGGACTTAAAATATAATCTTATATGTGTCTACAAAGAAGTACTCAGGTAAGTGTGCACAACAGTCTTTGCCAACCTGGTGCCCTCCAGATGTTTTGGACTAAACTCCCATCACCCTGGAGGGCACCAGGTTGAAGGCTGGAATATAGAATTGCAGCCTACAGCTTTATTTCTTTTATTCAAAAACAGTACAAAAAGTGTAGGTAACACAGGTTCCAGCCCTAGCTATAAAAACTGGCGGTGGGGATATTCATGCTTATCTTATGAGGTGTTGTAAACATGAAAAAAAGAAACCAACTCTTGTCACTTGCCCTGAGTCTTAGAGATTGCTGCCTTGAAATTGTCCTGCCTTGTTATTTTTACGGTCTTTATTGTTTCATGGTGTGTTCTGCTGTTTTACTGATTTTATTGGTTTGGGACTTTTAATTGGATGTTAAATTATGGGTTTTTGGGGAGAGGGCAGGGACAAAGCTGTTTTTCTCTGAAATTATAAGGCAGGATGACAATAGTTTAAAACGGAAAAGTGTAGAGGGATGGAGCGGGCTCTAATCAAAGGAACTGGGATGATTTTGTGCCTAGATGGATCTTGCTGAAATATCTGTCCTATGTGAACTCAGTGCTACTCATCAACTGCACTAGCACAGTTAGGATCTACACGTGTGTTCTTTCAGGAAGCCCTTGAAAAGGGCATGATTCAGCTTAGGTATCACTCAAAATCATTACTTAGGTGGGGTACAATTTTTAAGTCCTCATGAAAATTCATCAGCATTTTAGTACACATTTATCCTAATGCACATATTTTTTGCAAGCAACTTTCCCTAGTATAATGCTTTTGTATGCAAATTTTACTAACGTATGCATTTTTGTTCCCACTGCCCCTCTAACATACATATCTTTGTACACACTTTTTTGGTTTGAGAAATGCAAAATTTGGCACACATTCTGAAGGGTTGCTGTGTTCTGGTCCCTACAGGAGGTATGAATTAGGTAGGAGGGGGAGTCACATTCATAAAAATGCAGACAAACTGAATTTCTCCGCTGTCTCTAATTCAATGGCATTCAAAACACAAGGTAGGTCTTTAGGAAGGACTAAAAAAAAAAAAAAAAGCACAATTAAACCAGGAGCTCAAGAACAGAAACAAATTCCACTAGGATCAATGGGGCTTGCTTTGACATGATGGCAGCAAACTCCTGAGCCCCACAGAAACGCAATGTGTGCACGTTCAGGGCTTTCTGCCAAGAGCTTCCCCTGGCAGCAGCTGCCAGCTGGCTCATGGGTAGTTTGGTTCTCCGCTTGCTCAAGCAAGCTAGCTGGGAGCGGCTGCCAGGGAAAGCTCTGCAAAAACCCACCAGGATGTGCCTATTGATCTTTCCATGTGGACCTCCGGACTGCAGCCAAAATGCTTATGAATTAGCATAAGCCCAAGTTAACCCAAGGACACACATTTGAGTGTGCTTGTCGTTTCCCCCTCATCATAGCTATCTTATTGTCATTTGCACACACATGGCAATAAAACTCACACCCACCCCATTTTCCCTAGTCTATACTTGAATATCTAGGTGAAATGAAATATTTTAATTTTTAAAAATCCCTTCTGATTTCTTCTAGTTCACATTAACTTCATTTATATATGCATGGAAATATTGTGGGGTTCAAGGCACTTTTGGCATTGTTTAAAAGGCTGGCGGTCTTTTAAAACTATGTGCTTGTTCAACACAGTTGCTTATTTCAACTGCACTCATAGCTCATTTAAAACTCAGATTTGGAAAACTTTGGAATGGTATTCATCCACAATTGTTGACATCATTATTTTAGGGGGGGGCAGACATTATGTTGGGAGGGGCAGAACCAAGTTATCTGTGATGCAATTGGCCAGTTAAGTATTTCTATTTATTTACTTGATTTAGGGGGGTGGCAGCTGCCCCACCCCACCCCTGGCTACACCCATGGCTGACATAATCACACTTTAACCCTTACAGTTCTCTGAAACTAGATCCTGTTACTATTTCTAGAAAATAAGGAATAACAGGAAGGTATATCCAGCCTGCATATTACTAATTCACACAGTTTAAGGATAAGAAAAAATGCAGTTTTACTAAGAGCTGCTTCCTAAACCTGCAATCCTAACCCCATTTACCGGAAGTAAGCCCCACTGAATTCAATAGCCCTTATTTCAGAGTACACATAGTTAGAATTATGCTGTAACCTATGTTTTAAGAGTCAGTATACAGTATACTAAGGAATAAAAAACATGTGCAGAATGAAAATGAGGATTACATATTTCAGTGCCCATAACATTAAAATATCTCCCTGCAAAGAAACCAGCCAGTCAGGAACATGACTAGGTTTAGAGCCCTTTTTCTAATACTCTGCCTTTCCAGAGGCAAATGTATTTCTTGCACCGCAGAGAATTTAAACACGAAACCTCACACTTAAATTCTGAAGTTCCAAAGGATTGTAGCACAAGGTGCTGCTGTTTTGAATGTGTGGCTCAACTCTAAATTATGGGATTATTCCTGTAAGTCACTCCCAGGACCTTATACCAGGAGCAACAGATTTCCCATATGAATCTCTTTTTAGTAATTATACTCCCTTGCTCTGAGTGTGCCTGGGTGTGACTGAAACCTGCTTGGCATCTGTTTACATGTAACAGAGAAAATGGCCACTGTAACAATTTCCAGCTCTCCAGCAGCACCAAGTTATTTGGCTGGATACTCACCAGCTTCAGCATCCATGGGCTGCCACGACATGTGGCAAAGCAACCAAACAAGCCAAAGACGATAATCGTGGTACCCGTCCCAATGAGGACATAAGGGGCATTAGTGGAGTTTTCAGCAATGAGAGATATATATGTGCCTAAAGTCAGCTTCCCCCAGACACCAACAGCGAGGAGGATAACACCAGTTATCTGGAAAGTAAGAAGCAGAAAGTCAAGGTCAGAGTTTATAAGAATCAAAATATGGTAATACTGAACACACAGACATTTTTAGGTGTAGCAGAACTGCTGCTGTAGCAACAAATTTTTAAAAAATAGGTTTTTATTAGTTCCACAGAAGCTTAGAGTACAAAATATTCCTTCTCCGTTTTGAGGCCTGTGTGGCAAGCAGAACCAAAAGTTCCATAGCAAATAACCAGCAACCCACTCATGCCATTTTAGGGAACAAAGCATCCAGTGTACTTAACGGGGCCTTGCACCAAATTCTTTTGACCTATCTTTTCTTATGCTTTCTCTGCCATGTAGAAATGCTGCTGATGCGAGATACAATTCAGAAGAAAACTCAAAAGATGCATTTAATCCAAAATGAGTTTTACATTCACAATGGGGGCTGATATTAAACAATGCCTGTTTAAATTTCAAGTGTCTTGATCTCCTAACCTACAAGATCAGAAGCTCAGTCTTTGGAACTTTCTTGTGTGGGAAAGAAGCTGTAGGGCTCTCAAAATCCAGGAACATTTGTTTCTATGCCACATATTATCCATATAGCCTGAGCACAACGCCATTGTTCATGTCAACCGTTACAGCATTGACACTGAAATACTGCGTGCTTTGTATTCCTGCTGGTGCAGAGATGGATGCTGTAATCCAGAGGCACATATGTGTTCTTTGCTGACATCTAGTGGACACAGTAAGCTGAGCCATTTGTGCATGTGAATACTGTACAGACCACTTCTCACAGGTGTTATGTCTGAAATCTGCAAAAACGTCTTTCCCCCTTCTGCATTAACATGTTTGGAACCCAAGTTGCACAGGCAAAATAGATATTTGCATGGTTTTGGGGTGCAGAACTTAAGGTTGGCAAGTCCAGTTAAGTGTGTATTTTTAAAGTAAAGACTAAAGTAAATAAATAAAATGGTTACATGTAAAACAAGTATTCATCAAGTACTTTTAAAACACTCTGAGGAAACAGCTTCCCACACTCCTTTTTCTCAGCAGCCACTTATTACTACCCATTTAAAAATGCTCGGTCTCACTGCTTCCTTGTTTTGGAAAAATAAAGGCACTGTAGAATAAAATATTTTAAGGAAATGAAGACCACGTAACAGATGACAACCAGCAATATACTGATTCTAAAGAGCTTGTTTATTAGTTCTTAACAAGCCTTTACTTACTTAAATTTAAAACAGACATTTCATAATTGTGAAGGAAAACAAAGAACTAATGTTACCACCAGAGGAAGAAGCAAATAATACCAGTTCATTAGTCCAAGACAATGAAAATGTTTCAAGCTGTTCAGTGACTATTTAATTCAGCGTAAAAAAAAGTGTTGCAGTCTCCTTCCCATTTATACTCAAATAACAATTCTGCAATCACATTCTTAAGGGCTCCTCTCCATCTTGTTCCATCTTGTTCCCAGATCCACCAAGTTTATTTTTACGAGGGGGAGATGTAGTGGTCAGGGAGAGCACAGGAGACAGGATATTTCTGATCCTTGTGCTTAAAATAGAGAGCAACCCTATCAGCAGACATTGATTGTGGCAGGGTCAATGACTGAGCTTTCCCCTCAACCTTCTTCATCTCTATTCCCCCATCAACAGATGCTAGGAAAGAGGCCCTCCTGACATAGGAGACATTGACCTGATTACTTTAGCCTGATCTCAATCTTGGCGTCAAGTCTAATTTTGCTTCCAAACTGAACAAAGCAGACTGGTGCGTATGCGTCTCTACACCATGTGATGGAAAACAGATATCCAAGTATAAACCATTTTAACTTGAATCTCATTTTTTCATTATCATGTAAACCCTTCCTCGTTCAACTTCTTTTTATATATATAAAAAAGATACAGTACCTATTTTTCTCCTATATGACTAAGATGCTGGTGAATACTGAGGGTAAAGCCAATACTGGTTCTTACTTGCTCAAAATGTAATTATTTGGATGGTACCATAATGTGTGAGTTGCTTGGTAACCGAACCTTGATGTGTACTTAATTTTTACGTTCCAGAAACATGTATAATTTGAACATGACAAGTTGCATGAAAATTAAAACCGTGAAACTAATTTCAGGGTGGCAGGAAAAATGTTTGTTTTAAAACTATTGTTTTAAAACCATTTCCGCTGTGTAGATTATTTCTTTTAAATATTTATGTTATGAAATGCATTTTTATTTAGGAAGAATGGAAACAACCTGGCCACTAGGGGGTTCCATGCCTTTCATTGGACATTACTGTACGGCTGCATCTTGGATGGGGCTTACGTTCTGGGGGTGGCAACGTGTATGTCCAAAAATGGGTATATTCAAGCCACCACCTTGGAAGGTCCCCACATGAGCATCCTTACATTTCCAGAGTGTGTGATGAGTGGGCCTTGCCCCCCCAAGCAAGGCAGAGAGAGTACTTTCAACATGTGTTGAAATCGCACATCTAAGTTGCGATCATACTGTACAATTCTGGGTAACTACTAGTATGCATGGCAAGATCACAGACATGCTGTTCAGGGTTTTCTTCTTTAGATCCGTCCACTGAACTAGTAGCTTAGGCTAATTTCCCCATACCTGAAGACTGAATAACGGTAAGCTATATGAACCAAGGTTGCAGGTTTGATCCCCGTATGGGACAGCTGCATATTCCTGCATTGCAGGAGGCTGGACTAGATGATCCTCAGGGTCCCTTCTAACTCTACAGTTCTATGATTCTATGAATCGGGGTTAAGTGGTTTGGTTTTTGCAAAAAAATAAAAGGTTCTGTTTTGTTCTACTGTTAAATTACACCATATATCAGATTCTTTTTAAATTTTATAATGCAACATTCACCCCTTCCCTCCACATTATGTTGTATCAACAGTATACTGAGTGCAGTTTTCAAAAGTAAAAAAGAAGGGTTTCATACAGAATTTCTCCTTGGTACAATTACTTCTCTTGAGATACATTCAGTTCATACTATGCCTCAGGCTGCACTTCTGATTATACAGGTAAACACAAGCGCAAGACTCTGCCAGCTCAGTATGGTCTGGAAAGATATCTCTCCAGTGATACACATCATTGGAGAGGGCCGAAAGATAGGAATTGCCAATGAGAGCATTATATACTAATGTTGAACTCAATTCTCCAATTGCTGCTCCTCATGTAGCCAAAATGTCACCATCAGCTCACAAGGGGGAAGTATAGGACGTCTTGAGGGGGTGGGTAAGGTTTGCAAGTGTACGAAAAAAGCTTTCGGGGGGGGGGACCCTCCTTGAAATGGTGTGGGGGAGAGAGAAACAGCCCAGTGAGTATTCAGTATGCTAAGTAGGAATGGAATAAAGTATCCTGGAAGACAGCGTAGCTTGGTGGCTGGGAGTATTTTGTTGCAGATCCCATTTGTCTTGTTTGCTTATGATCAGAAGTTCGGAAAGGCAGCATAGAAATAAATCTCTCTTCTACCCAAATGAAACATGGAGGGTATACATCTGTGGCATATCCAGGTGCCGTGTTATGCAATCCAGCTCTCTGGACAGGAGCAATGATTACTGCAATCGAAACAGGGATCGTGCTCATCCGATGCTACTGAAGGACTAGTGGAATCAGCATAGAGCAGAACAGCCAGCATATTTTCTCAGGACTGCACTCAGCATGTGCTGGAGGGAGGCATCTATCACCTCCCTGTTAAATAACAGCATCACTGGTAATGACTTCACAAGTACCAATAAAGACTTTCCACTTATTCAGGCAGAGACCATGTGTTTCAAATGAAATTTTATGCAGTGGGCATATGCTTTAATGGTGTTTTGGTGGGCCGAAAGGAATTTTAATGAAGCCTTGTATACTTGCAGCTTGAGGTTTTGTGCACATTCCTTGCACCTGACAAAGGGAAGGCCAGAGCTGAGAACTCAGGCAACATAAGGAACAAATGATAAGAGCAAGAAGCAAATGAGCAAAGCTTCACTGGCCTGGGGCAGTGTCATGCTGGCTGCAGAAAGGGACAGCCGTGGGCTAACGACAGCCCAGCATCTCAACCAGGATGTGAAAGATGGCCATAAATCAAAAAGAGGTTATGATGACTACCCTGGTGTTAAACTAAGACTGGGTGGCTGATTGCCGTGGGGCAGCCACCCAATAAATCTGGCTCAGCCTCATTTCAATGCACTTCTTTTGGCATCCATTTGTCATATTCACTGCATTTGCTCTGCTAACAAGGCTCGTCTTCTTCGCTCCATTTTAATCAGCATTTCTTCTGCAACACACAAAGGTAATGGCTTATAATATAAAGCACAGGGCTGCAAGCATTTCTGCTCACTCTCTGATCCTGCAGGTTGATAAGGACATGTGTCAGGACAGTACACGTTTGCCAATTTATTTCTACTTTGGACAAGGCATTTTGCCATGACAATGTAGGTTTAAATTCTAAAATCTCCTTGATGGGGTGAGTCAAGGGCAATTTGCAGTAATTAAAAATTAATCATAACATGCATGTAATTGGGCACTGAAGTAATTAGTTGGTTCATTCATAGACTTCAAAAACTGAGTTTCGAGATGTTTTATTTTGGCATGAAAAGCAGATATTACAGTACATGTCACTGTTTATGTAACAATAAGTTTCTAAAAACATAATCGGGAGCCATTTTAACTTGTGATTTTTAATTTTTATTTCAATGTCATTCTCTGTTTTATTTACCCTGCCTTGTGCAAAATTTACAACACTTGATCACTTTGTATTGTTGCAAACTTCTCTGGTATGAAATCAACGTCAGGTGATCTACCTCCCACTACCCAAGCACATTGCTTAGAAGTAAGGACTCTGAAATCAATGAAATTTAAATACTGTACATTTTTAAAATATATCTTGGATCACATCTAACAGTGCAATCCTGCCATATGCATGCTTACAGTATTTCAAAGTAAGTCCCACTGTGTTCAATGGCACATTCTCAGTTGAGTCTAAATAGGACTACAGTGTTCCATATCTAAAACCTCATTCCAGTGTAAAATATTCTATTCAGGCGTATTTTATAGATTTGCAGTGACAGTAGTGATTTTGGCACCTTCATTCAGTGTTTACCTTTTAATAGATACTATAATTATTAAGAACATATAAGAGCTCTCATAAGTGAAATGGTAACATAAGGATCTGACTTGCTGGCACCCCCTTGGTTGGAGAACTGCATTGCCAAATCCTCAGAGTTGTGCATTTCAATGGGTGGCTGTGTTTTGGTTTGCATATTGTTTCAGGAAGTGTGAATTAGGTAAATTTACCTTCAGATTCTAACTGAACCTAATTTCTCCCCCATCCCTACTAAAGAGACTGTTGGGGTATGAACAGGATCTCAACTTTCTTTCTCTGATTTATCACAAGGTACCTTATCAAATTGCTTTATGCTGCATTTCAGGGGCAAAACCAGACAGATAAGATACTCACCACACCCACACTGCGTCATTTCAGTAGCACGAGTGATTCAGCAGCACACTGCAGTAGGTTAGGCTGAGAGATGGCCATTCAGCAAAACTCAGTATCTGACCTTGGACAAGCAGGGATGTGAACCTGGGTGGCCTCACTCCACTACTCTCCCATACTAGCTCTTATTTTAAAAGGCCATATAGCAGCAAGAGCAAGTAGTTTAAGCTATCTCTAAACATCTTTGATGTTGTCAATGTACAACACTAAAATAAATCCAGATAAAACTATGGCACTGCGTGTGCTTCCCCAAACCAGATGGATCAGAGGTGGCCTGCTCTTGATGGGGTTACACTCCCTCTGAAGGAACAGGTATGTAGCTTGGGGGACACTACTGGATCCTTTGCTGTTGCTTGAGGCTCAGGAGGCTTCAGTGGCACATAGTGCCTTCCATCAGCTTTGGCTGGTGACCCAGCTAAGCCCCTATCTGCACAGGGATAGCCTAACTTCTGTTGCCTGTTCTCTGGTAACCTCTAGGTTAGATTACTGCGACACGTTATACATGGGGCTGCCTCTGAAGACAGTTTGTAAATGTTAGCTGGTGCAGAATTCGGTGGCCAGGTCGCTCACTAGGGCAGGACGGTTTGAGCATATTGCATAGATCCTGGCATCCAATTAGTTCCTGGGCCCACTTCAAAGTGCTGATTTTGACTTACAAAGCCCTAAATGGTTTAGGACCGCGATACCTCTAGGACTGCCTCTCCCCTTATGAACCAACTTGGACCGCACAATAATCACCTGAGGCCTTTCTTTGTGTGCCTCCTACACGAGAGGTCCAGAGGGTGGCAACACGAGAACATGTCCTTTTTTGCAGTGGCTCCCTAGTTGTGGAATGCTCACCAGAGGCTTGCCAGGCACCTTCATTACATATTTTTAGGTGCCAGGCAAAAATGTTTCTGTATAGCTAGGCCTTTGGCTGATGAACATTCAATTTCCTTTTAAATGTGTTTGTGGGAAGGGCGTTTTTATTGGTTTTCTTGCGTTACTGTTTTTTCGTTATGTATTTTGTGTTTTTATTTTGCATTTATATGTTGTGAACCATCCTGTGATCTTCAGATGACAGCCGGTTTACAAACAAACAAGTAGGAGGACAATATATAACTAGAGCCGGTATTGGTGCATTTGGTAGTGGTGGGCCTGAGCCAGTGCCATCCTCCCAGCAGCAGTGCTCTTCTCGTCAACTAAATATTCTACTAAATGACTAAATATTCTGAAGATAAAAAGGATTTGTTAAAAAATAATTATTGCATGCATGAAGGTATTTTATGGAAGACAGATTACTTTTTATGGGAGAATTGACTAGACATTTCCATTCATCTAAATACTCACATAAAAGCAACCTGCCTTCCATAAATTGCTTTCATACATAATTTCAAACATACACATCTCATGTTTAGCAGCTTACTCAAACAGTAGCAAGCAAGTTTCAAATACCAATTCTCTGCTATATGTCCAATGGTTCAAAGAACTGATTCTCCACATAAAGTAGCATTATGCATTAGCTGAACTACAAAGCCCATTCAGCTTCTGCCCTCTCGGGGCAGGTTCTCAAGTATGATGCAGAATTAACTGCAATGTTTAAAATACTAAGATATGCAACTTTAAATATTGCTGGTGGTAAGAATCAACAGGTTATACCTACAAAAATGAATTAACTTAGTTTGCTGAAAATGAGGACCATATTTTCCAAGACTGTGTCAGAAAACTATGACTATACAATTCCTTGATTCCCTCCTCCTTTGTTCACCTCATACTCTTCACAAGCAGCTTTAAAAGGAAGCCACTTGATAGAATGTCATGGGAAAACCTTTTCCAGTTGCTCGAACGTGATACAACCTATGCGTAAAACATTAAAAAGCCAGAGAGAGAGAGAGAGAGAGAGAGAGAGAGAGAGAGAGAGAGAGAGAGAGAGAGAATGGCATTTGGCAACTGTGGGAAGAAAGGCCTCTGCTACGCCTTCCAATTTTTTACAGCTGTATTTCTTTCCATTCATTAGTTCCATAGTTATTGGTTGTCAGTATTACTGGGAACACCCTTTTCCCTCGGTCTGCAGCACAGCACAAAAATGCTGGCAATAGGCCACATCTGCAAACAAATAGCTGATGCCTTTATTTGATCAGGAAGTAATAGTGCCAGCAGGCATCTAATCACAGGTTAAACGCTCCAGGTCAAGGGAGTAGGAAAGTAAAGTAATGGGAAGCCAGGTGCCTATATTAAGAGGTGAACTACTGTCCCCTTAACAAATAACATTTGACCTGAAACTACAACAGAATCGGGAAAGCACCTCTATAAAATGAATGCAAACCACATTTTAAGAATATTGCGCCTGAAACTAAATGCTGTATCATCAATAAAGTATATGGCTCCAACTCTGTGATTCCAGAAATAATGGAAATGCAGGGACATGAGTTGAGCAGATTAGAGGAAAGTTAAGGGTAGCACGATGGATAGTTCAGTTGGTAAAGCATAACTCTTAATCTCAGGGTCATGGGTTTGAGCCTTGTATTGGGGGAAAAGATTCCTGCATTGCAGTGGGTTGAACTGGATAATCCTAGTGATTCCTTCCAACTCTACAATTCTATGATTCTATGAACTCATTTCAGGCTTCAGTGCCTACTTGGGAGGGGGGACCTATTTAAAACTGTCCAGCAGGAAAGCATGTACAAAGAGAAAGTGGCAGTGGGGAAAGGGTTAAGGACCCCTCCCATCTACCAGGGTAAGTTGTGCCCACATAAACATGACAACAGCAGAATGGGTTCCTTGTGTCCTCCATGCTCTCCTGGTAACGTGCAGTGGAGTTTTCAAGTTGGCGTGCTTCAAAGGTAGATAAATTAGCGGCTTTTAATCTGAAAGGAGGGAAGTTCTGATATTATATGCAAATATTAGCAGTAGTTATGTGTGCACTGAAAGTTATTAAGCAGAAAGTATCTCCAACATTTACAAAAAAATCAGAGAGATTAAATTGCTTTGAAGACCTCTGTCACAGGCTCAGACAGGATTATATTTACAACTTGGCTTCCTAGGTAATGGTCCTCTGAAAGCCATCAGGGAAGCCTTATTAAAAGGCTTGCTTCAGAAAGGGAATTCATAAGTAGTGTGTATGGCAGCAGCAGCCTGTGCTGTCCAAAATGTTTTTGTGCTTTTAAAATTATACAAAATCACTGTGCAAAATTATGCAAAGCAGAGATGATACACTTCTGAAATCGAACCGCTTCCCCCATACAGCTGTACTTATTTAGCATATCAACAGGAGCCTCAAACACTGAACAGATAGTCGTTGCTTGCATTCAGTGCACTGTTGAAATCTAAAGGTGTTCAAAGGGAAGCTGTCCTGCAGCTTCCGCCAATTAAGACAAGGCCTAACTGACTTCCAAGCTAATACTAATGAGAGTTGCCCCACTCCTTTTTTATTGAATGCCTTCGTTTGATCTCCTACGTTGCTGAAAAATAGTAATCTGTCAGAGCTATCACAGGGGTTGAGGGGCAGAAATTAAATGGGATCTATTTAATGGGCCTTTGACCCTGCTCACACAGTTCAAATGAAGTCAAACAGACAAATTCTCAACTCAGCAGAAAACGATACTTTTTATTGGCCTGCCAAGTCACACACAATGGCCAGGGCCCTGAAGCATTTTCAATTATTTCAAGTGTTGGCTTCAGTACCCATTTTTTCTGCAGTTGTCATGTGAGGAGGGAATACTTCAGTGATGGAGCATGGCAGAAAGCACCAGGTTCCATTCCTGGCAACCCCACTCAAAAAGGTTCTTAAGTAACAGGAATGAGAAAGACTTAGGCCTGCAACCACAAAAAACACATCCATCAATTTGATTCCCTCTTCTTCCTTCTTTCTCTCTCTCTCCCTTTCCCCTTTTGTTTCTCACCTTCTCTCCTTACACCACTGTCCCAAATTCTCTCTCTCTCTCTCTCTCTCTCTCTCTCTCTCTCTCTCTCTTTCTTTCTTTCTTCCCTCCTTCTCCTATTTGGAAAGCAATTAGCCTGACACTGATGCAACCTGCATTTGAAGGTTAACTGCTGCACAGGGGCTGTGATTGGGGAGGTTGGAGGGTTACAGACCCTCCAAGTGTCCCTATTTCCCAAGGACAGTTCTGGATTTAAAGAAGCCATCCTGGTTTCTTATTTGATCCTGGAATGTGCTGGTTTTGCTTAGGATGCCCCTATTTTCATCAGAGAAATGTTGGAGGGTATGGGGTTAACATTTCCCTCCCCAACTGCAATGCCCCCCCCCCCCGAATCACTCTATCACACAGTAACCAGGCATTTAAAAGGCTTCCATTGGTACAAAATGGAAGCTGTGCAGGAAGGGGCATGATGGTAGAAGTGGAAGGCCATATTCAACCCCAGATTTAACAACCAATCAGATTTGGGTAAATGAAGACATTACCAACATTAAGCACACTACTATGCTTGCCCAACTTGTGCAGGAAGCATGCCAGCCATACCCAGGCCAGGCATCTGGTCGTTTAATTCTCTTCATTCTTTGAGCAAGCAGGCAGAGTAGGAATGGGCAATATGTGGTTTTCAATATTGTGATATATCACCAGCTAAACATCACAATATGCTGATATCCCATGGTGACTGAAATGAGAATGGAGCTACGTAGAGGCATTGGCTGGCTTCACGGTTTTTCCTGCATCCTGATTTTTGCCACATCTGCTCTTATTATTCACTGCCCCGTTTGAGGCAGGGGAGAACAGAGCCAGCAGAGTTAACAGGGGCTTCAGGAATTGAGAGAAGCATTGGCTGGCTTTGCGGTTTTTCCCACATAGTGATTTTTGCATAGCACGCGCACGCACACACACACTGTATTCACAATACATTGCCTGGTCAAAAATTATGGCACCAATCATGATAAGGACTTCAAACCAGTTTTGGACGATATATCACCTAGCCCCAAGGGAGGGGTGGGCTAGAGACAGAGCTTCATTAGGTTTCAGTCCACCCGCAGCCTCTGTTAGAGCAGGTTGTTCACTGGGAGCTGTCCATGGTTCTGCATTGTACCTCCCTGTCAGAACCCCTGTGCAGAACAACCAAAGCCAGAAAGATTCACAAGCTTGAGATACAGCAAACAAAATTAACAACAAAATCCAGAATCTCAATGAACTACCAAGGGAACTGTATAGAGTTAAAGGAATAAAAACTGGACTGCAGAGGTCACTCTTTGGTATTGAATGGGAAGGGAATCAGGTATAGCAGCATGGCTCTGCTGAGACGCTGAAAATAAAATTCAGAATCATATTGGAATACCACCTTCATAATGTTTATGGTGATGATCACAATCTGTTGTCAGCATTAACTATTCAGACGCTTGCCTTCTGAGGTACATAATAGAAAAATACAAGAAACAAAAATGTATAGCTGAAGACTAGGAGTTTGAAACCAAAGGAAATGCACAGGGTCAAAGAAGTCCAGGGTGGGCGGGGGAAGGACAAATACCCACAAAGAATGACAGATCATAGAGTTGGAATGACAGAGTTGGAATCTCAACTAAAACATCCATGACAGATGACCATCCAACCTCTGATTAGAAACCTCCAAAGAAGGAGAGTCCACCACCTCTCAAGAGAATCCGTTCCACTGCCGAACACCACTTGCTGTCAGAAAGTTCCTCCTGATGTTTAGAATAGCATTAG
The DNA here is from genome assembly GCF_009819535.1 of Lacerta agilis. NCBI lineage: Eukaryota > Metazoa > Chordata > Lepidosauria > Squamata > Lacertidae > Lacerta > Lacerta agilis. The sequence continues at coordinate 56,927,394 of NC_046315.1, forward strand.
CTTTTTTTGCTGCTGCATCACACTGTTGGCTCATGTTAAGCTTGTGGTCCACCAAGACCCCTAGATCCTTTTCACATGTACTGCTAGTAAGCCAGGTGTCCCCCATGCTATATTTGTACATCTGGTTCTTCCTGCCTAAATGCAGAACCTTACTTTTGTCCCTATTGAAATTCATTTTGTTAGCTTGTGTCCAGTTCTCTAATTGGTTATGGTCATTTTGAATTCTGATTCTGTCTTCTGTTGCATTAGCTACCCCTCCCAGTTTGGTGCCATCCCCCCAATTCCTTCTTCCAAGTCGTTTATAAAGACATTGAACTACAATGAGCCCAGGACAGAACCCTGCAACACCCCACTTTTTCCAGGATGATGAGGAACCATTAAAGAGTATTCTTTGGGTTTGGTCAGTCAACCAGCTACAAATCCACCTAACAGTTACCTCATTCAACCCACATTTTACTAGCTTCCTTGCAAGAATATCATTGGGAATTTTGTCAAAAGCCTTACTAAGTTAAGATACACAATGTTAATAGCATTCCCCTGATCCACCAAGTTTGTAATTCAATCAAAAAAAGAAATGAGATTCGTCTGACATATTTTGAAAAACGCATGCTGGGTCTTAGTAATCACAACATCCTTTTCTAAGTGCTCACAGACTGACTGTTGAATTATCTGCTCTAGGACATTTCAGTGTCAAGCTCACCAGTCAGTAGTTATCTGGGTCTTCTCCCTCCCCCCCCCCCCCATTTGTAGATGAGGACAACATTTGCCAGCCTCCAGTCTGCAGGAGCTCACCTGTTCTCCAAGAATTCTCAAAGATTATAGACAAGATAGTACATTTTTTCTCATTAAGGGATTACTGAGGCAAGAGGCCACAGTGGTTTATTTTCACAAAAAGTCCACAGTAGTCTTCCCCCACATCCAAATTTCCAATCCAAAGCACCCATTCAGGTATTAATGAAACAGGAACTTGGGTATTCATCAACAAACTGCTCCCATAACACTGCACACATTCAGGTTGCTGCAGCTATCAACAAGTACCACCAGATGGCAGTTTTAAAAAAAGAACTGCATCCATGTTAGAAATGCTAACATTTTCCCTTTCACATACCTTCCTTGCACTGTTTCAGCTGTTGTTCTTTTAATGATGCAGGCAAACTAAAGTGCCATAAGTCTCTTCTTGTTGTTGTTGATCACCTCACGAATAATCTGTTCAAAACTTTGAGTATATTTGTGTTCCAATGTGTGGACTGAGAACTCAGGAGAATTTTGGCATGACTTTTTTACAAACAAACCCAAGTTCAGAATAAATAATACATGTTTTTATACCCCATCACATGACCGAACCTATCAGTGTTTGTAATAGTAACTGTTGTATCTGCAAACCTGAACATTGTTTTTAAAGGATCACAAAATAATTTTAAATAAAATATATTTATATCCATACTGTGAGCAACTTGAACTGAAGGATTATTTATGTACCATCAATTAATGTATGCCTATCTATATAATTTTATTTAAAAACAATTCCATTTTCCATATTTACAGACACACACATATAACTCTTATTTTGTTATATTCTATTTATCACTTTCATCTTTCCTGCTGTATTTTTAAATCCTTTTAGCCACTATATAGTTTTATTACTCACCCACCCATAATTCAATGCGATCAATTTAAGTTCCACTAGAGAGGGGCAGATTCCCTGTATGAATGGAAAACTCAAAGCAGTCCAACTACTACAGGTATATGGTATTTGTGAGCAATGCAGTTAATCTTAAAGAAAAAGAAAAACTTCAGAAAATGCTTTGTATTAATGAGATCAGACATTTCTCTTCCCAACAGCCTGCAATAGGATTTAATCTCTCTTGCCTATAGTTCCTTACAACACTGATCCTACTATATGGGTTCTGTAAATTCCTCAGTTAGTCTTTTGCTTGGTTGATTTTAACTGCTCTAGTTAATTGTGATTAAACACAATGCCAATGACCATGTTTAACACTGCAATGTACTTTGTAAGAACATAACATTTATGTGTGGTTTGAATACAATTCATGATTTATAGCATTATCCTTTACTTGTTTACTATGGCAGTAAAACAGGACCAGAAGTAAAAGCTACTTATCCACTAATAAAAACTTTAGAGTGCATCCAACATTTAGGGAATAGGCTTACGGCTTATCCTTAACAAAAAGTAAGATGAAGTCTACATACATAATCACTACATATGATCCAAAAGTATTTACTATGTATTTTCTCACTGACTGTATTGGCACATACAGCAGAACCATGGCTTAGTTTTAGGAGGAACAGCCACTTGAGCTTCCATCAAAGACTAACAGTAGCTTGTTTTGACTCTGAACCTGGCCAAAGTACATAAGTCTTAACTATGGTTAGTGGAAACAAACCAACTTCAAACCACAGTTTACAAGGCTTGCTTGCTTCCCTAACCATATTTAAGATTACTACAGTAAGTAATTTGGCTAAACTGCAAAGGTTTCCCATTTCTTCTGTGTGGGTGCAGTAGCCCATCCTTGTAATGCTAAACCATGCATTAGATTTATTTATGAAGTAGACCACTATGTGTACTGGAATAGCAGTGATGCACGGAATCAGTACCTAATAATAAACCATATCTTCCAAGCAGTTTTCTGAGACAGGACTGTTTTGCTAGCATATGCTGAGTTCCAAAATTCTAAGTGATCCAATTTGGTAGTAGGTGTTTTTTTTGACCCACTGAAAATAATGTAAAGAGTTGTTTGTAATAAAAGGTAAAAAACATGTTTTATATTTTATATAAATCTCCAGTCACATAATTCAATGAGAGCTCTTCCTCAAAACAATTTTGGAATTACTTTGTGCTTAATTAAAATCAGTTTTCCTGTTCTCATCAGGTGGCCTTGGGCAGGATAGATACCAAAAAATAAATGAATAGCATCTTTTCCATTCCTCATTTCAGTAACACACCAGAACCCTAAAAGCCTAAGCACACACAATTAGCCCACAAATTAAAATTAGCCCCTACTATTTAATCAGCTAAAAATTAATTGATTAATCTATTGATGAATCTTTTAATTCATTTGATCTATTGATAAAATTAATTAAAGCTTGGAGCTCTGGTATGGTCCAATCCTCAGTTGGTAAAGGGGAGGGGGGAGACAGTGCTTCTGAGTGTGGTGCTGAAATCAATCCAGTGTTCTGTATTACAAGGAAGACACTTGACTATTGTTTGCAGTCTCTGTGGGTGTCCTGAAATGACATGGTGAATAATGCCACATTTGCAGCAAGTGGGTGTTCATCTTACACGCATACATATCATGTCTCCAAGTAAACTCTTGTGCTATACTAGTCAGTAGCTTCTATAGCCTGACTGTTGACTTGGACCCCACCTCACTGGGATCTTAGACAAAGAGCTGGTAACAGACTTGTATCTAAGACTCTCATACAAGGCAGAAAGAGCTGTATTAAAGAGAAGCAGCTGCTGGATTTAAAAGGCAGGGGAGATGCCAGCCATAAGCCTTCATCCATATGGAGCGCAGAATGTTCATCAGGCTAGAATTCAGATCCTATGGTACTTGGGACTCATCACCATAGCAACAGAACCAACAGCAAGGATGGTCAAGCTTGCTGCTCCCTCTTCTTTGAATTCTAGAAACTTCCTGCCCATCTCCATCAGTGTAGATGTTACTCTTGCCATGAGGATGCAGCTGAAAACATGCTCATGGTGAGCTCCATCCTTCCCTGCAGTAACAAGATGTAGGCCTTTGCTTTGCATCTGCCACTATTGGATAGCCAAGGAAGCAGTCTGATGATTGGAGGTTGGTAGACTACTATGGGCAGTTACAACTATTGCTTTTGCCACCTTATCAGAATCTTAACGGAGTGCAGGTCACTTTAGGCAACTGCATAACTATTTTTTTATATTTTTTGTGAGGGCTACAGAGGAAAGTAGCTCTGGGGGAAAGAATCAAGCAATTATAAAATAGCTCCAGGTTTAGCTGGAAGCAAAGTGAACTGCAAGGCAGTGTTCTAAGTAGGGCTTTAAGCCTTAGTAGCAAGTGAAAGGTACCTGGTGGCAGACCTCTGGGGGGAAAAGGACCAGTTCCTTACAGTTAAGTTGCAGAAAGTGTATCAGCACATCTTGAAATGATACACAAATGTAAAGTCACGTCTGACAAAGTTTGGTGCGCTCCCAAGTGAAGGGCAAGATCCACTCAGCCTGATTCATAGTTTCAGTGTGTCAAAGCATTCCTGGAGAAAACATGGGGCCCCTCCAAGTTTGTTGAAAGTGAATTTCACTGATAGCAAAACCAACATGCAACCCCAAAAATAAAATAAAAAATCCCCAAACAACCAGAACATTTGTAGTATGAAAAGTTAAGGGATTTCAGCAGGAAATTACAGAAGAGTAAATATCCTGATTAGAAATGACTACCCCAAAACATTTGCAGGTGTAAATAGTACTGAAAGTAAGTTTGGGTATGGCCACTATGATAGCAAGAGCAGAAATCATCAATGTGCAATAAAGACAATAAAGTAGCCCTTGGTACTCCTCCTCCCCTCAAAAAAAAAGTGTAACACCCAGAACAGCTCCTCTGCTCCTCTGGTCACCAGCGGCGCAGGAAGCCTTTTTGCCGACGCTGCTGCTCCTGTGGCGAGCGAGCAGCGGCTCGTGTGGCTGCTCCGTCCGGATGGGGTGCCGGGCGGTGGGGGAGGGACCAGGGAGTGTCACCCCCTCCCCTAGAACCCGGGGCACAGCAGCCCCTATGCCCCGCCCTTCCTACGCCACTGCTGGTCACTTCATGAACTCACACTGCAGGAGAAAAAGAAAAAGCTCAGTGAACTTACAGCTCCTCGTTTCCAAACTCCGTTCAGTCTCATCCACTCGCTTCATATACAGTCAGTCACTCACCAGCTTTCTCAGACCCACACTACCAGAAGTAAGCATATCTACTTGAGCACAGTTCTGCCAGCCATGGTTACATCACAGAGTCACATCATCATGGATAATACTTTCAAACAGACTCCAACAAATCTGCTCACCAGGGTAATTATGACCAAGGGCTCTCACTGCCCTGGTGAATGAATGAGGTGCTAATGAGGCTTTCACATTTTACTACTGTTTGCAATTGTAAGTTCAAAAACCTGTAGGGTCAGAGGAAACCTACAGTATGCTTTCCTCATGAATGGAATAAATAGGGCTTCCAGCTTAAAAACAAGGCTGTGGGTATGGAAGCTACAGCATGATCCTCTTTTCATCTGAAACTTTTTTTTGGCAGTCATTCACTTTTAGTTTTTCAAATTACAAGCTCAAACTGCAAGGGTCTAAATATAAATAATAAATAGAAATGATGAAAAGAGTGATAAAAAGAATCAAGTGGACACATCTCTCATTTATTTTATGCATGTCCAACTTCAGATTATATAGCAGCTGACAAAGTAAAACTTGTTTTAAGACTGTTTGCATGAAGAAGGGGATTTAGTAAGTGAATACTCATTGTGTTTTGTAAGTTGAATCTGTGCATGCTTACTCAGAAGAAAGCACCCCTGAGTTCAGTTAAGCATACTTCCAAGAAAACATACAGAGGGTTGAAGATTTAGGATCAAAGTACATAGCTGGGATCAGCTGAACATTAGGTAGTGTTTTACAATTAGAATGCAGAAGACTTCTCTCATTCATTCCTATTTTGAACAGAGGTGTTTACTCAATTTTGTTTAACTAAAGTTTTTGAGGATTGTGGAAGTGCTTATCAAAATTTGAAAATCGATCTGAATTGGTTCTGATTCCTGCAAAGTGTGGCATGTGACAGGATTGGATCAGATTGTTGATCATGGAAGCTGCTGAAGGAGAAAACAATTCACCATTCTGAGAATGACAAACCAAGGAGCTTGCATGCTAAAAATGCAGTTCCATTGTGAATTCTGATTACAAATAAACAAACCTCAGTTATGACGTTCCAAATCTCATGGGGAGAATTCTAATGATTTTGTTTAGTAAAAGCTGCATCTGAAAAGCAGACTCTAACATGTGAAAACACATACCATTTTTAGCCTTTAAGGTGTCAGAAGACATCTTCCTGAAAAACTGGTCATTATTTTTAGACTTCTTAGACAGCCATTTAAAATAAGCATCTTACTGGCCAAATTCTACACTTTGCAAACATTTTGTTGGTTTATCAGAAAAGAGAAATAGTTTAATTTTTGAACTTACATTATTAAACAACCATATTGAATTAAAACCCTGTCAAAAGATATGGAATGAATTACAGACTAAAAGTGCAGATTGCCAGTCAATGCAAAGCTAGACAAACCAATGGCCTGATGCAGCATAAGGCATCTTCCTATATTAAAACAAAATAAAATTCAATTAACGGTGTTGCCATTGCTGAACAGCTTTCTCTGTTTTCACGAATAGCATTGTTTGGGTTACTTAGTAATTCAGTTCATCTTCAACAGGCAGGATCTAAATATGAAATTATTGGCCATCAGGAATAGTTGGAGTATTAGTATGGGAAGCTGTTATTTCATAGCAAGTGGTAATAGGGCAAGCCATCCCTTGAGAATGCCATCTTCTCCACAGCACAAGGCAATGCCAGAGAGTGATGAGTTATGTTCAATAGTCATGGCCCCTTTCCAGACTACTATAGCAAATCTATTTTAGAGACATATCGGGTCTCTTTATGTATGCCAGTGTTTTTCAACCACTGTTCCGCGGCACACTAGTGTGCCGCGAGATGTTGCCTGGTGTGCCGTGGGAAAAATTGAAAAATTCAAGAGAATTACTTTATATATAGTCAATATAGGCACAGAGTTAAATTTTTTAACATTTTCTAATGGTGGTGTGCCTCGTGATTTTTTTCATGAAACAAGTGTGCCTTTGCCCAAAAAAGGTTGAAAAACACTGATGTATGCTCTCCTGCTGCAGATTGACTCCAGGCGCCAAAAAGAGGAAGTCAAAAGTGCCCTTGGGCCTCTGTATGAACAACTGAGTCTCTTTTTGGTAGGAAGCCATGAACATGTCCTGATAAAGCTGGTCTTGTGGCACTTCACTCCTTTGATAGGGGTGCACCTATAGTTTGTCTGACTATATGCTACCTACTGTGGGGCTTGAGTGCACAACAAACCCCACCTTCCTTGTTAGCCTTCAGCCATGCAGTTTATGCCCACAGCACTAGACGTGCCTCTGCAAGATTCCAGCAGTGCAGAGAGTCAGATATTTTTTAATATTTTTTTATTTCCCACATTTATACACTACCTTTCTGCCAATGCCCTCAAGGTAGTTAACAATTTAAAATAAGTGTCAAAAAGCTGTGATGCAGGTGCTTCCTGAGCTACACTCAGTGTGTGGAATGGACTCCTTAAAATAGGCAGGGGACTGTTGTCTCTTCTACACTGATCTGCTCACAGGTAATTAAATAAGCTAGATAAAAGGGGTGGGGGATATTTTCAGTCCAAAGCCCACATTCCCATCTGGGCAACCCCTCTGTGGGCTAAATCCCAGTGGTAGGCAGAGCTATTAATATAAATTGTAGCCTTTTCTCTATCCTAAACAAATAAGATACACTTGGAATAAATTACCTCATTGTGTCCCACTGCCAGAGTGACCCATTTATTCCTCGCTGCTGTTCCACCTCTGTTTAAGGGTCCCAAACCCCACAACTGTTCAGAGGGAAGAGGGCAAGGCAAATGGAGGCTCCTTCTCCTTTTGTTGCTCCTATTGCTTTTGTTGCCCCCATTGCTGATTAAAGGGGGCATTTGAACAAGCAGCAACAAGGCAGAAGAGTAAGGCCAGGGGCTCCAGGGGTTGGAGGTGGGACCCCTGCAGGGCTGTGGGTCTTGGCAGGCACCCACCGCTGACACCAGTCCTGCACTATGTTAAGAAGCAGGATGGCCTTGATCCCAACAGAAAGGATTGTGAGAGGAGAAAAAAAACAAGTAAAAGTCAGCAATAGTAATGACTAAATACAGTATATGTGAAAATGTAATGCTAGCACTATGGGATATTATATCACAAAATGCTGAAGCACATGAGGGTTTTTTTTTTTTAAGTAATGGCAGTAACAGTAATACTCTCATAAGCACATATGCAAAAGTGGGTTCACATATACACATTCAATGCTATATGACCTCCCTGCATGAAACGGCAGTCACACACATATTTTATATGTCACTTGTCATCACTTTAGATTCACTGCTTTTCAGTGCAGGAAGTTCCCACATTCAGCTGTGAGTCACTGAAAGAAGAGGTGTTGTGTGGTGTATATGGATGTGTGAATGACATCTAAGCCAGTAGCTGTTTTCACTGATTGACTCACTAACCAGCAATGCAACAATCACTTGGCTGAACCTCTATTTCACCACTGGAGGCAAGACAAGTGCAACATATTTATTAGTACAATACAGTGGCACTCCTTAATACTTAAAAATTTGCAGAGCACTGTCAAGTGTCCAATGTATTTCACATGCATCACACCCAGGAATGGACAAATCAGTCAATTTTGGTACCTCGTTTTTCCAGTCTTCAGTTCTCCACATTTCCACATCTGTTTGTAGTGTATTTTTTTAAAAAAAAATCCTCCAGAAAGTTTGTCAACATTTTAGTGCAAATTTCTTCTAAATACACATTACTGTATGCATATATTTTTTAGTTTTTTAAAGCAATTTCCCTTGATATATGCATTTTAAAAAATATATCACCCTGGTATACTCAGTTTTGTACACATGACATGGCGGGAGAATTACACTGCAAAATTCAGAGAAGTGTGAATTTTGAAGGACAGCTGTGCTTGCTTTGGTTTGCTTAATGTTTTAGAAAGTGCAAAATAGTTCAAATGTGAACTGACTCAATTCCCCCCCCCCATCACAAATCACACAATTCACCTATAGACTGGGGGGGGGGTGTATCTCAAATGTTGTTTTCTCAAAGGTTTTGTTTGCTTTGGCAGTTTGGGGAACATAAGAGTCAAGGTTCCTCAGAAGGTGGTAAACCAGAATAGGCAATGGATTTCATATAACTATATCAAGTTAACAACCACTGAATGAAACAGAGCCGGCTTTCCTGTCTTACTGACAATGCCAGGCTGGTGGAAAGATCTCACTTTGGCTTTTAATGGGCCTTGCCTTTTAGTAGCCTAGCAGCTATCTGTTTCTGTTTTCACTCACACAGGACAAAGCCCACACATTGGTAGAAGGCAGAGCTACTAAGACGTACTGAATATTAATGGGACTTTATTCATAGCTTGCTGCTGCAACCACACAAAATGTCAGCCCCCTCGAGCTAGAGCAGCAGTCTCTGCTTGCGCGGCTGCAGCTGCAACGAGAGCAGGTGCTTTCGGGGACCTTTTTATGTGTTCTGCTCCCATTCTTGGTTTATTCAGCCAGGGGCAAGGCAGGCAGTAAAGGGGTGAGGGAAGAATGAGAGGCATTTGTTAATATCAAAAGCAGATAATTCCTTTAAAGAAAGAAAGCTGGCAGCTCTTCCATATTTTCCAGCTTCACTGTAAACTGTAATGCCATTTTCACTTCTACTGACAGGCAAACTTCTACCATTTTAATTGAGGGTGGGGGGGGGGAGGAAGCAATGCCCACTCAAGTCAGTTAACTCTTTCCAAGAGTGTTAACATGTTTATTGACAGCCTCATACTCATCTTATGCTGAGGCATCATTTACAAAATAATTGCTCAAAGCATTCTTAATTCAAAAGAAAATGCACAACACAGAAACATAAACACAAAAACTAACGTTTAAAAGATAAAGATATGAACAAAAGTGCTATCCGTAGTAGCTTCTTATTGGAAAAGAAGGAACCCTTAAAAGTATAACCAAAAGCTCTGAGAATAAGAATGGTTGTAGCTGAATAGCAATGACTGCTCTATTCAGCATGCAGGGTTGAATGAGAACCAAACTCAGGAGGAAGAGGGAAATTATCCTTGACCCCCTGTGGCCTATCTATTAAGATATGGGAGGAGGGCAAGCATTGGGGCAATACGAAGAAAGCTTACAATTTGGGGCTTTTTAGCCTACAAAAATTTGAGTAAGGAGGGATTTTTATTTATGTATTTATTAATTAAATTTCTATATCACCCTTCATCTGAGGACCACAAAAATATGTAACAAAATAGCAAACAAAAACAATACCCCCCAACAGTTTAAAAGGCCATAAACTGTTGAATTAACCAAAGGCTTAGGAGAAAAAGATGTGAGGGAAGTATATAAAACTATGGACTCAGCGACATTTGTGAGGGATCCCACTCCCTCCCCTTTCGATTCTTCCCCAACCGTGACTCTCCCTAAGTTTCACTGTCCACTAGGATGAATCCTTCAGTGGTTATATGGGAGTGTCTCTGGGGTACCTCAGTGCTTTACGTTCGAAACAACTCTTGCCACCTATGGGATCTCCCGCCCTGGGTTCCCAAAATACTGCAGCTTGCCTTCCCTTTTTGGCAACTGCGTGGCACCTTTGGCTTCCCTGCCCAGTCCTCTGTATGCCAGGAAAATAAGCCACCCGTTCCCTCTATCACAGGAAACCCTTAGTGCTTTTCCCCTTAGCCACACCTCTTGAGGCACTGACGCACTGCCACAGTCAGCGAACGTTTAAACACTTTTAACTTTATTAAGGTAACGTGAAAACATGGATGTCTTGAGTTGTTACTGGTACAAATCTTCTCATATAATCCAGCTCAGTTATAATCTTTCCTGCATCCCGTTAGCATTGGTAATGACCTTTCCTCCCATTCCCCAAAGCCTAACCTCGCAGTTTCTCTTTCTAAACCTCCACACCCAACTGCCAAACCCCCAACTGCCTTTTCAGGTTGTTCCCCCTCCTTTTAGAATGCCCAGTAGCTCCGCCTCCCAGGGAACACCTACCTAACATGGGAGTGATAGGTTAACCCATGATGAACCAGGCCTTATTCCGCCACAACATTCATAAAAATAAAGCGCTTTATATGCACTATAACACTGCGACACCAGATGGCGCTGTGGAGTCCCGTCTTTGGCCAATGGGATTTCCCTGTATGAAGTTTACAACACATTTAACTGAATCCCTTTTTTGATCTGTCTAGATCCAGCCCTATGCAAGGTGTAAAGAAAGTGGATGGGGAGAAGTTTTCCCTTCTCATAATAACAGAACACCAGGGTCTTGCAGTGAAGCCGAATAATGGGAGATTCAGGATAAGCAAAAGGAAGTACTTCTTCACAGAGCACATAGTTAAATTGTGGCATTTGCTACCAAAAGATATAGTGATGGCTGCTAACTTACCTTTTAAATGGGGATTAGACAATATTCGTGGAGGAGCTGTCAACCTTTTCCTTTTTTGCGGGAAATTCCCTTATTATAACATTGGGAAACAGCAGGGAGCGTTGACAGCTATTAAGGTTATCATTGGCTGCTAGTCATAATGACTGTGTCTAATGCCTCCACTCTCAGAGACAGCATACCTCTGAATACAATTGCTGAGTAATAGTAGTGGAAGAGGAGTAATTCACTCATGTTCTGCTCCTGAGCTTCCCATAGGCTTTTGGTTGGCCCCTGTAGGAAATGCTAGCTGAACCAAATAGGTCCCTAGACTGATCCAGCAGGGTTCTTCTTAAACCCTTAAATCCCACCAGTACAACTAGTACATAAGAACGAATCTTACAGCTATTGTATAATCCAACTTTCCCCAACTTGACACTCTTCAAATGTTGTTGGACTACATCTCCCATTATCCCTGACTACTGGTCAGGCTGGCTATTGCTGGTGGCAGTTGTAGTCCAATAACATCTGGATGGCAGCAGGCTGGGCAAGGCTGCTTTAATGCAGGGGGCTCCTCCAGGTATTCCACCTCACAGGCAGAAGAAACAATTATATCAAGCTCCCTCCAGTTAATTATAGAAAGAGTTTCATTACCAAGAACCTCCAAAGAGGCTGCTGAAGGTGCCGTGTGAAGTCAGACAGCTGAACAACACATTCACCAATAGGCTTCCAAAACCAAATGGCTTTTATCCGCTTCTTTTTCACAATTACCACTTAATTACCAAGTGCTGCAGAGCAAATAAATCAAAGAGACAACCTGTCTCCTTTCAGGTACACAACACACAACTCCAAAGTGGCAGCAAATGCTTCTGTGTCTGTAGATAGTGAACGGTACATCTCCACATTCTTCCCCAAAAAGCAAAGTTGTTACAGTGCAATGTAGCATTTGTTTACCCTTGAAATGTGCCTGTTTGAAATGTTCGTGCCATAAGATATTAGTGCTGATTGGATGCCTCAATGACTACAATATTTGTAATACACAACAAGTTTAGTTAAACCTTTTCATCACCTAGGTTTTCTTGGGAAGACAGGAGGGGCTGAGTTTTCCACTGTGCTGTGTTCTTTATAAGCAGTATACTCCTAATGAGTAGATATACTCCTAATGAGTAGGGGAATCTTTAATACTCAAGAAAGCAATGTGGAAGTCTCACCCAACTATTCTATCATGACCTGAAGGAAAAATGGACTTCCTGAATTCATCAACAGAGTGACAAGAACAACAAAAGACTGGAGAAACTATTCCAATGTCCAGCATATAATAACTGTTTCATTTATCTACATTTCTCCCATCCCAAACTGGCAGACTTTCTTTCATCCCTTCTTAAGAAATGAATGAATAAGGGCATATTTAATAGTATTGGGTGGTGGGGCAGGGAGAAATTTGGAAGTTGTTACCTGGTTCTTTGGATACAATATATAGGTACCTCCCATCTGTGGCAGTTTTGCAACTGAATGAACTGGTTTGCCAAGCAGCTATTCAAACATTATTTACCCTCCAGGATTATCTCGAAGGGGATATCAAGTGGACCTTGGGTTCATATATCTGCTCCCCCAATCTCACCCTCCCCAACACCCTTTTGTTCCTCCACTGCTTCCTTTGTTGAACATGGGTTTTCCCTTGCCCCTAAGAAATACAGATCGCTAGATTGCATGTCAAAAGGAACAATTAATTTCTGTCATAGGATTCATGGACTTGTTGATGCAAGATAAGCACTATGACACCAAAAACTTTGTTTATGGATACCAATCTTAGGTGGGGGAGAAGTAGATGGAGGACTAGTTCAACTGAACACCCAGATGTATCCTGGATTATCATTTCTAACAGTATTCTGATGACAGGTAGGTAGCCGTGTTGGTCTGCCATAGTCAAAACAAAATAAAAAATAAAAAAATTCCATCCAGTAGCACCTAAGAGACCAACTAAGTTTGTTCTTGGTATGAGCTTTCGTGTGCATGCACACTTCTTCAGTATTCTGATGGTTGTATATTTTTGTTGGAGCCATTCCATTTCTCAAGGGTCCATATGATTACTTTGGCTTCTCATCTGTCATGAATAATCATATACATCCCCAGGGACATTCATAAGAAGCTTTTTCAATTTACTGCATGCATTGTAGTTTCCTGTCATTGCCTTATCAGAGGGTATTGCAACAAGTACCAGGAAATTTAATCACATATTGGAAGGCAGCTGGATGGATGGCTATTTGTCAAAGGATGGCTATTCGCCGAAGGATGGTTAGTGCTACAAACCAGTCCTAAATTGAAGGCCCACATTGCAAGACCTGTATTCCCTTAAGCTCCACCCCTTTAGTATTTATTTGTTTTAATTATCAGTTCTTATGCATCCATTATCTGTGTTCTTATTTGCTCTAACAATTACCTGTTTGAACTCTAGTTGCTATTTTATTCATATGTTTATCTCTTGCTGGTCTGTGACTGTAATAAAGTTTATTCATTCAAGGTGTGGGTAAAAGCTAAGAACTTTAGGGTGGAACAAAGTTTATCTTAAATATGAGATGGTCAAGGATATTCTGTGTGTGTTTTTACAACAATAATGGAAAGCTGTGCCCCCAATTTAAACAGCAGCTTGGCTGCCCCCAGCAGCAAACCATTTGTAGTCACACAAGCACACACACACAAAACCCAAGAATGCCATTGGGAATGATGCTATGTCATGATGTGCTGCCATTCACATGAAGCATTCCATCCCACATTATAAAAAAGAACACTTCTGGGCTAATAAGGAAAGCCAAGCAGTGGTAGGAAAGCTTTTAATTCTGTAAAAACAAAACAAAACAAAACAAAAACACACCATCACCCCCAGTCACCCCATGTTTAAGGTAAGTCCACCCTCCACCCAAAATATATTCAAATTTGCCTGCCCCCAGAATTCACCATTAATACCGCACCACTTTTGTAACAAATGAATGGCCTCACAAAAGGGGAAGGGAGATATCTAGCCCAGCATTCGCTTTATGCTGATTTTATCTGCTGCTCTTTTGGTTTTCTTCTTCCTTTTAGGCATTTTAGGATTTTAACTTATTAACTGCCCTGGAGATATTTATACTGAAGGATAGCCTGCAAAGTCTTAAAATAAAGAAGCACATCTGTGAACAAAGACAATAATAGAATGTGTGCAAATACTCCATGGGCAACAATTCCTCTACCATACAAATCACCACTTCAAGAGGCACTGAAGATGTATATGTGAACTGCTCTTGAACTGAACCTGGACTCCTTTGAAAACTGATGCTTGCAATCCTGTGTATATGCAGAGCTGTAACAGTGCACTAGAGACAGCTTTGGATTACAAAACATAAAGGGGGAGGAGTCAGTACATCAGACACCTTCCTGGTATTTAGTCTTCAAAGTAGATACACATACCCCACCCTTTGCCCCATAGAGAAGTGGATGAGCTGAAAATTCTGTTAAAATTATTTTACAACAGATCTTTTAAAAAGTGAAATGTGGGACAAGGTCAAAATAAGAATTTTTGAGTTTCTGTACACAATGAGAACTGTTAGCATGTAAAAAGACACTTTGCTCTTTTGTTCCTTTCCCCCCACATGGCAAGTAGAGGGCATACTAATAATAGCAGCAGAGTTCCTAACAAAACAGATCTTATGTAAGATTATTGCCATCACTTAGATTTTGCTAAAAAGGGACAAAGAAAAGGGTTATACTGTCCCCAGATTTAGCATAGGAAGTAAATAGACTTGCCAGATAATAAAAAAAAAATCACACTTCAGAATTGTTGCATTCCTTCTTTGAATTATGAACAAGCAGGGTTCTGAAATGCATTTTTTATTGCATTTATACATTTACTTCTCTTCCATCAAAGCTGATTTTCTATGTAAGATTCCCATCCAGACACTGACCAAATGTTATGCACCCTCAGACCACACCCTGGAGCATGACACCCTTTTGTTTCTGTGTACTCTGAACAAAGTAAAAACACGGCTGCTCTAAAATAAAAAGATTGTTGCTTTATGGCAGACATATGGTCCCCCAGATCTTGTTGAATTCTCATCAACATGGCCAATGGGAATTGCAGTCTAACAACATCTGGAGGGCCACAGGTTGACCATCCCTGCTCTAAGGGGAAAGAAGCATGAAAAAGTCCAAGTAACACGTATTTTTTTTAAAAAAAACCAACTCAGACTTGCCACTAATAATACAAAATATATGGACCTCAACCTAGATAACTTCAGTCATGACTCCCTCTGAAACAATGGTACTGAATTAGTCATCATGGACTTCTGTTGATTTCAGCCTGAAATACAGTGCAGTCATAGGCATGTTATGTCCTCCAGAATTCAATGGGACATACACCAAGCTTGCTTAGAACTGAAGCCCTAATCATGATTCCTGTCTTACCTGGGTTGGGACAATATTCCATTGTGTATTACCCCAAAAAAGGGGCTCATGTAAATTCAGCCTTGTTCATGTAATATGCCAAAATAGCTTCAAATATGGGGCTAGTTTAGGATTAGTTTATTAATGATTCTAAATTGCTTTATGATACACGACATGATGCCCAAGTCACCTTTCCCAAAAATACCACAAAATATATGATTTTGTATAGAAGTCTGTCTGTCACAGCTTCTGCAACTACTAAAGTATATGATTTAATTTCAGCCTTGTAAGTTGTAAGATTAAGTGTTCTATCGTGTTAAGTTTAGAGTACTCAGTGCCTGTTAGGTCAAGCTCTTGTGCTACAGATATCCATTCCAAGGTTGTGACCTTCTGCTGAAGTATTTACACTTGATATTTTATCCCTCTGCTTGCTTGCTTGCTTCCTTCCTTCCACCCCCCCTTTCTATTTTTTTGGGATGGTAGTGGTCACCATTTTCAGAAGGAGTAATAATATTTAAAGGTCATATGTATGCACATAAAGACGACAATTTTAAAGAAATGTTGCATCATTAGTACAGTACTAATACAACACGCATTGCAGTTTGTACCATTCTAGGAGAGGAACATTACTCTATTGCCCAAAGAAGAAAATGACACAACTTCCCTAAGGGATAAGGCAATAGGCCTACATACTGGTCTGTGTACCAAGGGCCAACAGGAGAAAAGCTGAAGCCACAAAACATAGTGGTGCAGCAAAAAAATACCTGGTAGCACATTTGCAAAGCTAAGCAGGGTCTGGTATAGTATCAAGTTAGATGGGAGACGCTGCCTGTTGAGATTCCTGCATTGGAGGGGTTAGACTAGATGGCCCCCAGGATCCCTTCCAATTCTACAATTCTGTGATTCTGTGAAGGAAGCAGATGTGCCAGCAGCTGGGTCAGTGAGGATGCAGGATGCAGTAATTCCAGCCCCTAGACTGTAGGGCAAAGGGCAACATAGGAGAAACTGGCAGTTTTCTATTAGCAGATCTTTCAGTGGCTACCACATCTGAGACTTTTAGCACCCACTCTCATAAATAACACAGACAAAAGGTGGGAAGCCCTATTTCATCAAGTGAACTTGGTTAACTTCCAGCAAAAGGCACAGGAACAGAATTTATGCTTCTTTCTCAACCACATAAGACCTTTTTTTGAAGGATCCACATAGCATCATACATAAGGCTGATAATCCAGAAAATCAATAAAGCTCCAGGAAGTCAATGAAGGCAAAAGATGCAAATATTAAAAAAGAAATATGCATTTAATACTAAACAAATACTAAAAATCCTCAGTTGCCTCACTGGCAATTTCATTTCCCAGAAGATGGAACAAACAACATCTATCTTGGACCTGGTCCTCACCAACATGGAAGAACTGATTGCCCAAGTGGAAGTACAGTACAGTGGTACCTCGGGTTACATACGCTGCAGGTTACATACACTTCAGGTTACATACTCTGCTAACCCAGAAATAACGCTTCAGGTTAAGAACTTTGCTTCAGGATAAGAACAGAAATCGTGCTCTGGCGGCGCAGCAGCAGAGGGAGGTCCCATTACTAAAGTGGTGCTTCAGGTTAAGAACAGTTTCAGGTTAAGAAGAGACCTCCGGAACGAATTAAGAACGTAACCAGAGGTACCACTGTAATGGAAGTAATCCTGGGAAGAAGTGATGATGTCTTATTGGGTTTCATTACACAGTGGCAAGGGAAAGATGAGTGTAGTTGGACATGCACTCTAGACTTTAAAAAGCTGATTTCAAAAAGCTTAAGTAAGAGACTATTGGATGAAGTCCCATAATCAGAAATACTCAAAGAGAATGAGGTCGTTCACTGGAAGTTTTTAATCAGATGTTGGATGACCATTTGTCATGGATGCTTTAGTTCAGATTCTTGTATTACAGGGGGTTGGACTAGATGTCACACAGGGTCCTGTCCAATTCTACAATTATATGATTCTATTGGTAGGTCTCTCTGCTTATTTAACTTATTAGTATATTGTCTCCCTGCTTATTTAACTTATATGCAGAATTCATCATGCGAAATTAAAAGATGCCTGCTTCTTGGGAGGAAATCACTGACAAACCTAGACAGCATCTTAAAAAGCAGAGACATCACCTTGCTGACAAAGGTCCATATAGTTAAAGCTATGGTTTTCCCAGTAATAATGTATGGAAGTGAGAGCTGGACCATAAAGAGGACTTATCGCCGAAGAATTGATGCTTTTGGATTATGGTGCTGGAGGAAACTCTTGAGAGTACCATGGACTGCAAAAAGATCAAAATTATCCATCCTTAAAGAAATCAGCCCTGAGTGCTCACTGGAAGGACAGATCCTGAAGTTGAGGTTCCAGTACTTTGGCCACCTCATGAGAAGAGAAGACTCCCTAGAAAAAGACCCTGATGTTGGGAAAGATGGAGGGCACAAGGAGAATGGGACAACAGAGGATGAGATGGTTGGACAGTGTTCTCGAAGCGACTAGCATGAGTTTGGCCAAACTGCGGGAGGCAGTGAAAGATAGGCGTGCCTGGCGTGCTCTGGTCCATGGGGTCATGAAGAGTCGGACACGACTGAACGACTGGACAACAACAAATTAGTAGGTCAAAAAGCTAAGAGGGGTGCTTAACAGCAGTCAGAAAAGAAAAGTAGGCAGGAGGACTTTGCCCATTCCTAAAAGGAGTGGTGTATGCACACCACTTGACATTTTTTCTAAGTTCTAAAAGTTTTCAAGATGTTGCTCTGCATAGGCAGTGATCACAGAGACTATGAAGAACAGTGCTTTAATTGATCATGGCTGAATAACCTTGGATCTGTTAATAACTGAACACTATAGAAGGTTGGCAGTTCAAATCCCCGCGATAGGGTGAGCTCCCGTTGCTCGGTCCCAGCTCCTGCCAACCCAGCAGTTCAAAAGCACGTCAAAGTGCAAGTAGATAAATAGGTACCGCTCCAGCGGGAAGGCAAACAGCATTTCCCTGTGCTGTTCTGGTTCACCAGAAGCGGCTTAGTAATGCTGGCCACATGACCTGGAAGCTGTCTGCAGACAAATGCCAGCTCCCTCAGCCAGTAAAGCGAGATGAGCACCGCAACCCCAGAGTCGTCCATGACTGGACCTAGTGGTCAGGGGCCCAGTTACCTTTACCTTTATAGATTTCTGATGATTCAAAATAGTAATCTAAGCCTCCTTTGCCCTGTGCCCCACTTAGAATGTGCAGGTAGCTGTATCTTTTTCACAACTTGTAATTTGCAGAGACTGCACCACAATTCTATCTAGTTTTGTTTCCTATTTTCCATTACTGTGTGCAATGCAGTAGACTAGATTTTAACCTCTGCCCAATCCACTGACTTCAAATACCTGCTCAAAGCTTCAAAAAGATATACTTCACATTCTTTCTCTTACAAGACAAACTGCTAAAGTATTTCCTTAGCATCCTACCCATCACATTAGCATCAGTTCAAGAATCCCCATATCAACTTCAAAGGGAGAAATATTACCATATCAGCAGTGCTCAGTAAGCGCTCATTAATGCGGATCTGTCTGTCATGCAAGACAAACTATGCATTAGCATGACTTGTGTTTAAAGCACATGAGTAGAGTCATTCCCACAGTCTTCAGCCTTTAATTTCCTGTGCAAAACATTCAGCAAAAGCCTTTAACAAGAACGGTAATCATCATTTTATCAGCAAAGTGGTCGATACACCCCTCTCTTCTCTCTCTCTCTCTCTCTCTCACACACACACACACACACACACGTGTGTGTATGTATGTATGTATGTGTGTATGTATGTATGTATATAAACACGTTGTTGTTGTTCAGTCGTTCAGTCGTGTCCGACTCTTCGTGACCCCATGGACCAGAGCACGCCTATCCTTCACTGCCTCCCGCAGTTTGGCCAAACTCATGTTAGTAGCTTTGAGAACACTGTCCAACCATCTCATCCTCTGTCGTCCCCTTCTCCTTGTGCCCTCCATCTTTCCCAACATCAGGGTATTTTCCAGGGAGTCTTCTCTTCTCATGAGGTGGCCAAAGTACTGGAGCCTCAACTTCAGGATCTGTCCTTCTAGTGAGCACTCAGGGCTGATTTCCTTGAGAATGGATAGGTTTGATCTTCTTGCAGTCCATGGGACACTTACTTAATTCTTGCAGTCCATATACACTTACCTAATTCTATATCTAAATTCTTAACTATGCATAGAAGTGGACTGTGATCGTGCTGGTTGACTCTAGCTCCTCTCCTCTGCTCACCCAACACTCATGTGTTAAACAGCATGTGTGCATGGCAATCTACATACATAAACACTAATCGATTGTGTGATTTGTACACCCAATATTTTGCAGTATACTGATCACATGATTGGAAACTGCATGCATTGGGATCTATGCATGTAGGTCGCTGTGCACACTTATCATCTAAGCAACTGGCATGCAGTAGCAGATAGCATGGTGGGGTGCTGCTGCTTAATTGACCTCTGGTTAGTCACCTTGCAGCTGCTTACTGGGAGGTAGAAGTGGAGTGGAGAGGTGGCAGCAAGGCCAGCATGGTGGAAATGCACTGGCAGAACCAATGTGGCTCTTCCGCCTGTACACTTGCACTGCACCAACCTCACCTCTTCCCCTCTATCTCAGGTAAGCAGCAGCAGTATGACCAACCAAAGGTCATGTGAGCAATGACGCCCCACTACATCATCTGTACTGCTGCCATGATTACAATCTCTTCATCATCACCACATACAGGACATCTGCCAAGAGTTCCTCTCTCTCTCTCTCTCCCCTCCCAATTCTCAAAGCCCAACACAGCTGTCCTAATGGTGAACTGATGATAGCAATGCCCTTGACAAGTTTCTCAAGTACTGCTGCTGCTGGACAGATAAATTGATAAAAGAGGAAGTGGGATACTTCAGAGGAGAAAATATTCTTTAGAGGCAAAGGTATAATAGGATGAGGTTACAAGTTCAAAAATGCTGCACACCACAGTATTCTTGAATTGAGAACTGCCTTTTCAATTCAGTGTCAAGAGCTTTTAAGGCCTTCACATTCAACAGAATAAAAAGCAGCTACTTTTCTTCAAATATATAAGGCAGCTATTTGTTTAATAACATCATGTTTATGGTGAAGGTTTTAGTAAGCAATGGAGTCTCGGGGGTTTTTATTATTAGGGGTGCAGGTGCATGTGTTTGTATGTATTTCTAGGCTCCAATTTCCTGTTTCATATCCAATAACATTCTAAGCTTATGCATCATCGCTGTTCTTATGCTCAAATCTCAATAAATGTGCTATAGTAAGCAATTATGTCACAAATAAGACAATCTGTTGCCCTCTAAAGCAGACTAGTCACACCGAAGAGGAGGGGAGTCTTTTTTACAATCATGGTCTCACACCAGCTTTTCCACAGAAACTTGACTACCTGTTTCGCATACAAATGTGGGTTCCCGTTTTCAATCCAGCTCAATGTCTAAGTCTGTTCATTTTCCCTTTCATTATAGCCCAGTCTGCTGGCAACATACAGACAGCACATTCATTGTTAGAAAGAAAGGAACACACAGCCTAGAAATTCAATGAGTAGACGGCCCAATGAATGACCGCCATGTTCTGGCTATATTATGGGGGAATTCAACACTAGAATTTTAGCAGAGAGAATCTCAGCAGCTGATTCCTATCTTGCTGTGTGTTTACCAAATAATAACAGTAGGAAATGGGCCACCCAGCAGCAATCCCATCTTGGGCACGGCTACACATTTTATACAAACAGCATATCCGTAGCCCAAGGCCCTTTGGGGAGAGGCAATCGGGAGGAGAGAAGTGGCGGGCAAGGAGGAGGCGCTTAACATTTTCTAATTTCAGCACTCCATATCATCTCTCCCAGTGGTTCTCCTCATCATAGCTGTCAACTTTTCCCTTTTTTAAAGGGAAATTCCCTTATTCCAAATAGGATTCCTCGCAATAAAAGGGAAAAGTTGACAGCTATGCTCCTCATGCAATAAAAAAGGGAATGAAGTTACCTCCATTTGCCAGTATACTCCCAAACTGAGAGATCTGTGTATACCAAGATGCATAGCTGCACAGATGGGGGGGGGGCATGCTAATTTCAACAGTGGCCACAGGCACAAAGGAATGCAGTATAGATCTGCTTCCTCCATTGTAATAAGTAGGAAAGCTGTAGAAACACAGGAAGGGAGGAGACCTGGGTATCTACCAGAGCTCTTGCACCCAGAAAACATCACTGGATCAAATATCTGTCTTTCTTTCACTTTATACAATGTGTCAGCCCCACCAACAACAAAAAATGCAATTTATTTCTGGTGGCTAGGACTGAACAGATATTCCTTTCTTTTACCCTGTTCTATTATTCCACAAGCACAGTTAAAATAGCATCCTGTGTAAATTATACTTTGCTCTAAAGCTGCGCAGTTTCTAGCCACCATTTCAAATTTCAAATTAACACCATGCAACCTAGAGAAATGGAGAAAACACATGCACAAAAGTGTCAATTTTGTATTTTAGTCAGGCCAAGGTTGTAATTTTAGAAATTACCTCTGTGAAAGAAATCTGTGTAGCAGCTCTTTCCTGATGCAAGTCAGGGGAGCTGAAGTGGTCGAAATGATTATATGTTGGGTAGAAAAGTTTCCTTTGGAGGTAGTTAAGGAAACACTATTCATCCTGTAAGATGTGTTCATGCTCTTGTGCTTGCGCTCATAGAAAAGCATAACTGAACAGTTTACTGGGTCACATCTCCCCTGGACCTCATCCAGCACTCCTGTCATTTGCCAATGTCAGGTGTGCATAATATAAGCCCCTTCCTGCCCTTAATCCCAACTTTTGGCAGATGTTTGTGAGCCTTGAAAACTAAACCATGAACTGTACAATAATTCAGATCTGTCATGGAGATTTCAGCATGCCAAATAGTAACATTGCCTGCCCTGCTCTCATTTCTTCACTGTAAACAAGAAAACAAAGGTGCTCTCCCTCTGTTTTCGTTTTCAGCCTTGCCATACACAGTTTCTTTTAGATCAAAAAACACAGATTGCTCCTCAGAATTAGAAGTTGGGAAAGGAGAGCAGAGGTTAGAAAAAGTGCCTAGTGAATGAGGTATTCAAGAAACTCTAATTTTTCATAAAACCAATTGAATTAATATTCAATTTATATATTTGTTTAAGCATTGATAAACTAGGTGTTTGGCAAAAAAAAATTGCTGGGAAGGATGAATCGTGAGGAACAAGTCTCTAGCTATTTTTACTACTCTAAGCTCATCTGGGCACCCAGTGAGCCTCTCTGGGAGGAGCATTCCACACCTGGGGAGCCAACACCAAGAAGCCACCCACTTCACTCCAGATGCCAAGGGCAACTGGAAGAACTACATCTCTTGTGGTTTCCTATGTCAAGACTGTCACACTGTTAGTCAGTGTGAAGAAGAGAGGAGTGAAGGAGGAAAAAAAATTCCCTTCGCTATCTTCCTGCATGCCTTTGCTGCTACTTCACCAACAAGTTAAGGAAAGAGGGGTACAGGTATCTTAAGGGGAACAGGAAAGGTAGCAAAGATGGCTGGAAAAGGCCAGTTCTTCTCCCACAGATCAGAACAAAATCCAAGCTGAATGAAAATTTGGGAGCTTATAAAGTAAGCTCACCTCAGTTTTGTGATGGGCTTTAATAAGACCCTGGCTTAGTTTCTGAGCCCCTTGTGGGATAAGTAGTATTCCTAATTCTTTTGAAATCTGTATGTAAATATGCTCAGATTAAGCAATAAATGTATATTTACACAATCCACTTAGAAAAAAAGTCACAACCCAATGAACAAGCTGCAACCCAATAAATAAGATGCTGTTTACCTGTAGCTTTGCTACCTGTAGCCCCATCCCAGTATGCCTTTATAATATCTACTATCTAATATTGTGAAAGTAAGCAAGCTTTGTTTCTGCAATTCTTCCTTTAGTTGGTGTACACTTCGAGGCAAGTTCTTAGTTGAATATGTGACTCTCTGAAGCCCGTGAATGTATAATAAAGAATTATATTGCATTCATGTGGTTGGTAAATTGCCACAGAATCTGGTCTCCAAGAGATAGTACTGAATGAATTTTACACCAAAAGTATGGGACTTGCATGTCTGACAGCTGCAAAATAAGTGGTTGACTGAAGACTGGCAACTGTTACAAGATAATGGACAGGCTGGCATTAAGAACCAGCTGAAAGAACATCTAATTAAGCTCCAAACTTTACAAGCTGTCAAGAAGGCTCTAAGATTTCCCAAACAATTGGCAGTGTTTGATTTTTGTCCTTCAAGTGCTATACAGCAACATCTCTCGGTTTTGCACAGAACAGTACAGGCCTTGAAGTGCTACTCCACAGTGTTTTTTTCTTACTTCCAAGGCCAATCTTTTGCTCAGGCACAACGATCAGTTGGCTGCTTGCCTCTCCCTTGGGTGTAAAAATGCTCCCTTAACTGCATTATGGAAGCAACAACTGCACTTCCTATTAGGAGAAAAACCAGTGGCACAATATAAAAGGGTATTATTTTTCCCTCTTGAGGAAAGCCCGGGGAAACTTGAGCCACAGAAAATTTAGTGCAGCTACAGATAAATGCAACACCATGATTGCACTGGAGTTGTCACCTAAAAATTTGACCAGAGATGCATAAGCTGAAATGCTATGGAGACGTGTGCAGCAGGACTTCAAATGGGCATGGTTTCTTGGCACATGTCCATAGAATGTTTGACATCTCCTCTTCACCCCTTACATGTCTAACTGCAGCAAGCATTAGTGCACTCACAATGCAACATAGTGTAAAGCAGCTCTCTGTGTAAACATTAATATTCTCACCCAGATCTGGCATTCCGCCGTATTAAGCAGTTGGCCCCCTACCTCTCTCGCCCTGATCTGGTCACAGTGATCCATGCGACGGTCACCTCCAGACTTGATTATTGTAACTCGCTCTACGTGGGGCTGCCCCTAAAGCTGACCCAGAAACTCCAGCGGGTGCAGAATGCCGCGGTGAAGCTCCTTACCGGGTCTTTGCCACGGGACCACATTCATCCAGTGCTCTACCAGCTGCACTGGCTCCCGGTGGAGTACGGGGTCAGATTTAAGGTGCTGGTTTTGACCTTTAAAGCCCTATGCGGCTTAGGACCCTCGTACCTAAGGGACCGCCTCTCCTGGTATGTCCTGTGTAGGACCTTGAGGTCCTCAAATAATAATCTTTTGGAGGTCCCGAGCAACAAAGATGCTAGATTGGCCTCAACTAGGGCCAGGGCCTTCTCAGTACTGGCCCCGACTTGGTGGAACAGTCTGGCACAAGAGACCAGGGCCCTGCGGGATTTGGCATCTTTCCACAGGGCCTGCAAGACGGAGCTGTTCCACCTAGCCTTTGGGTTGGTTTCTGTTTGATATTTATGCTTCATTCTTTTATTGGTGGGTTATTTGAAAATGGGACTGCAGTTCTAATATTAAATTTTTAAATTTGTATTTTAATCTGTTATTTTACATTGAATGTGTTTATGTTTTTGCTGTGATTTTAATTAGTGTTAGCCTCCCTGAGCCCGGTTTAGGGCTGGGAAGGGCGGGGTATAAATAAAAATTTATTATTATTATTATTATTATTATTATTATTAAAAGATCTTTAGTCAAAACCGTTATTTTGTAGATAAACTTACAAGTGAGCTCTTCCAGTTCTGTAAACAATAAACAGTTCCCTTTCCTCTCACAATTAGTTGTTTCTATAGTTCTAAGCACACTTTCTCCTTGTGACCAGTGGAATTGCATGGAAGTGGCTTCAGTTGTCAAAGTTCATAGATAATCAGTGCCTCCTTGCAAGGAGTGGCAACACCAGTTAAGTTGATAGAAGCAGTAGTCTGTCCTTTGCTGGGAAAGGAGGCTTCCTTTTGATGCCACCTACTTGAATAACTATTTATCGCTTTCCAACATATGATTCTGAGGGAATGTTTTAGAGTATGAAGTACCATCTTAGCTCATTGGATTCCTGAATCCTGTTCATTCTGGTTTCTGAATTGGCTTTGGGGCCTTTGGAGGAGAAATAGCAGGCCTAGTTGCAAACTATCCAGCCAGGAATAGATGTTCGTAGTTTTGGAACCGCAACTGGACCCAGCTTTGCTCCTGGGTAAATAAGTGGCAACCAAGCCACAAGTGCTTTTGTACAGCTTTAGCAGGTATTCCACTTTGTATGCCTTGGTTACTTGCAGGTTACATTGCTGTAGCATGCTCTGTGTGAGGCTGCCTTTGAAAACTGTCAGGAAAATTCGGATGGTGCAAATGCAGCAACTATCCTGTTGACTGGGGCCTGTTTTTGTGACCATGGAACACACAAATTGTACCAACTTCATGAACTCTAATTTGTTTCTGTGTTGGGGCTGATCTAAGGTTTTTTTTGCTGCTTCAGGTGAAGGACACAATGGTGCCCCAACCCAGTTCCACATACTGAAGCCTACCAGATGTAGCTGTGAGAAGACACAGCATTTGACTGTGCCTGTGGGCAGCAGCTCAGATTACGGTGCACAAAGCAGGCTGCAACACCTTCTCACTGATCTGCACACTCTGGCATCTACCACCAGAGGCAGCTACCTCAGTTTGCCTTATGTTAGAGCCAGTCCTGCTTCCACATTCAAACTGTTGGGTTTTAGTCTTTAAAGCCCTAACCTGTGAAGGATCTGGATACCTGAAGGTATCACATGCCAATTTGCCTGCACGCTTGAGTTTTCATAGGAAGCTCTGCTACATGTCCCATCTCTATAGTTGGCGCTATAGTTCTCTATAGTAGCTCTTGTCAGGAGCAACTGGTAGCATGGTGACAACCTTCCAACAGCAGCGTCACTACCACTTACCAAGTTGGGTTGAGGGAAAGGGCATACCAGTGGGAGATCCAGCAGTGTGTGGGCACAATACCTATCTCACAGCCACCCTACACCCATACCATTCCGATGGTGACACTGCTGCCTGAAGGCTAGCTCCATGGCAATGCCCTATCAGCCACTCATAGCCCAAGTCATGAGACATCTTGTATCAAGAAATACAAGTAGCTGACTTTATGTTTTTTAATGCCAAGTAGTTATTGATAGCTGCTTTCTGCTTTTAAAGTTGTTATTGGTGCTGATCATTGTTTTGGCTTTCATCTTTGTTTTAGTCAGCTTGGGTACTCCATTGTTTAGCCAAAAGGGAAGATATTAATTAATAGGGGACTCAGGTGGTGCTGTGGGTTAAACCACTGAGTCTAGGGCTTGCTGATCAGAAAGTCAGCGGTTCGAATCCCTGCCACAGGGTGAGCTCCCGTTGCTCGGTCCCAGCTCCTGCCCACCTAGCAGTTCAAAAGCACGTCAAAAGTGCAAGTAGATAAATAGGGACCACTCCAGCAGGAAGGTAAACGGCGTTTCCGTGCACTGCTCTGGTTCGCCAGAAGTGGCTTTGTCATGCTGGCCACATGACCCAGAAGCTGTCTGTGGACAAACGCCGGCTCCCTCGGCCTATAGAGCGAGATGAGCGCCGCAACCCCAGAGTCGGACACGACTGGACCTGATGGTCAGGGGTCCCTTTACTTTTTAAGATATTAATGTTTGAATAAATAAATGAAGCAAAAACAGAATATTTGTGAGAAACAATGACCAAGACATAGTAAATAAAAATGCTTCAGACAAAACATTCCACTATTAAATATTTAAAACAAACTGGAAAACCGCAGAAGCAGTGAAAAGAAAATCCCATTATTTGTCTGGAATTTCATCTCATGAGAGCGTAACAGCCAAAAAGCATGGCAAGAATTAAAATTTCAGATGACAAGCCACACACATCTCCTCCCTCTCCTCCTCCTCCTGCTGCTTCTTTTGGTAAGAATGCAAACCACCAATGTAACTAAAAACCACTCATTTCAAAATTCAAATTAAACTTTGGTTCTGTGTGTATTATAAACTTATATAAACAGCACTTCCAATTATACATAATACAATAGGCTGCAATGCATCCAACTTTTCTCTGTATTGGTACTGTTCTGTTTGGAGGAGGAGCCCATGCATTTTCCACTCTTACTGCACTAGTTCTGTTTAGTCTCTATTGACTTATTATTTAATTCCCTGTAGATCCCTTTTGCTTTGGTGTCTCTTTTACCACTGTTCCAATTTGCTGAATGGAAACTGCACTGCAGCAGTCAATGACTCCAGAAGCTATGCCACTGTGGTGTTTTTGTTTTGTTTTGTTTTGTTTTGTTTTTTTACCTATTAACTCATATCTCTCATTTTCCTAGCTAGCAAAAGCCAGGGGGTTACCCTTAGGAATTGCCAGACAACCTGCAATGGGAGGAGGCTCCCAGAATAGCAGGCTAGGATCCTGAACTTCTATGTTTAATGTAGAAATTGGTGTGGGGCAGGGAGGTAACAGCAGCCACTAGTACAGTGGACGCTCAGATTTCGGACGTAATCCGTGATAGAGGCACATCCGCAACCCACAGCGTTCGTATCCCGCAGCGCCGTGTCTGTACACATGCATGATGCAATCTGGGGCTTCTGTGCATGCATGAAGTGCAATTTAATGCTTCTGCACATGTGCAAGTGCCGAAACCTGGAAGTAACCCGTTCTGGTACTTCTGGGTTTGGAGTGGAGCGCAAACCGAAAAAACATAACCCTCAGCGAGCATAACCCGAGGTATGACTGTACCAGTTTGGTGGGTATCCTTTGCATCATGGCACAGCAGTGACCATGAGGGGAGCCATTCACACATTCTTTCTCTTTCTTTCTTTCTTTCTCTCTCTCACACACTTGTGGTGGCAAGGAAGGAGCACAGAGTGTGCTCTTACAAGAATAGGAACTTTACCCACACACCTTCCATCCCATCACCACTTCACTCCCTACAGCCTGCCAAACGGCAGTCCGGCGAGTGGAGTGCTGTTTCCTTTGGAAGAAATCTATATGTATAATTATATATCTATATCTATTCATTGCACTATAAGTGACCTACACACTTAATGTTTGCAGTGGGGTTTTTTTTTTTTAAAAAAAAAGATAAGTAGTTTGGACGATCTCTACTTGGAAGTGAAAATTATTGTCTCAGCTTCTTTGGAAAGCGGCAAATTCATTACCATTCTGAGGAGACTGTTGTTTCCTTAAAGAGCATCACATTTGACATGAATTTGGCCATGAAAGAGCCAAATTAATGATTCTGATTTGAATCTGAGATGAATGCACAGCTAGCATTTGTGAATAAGCAAGTGAATAACACAATGGTTTGAGTAATCAGTTCAGGAACTGGTCAAACAAAATCTTTCCAAACGAAAGTCCAGCTGTACTGAGACTGGTTCCTTCATGAAGTCTGAATCACAAAGCCAAACCTTTTAAAAAGGCTGCCTAATCACCACAGTTAGAAGCCAGGCTTATGAGACCTCTATCTGGCATCAATCTGAAGGTCAGGATATAGTTGAACAATCAGTTCATTTAGAAAGTGATGAGTTTGCTCTTTCAGGAGTTAACAGAGTCCAAATATCTTTGCTTCACATAGAAATACAGGAGTATCAAGTGATGAAAGGGAAGGAGTTCCTTTTTGGTGAGAATCACAGCATCCTCTGAAATATTAATGAAGCCCTTTTATATGCCAGAGTCTAAAAAGGACTTTGAATAATACATTGGAAAGCAACAGCAGCAGTTCAGCCATTGAAATCTCTTCGCTCTTCACAGACGCAGCTAACACATTTTTTAAAAAATTGAAATAATGTCTAGGCCAGCCTAGTCTAAAACATGTGGAGGGCACCAGGTTGGGGAAGGCTGGGCTTGGTTTAGAGGGGAATATGAGAATTCTTTTTTTTAAAAAAATCAAATTTATTGAGTTTTTAACATAAAATACAATAAAAGCCAAACTAATCTAAAGATGATAAATAAAAGAGAAAGAATAATAAGCAAGAGAAGAGAATAAATAAGGAGAAAAAGAAAAGAAGAAATAAATAATCAAACACACACACACAAGGTCCTCTGTAATAATTGTATCTTAATCCTTATTCCACCCACAGAACGGTGAACCCTCCCAGCTCTCACCTGAGAGCTTCCCCCTCTTCCCCCAGCCTCCCCCCTGGGGAGATTCTCTCTACCCTGCCCCTCATAAAGGGCCCTTCATCAGGAAGATTCAAGCTGAGGAGAAACTGTCCAACAGTCCTCCTCTACACGGAGGATGAAAGAGATGAATCTGAGACGGTTTGGGAATAAATAGATAGAACACAAAGGCAGAGGAAAACTACAAAGGTATGAATGGGGCACAGAGGCAAACTCAAGACTAAAACCCCCAGCTATGAAGCTTGAAAAACTCTTGTAAAACTGGAGGGTTTAGGTCCACCGGTTTGGGTATGACATAAAAATATCCACTCCCTTCAGCACTTGCTGAAAGACTTACTTTAGAAGCAGAGTATTAAGCAGCGGCCCACATTACATGCTAGTAAACAGCCTGGTATGTTGGGGGCTTTCGATGTTTATATAAACAGCAGTGTGACCTGCTTTCCCCCTAACTGACAAGTGAAGATGTTGCTATAATTGGCTTTGGAACGAGTCATCCAGAAGGCAAAGTAACCACTCCCGATCAGCGCTGTTTTTCTATATCTAACTGACACAATAATTTCCAAGTGCAATAAACTGTTACATATTAAGCCAGCGCCTAAAGACACCAACTGGACTTTGATTCTCCATCATCTTATATGAGAACCATGTAGTCCCAGCCCAAAAGTGTTTAAAACCAAAAGAGAGAGGTGGGAACAATGGAAAACAGAAGTGCAACAATGAGCTTAATTAAAGAGGAGTAAGTAATTATTGGGGTGTGGACAAATGTTTAATGGCTGAATATAACAGATTCATTGTGACAATGAAGAAAAGGGGCAGAGACAAGGGAAGATGAAACTGCAGAAAAGAAAGAAGCCGGTGATAAGCAAAAATGATCAGTATCCTCCCCAAACTCCATTTTGGAGCATTCTACTGAGATACCAGCATTTTGATGCACAGAAAACGTCTCAGGCTGGCTTGCTATTGCTGTGAATTGTGATCCTGAAGCATTTATTGGTCATTCATATACTGCTCTTCCAATATAATAGGCAGGGGGCAGGGGCGGAGGAAGCCTCTTGGCCACCCGGGGCGGCAAACGCCGCACGGAGGCACCCCCCTGGGGGCGGGGCATCCTGACGCATGCGCCGTGACATCACGACACACGTCAGACAGACTGTGCATGCGCAGAAATGCTGCACATGCGCAGTCCATCCAGGCCGGCGCTGCTGCTCCCGTGGTGACCAAGCGAGCGGCAGCTCATGGGGTTGCCCTGTCCGTCAGTAAAGCAGCACGGACGGGGTGCCGGGCTGTGGGGATCGGCTTGGGGAGTGGCGGGAGGGCCGCCGAGTGTCACCCCCCCTCCCCTGGAACCCAGGGCACCCAGCTCCCATCGCCCCTTCCTTGCTACGCCACTGTAGGGGGAAAATGTTTTGTTTATTTAAAATATTTTTATCCTGCCCTTAATCATACTGGATGATCCTAGAGCGGGCTACAATCAGTTGCCAATAAAATACATAGCATATGTCATTAGTAATTTTAAGAAGACAAATATCAAACAGAAACACTAATATACATTTAAAGGAGAAGGGTTGCCACTGCTTCAAACAATCTCATTGGTTTCAGTGGGAGAACTAACTGAAATGCATTAGCTGTTAACTCTTTCCTACTAATATAAATGGAACTTAAAAGAGCTTAACTTTGGCTCAATCATACCCATTTTGCCCCAGACCTGCTTATAAAGGCCCATGTATTTCCATGAATGTTCCATGGCCTTTGCCCAGAAAAGACCACAGAGTAGGAGGCTACACATTCAAAGAAAAAATGTTAAATTTGCCTTTGCATTTAACTTGTGTTATTAAAAATGTGAGTTATAATAATTTTAAATAATAACAATAATTTTATTATTTATACCCCACCCATCTGGCTGAATAGTGAATAGTGTCAGCTGGGTGAAAAGCAGATTGTTGCCTCAAGTTTGCCTCTGGAGTCAGCCTTTTCACTGGGAGGAACTCCCCCATTGGTTGATAATATTGCATGCATACACACACACACACCCTGCAAATTAAAGGCAAATAAACATTTATTGACACATCTAGTATAATTCTAACTCTTCAACTACTGCTTAGTCTGTTTGGAAAAAATGTGAGATGTATATATATGGTAGTAGATTCACATTTCCCCATTCAGTCTTTCCATTTGTTGTAGCTTCTTAAGGTTATTTTGTGGTATTAGAAGAAGGAATTGGCTGATCTGCTCCATGCAATGAGCGTCACAAACATTATTATGATTACAGGATAAAGCAACTGGGATAAGAAGCTGCACATTCAGCCATTTTCACTGAAGGGACTATAATTTTAACATTATTCAGCCCAATATAAACCGCACATACAATCAGTATCATTTTACTGGATAATATTATGCTGGGAGTCAGAATGTTAACAATGTATCTAACCATTTCTTAATAATAACCCAGAGCTCTAATGCTAGCCATTTCTGACTTTTCAAAAAAGCATACATATTGACCTTGATATCATCAAGACCAAAACTACTGCTTAGATAAAATATGTTCCTACCCTCAGGATTTGTTGCTCCTTGACAGGAATACAATGAAGCACTAAAATGTAAGCATGAATATACTGGCCATAGTTAAAACAAAAATAAAAGCAGAAAAGGAAAGAGTTTTTGTTTAGATTGGTTTATTTTTTATTGCAATGTATTATGAAACGTCTTAATAAAATCTTATTTTTTTTAAAAAAAGAATATATTGGCCATAGCAAGGAATAACAATACACTGTCTTTGGTATAACAGCAGCTGTATTCTGTCTCTGCTGTCAGAGGCAGTATGCCTCTGAACACCAATTGCTGGAAATCACAAGTGCCGAGAGTGAAGTTTGGTCTTGCTTGTAGGCTTCTCTTAAGCATCTGAGAGCCCACTGTGGGAACAAGATGCTGAACCAGATGGCCTTTGGCCTGATCCAGCTGGGTTCTTATGTCTTTAAAATGACTTGCTGGCCGTTGGGACAAAAGAATTCTTCACTAGCAAGAAAAATTGCATCACTCTTGCAATTATCTTTCATTACCACTCTTCAAAATCAGCTACCATCACACTTGCCACATTCATTCCTAGTCATTAAGGCACCTCTATAAACAACACTGCAGTACTCAATAATTTAAACTTGATCTAAAATAAGAACTCAAAGCAAACAAAACATCTAAACTTTTTATAAAGGTGGTATTACTTTGGCCTGTAGTGAAGTTTGCAAAGGAACTGATTTTGTATGCTCAACCAAGTCTGGCCAGAATTACAGCCAGCTCAGACTGCAATGTGAGGCAGGCACCAGGAACCTTTTCCAGGCATAGGCCTAAGTAGCATAGCTAAATCAGGAGACCTAGACAAAATTTGGGGCAGGATCAGGCCTATAAGCCTCAGAGTGGAACAGCAAGCAAGACAGTATTCAGAACAGACACTACCAGCCCAGGAAAGAGGAATGTAGGGAAAGCACAGCACCTGCCCAGTGGCAATCAGCACTTCTCCTTGATAGTTGGGTCTAGGCAGGTCTAGCTAGGAAGGTGATCCAAATTTTCTCATAGTCATATGAAACTTCTGAGTTTTGACAGCTGCCACACTACTGAGATAATAGCTGAATTGGGCACAAGTCCACTATACTCAAAACAAAGGAGGTGAACACATTACAGACAGATTTTGTGCAGAGAAACAGCAGTCGAGGGGGCAGAAAGACTTGTGTTTCTCTGGTGACTAATGTGCAACAGCAAGTGAAAATACTCAAAAGGTAGAGCCATCTCTAGTTTGATTCAGGTCTCACATAACTTTCATAATTCTTCTCCGGAATAGAGTATTTAATATTAGCAAAGCTGAAGATTCATCAGGTAAATAGATCAATTAGAGGCTCACAGAATCCCAGACTTGGAAGGTAAAGACTCAAAGGCCATGTAGCCCAATCTCCTCCTCCATTACTACAGCTCAAATTTTTTAAAAAATTGCTTAAGCCTTGAAAAATATTTGTTATATACAGAAATTATGAAAAAGTCAAGTATGTGTGACTGATTAAATTACGGATTAAAGGTACAGCAGGGGAACAACCAAACTAGTTTGATTTTGTGTGATTTGCTTAGTTTCCTTGTTTAATGAAGTTGAACAGTTACTTTGCCTAGTTCATTTGGAATAAATTCAATACAGTAATCAAAGTTAAAGCTCTACTTCATTAAGCAGCTAAATTATGGAAATAAGAAAAAGTGAAAATTCGTGTTATTTGCAGTGTAAAAAACATGAAATCAAGCAAATGCACACATTTTGGTTACATTTTTGACAGCCCTATTCTTTTTGAAGGATCATAGCTCTTGTGCAAAGACATGACCTAAAACTTCAGTGCTCCAGCAGGATGTAAAAAGAAGATCAGCCGGTAACAAACAAATATGTGGTCAATAATAACCACACCTGGAAAGGTTAACCCAAGTTAGATCAATGACACAAGATCAAAACTGATAGTTTAGGATCCACTAACAGGCCCACGGCTTGATCTAAGATGGATCACAACTGTAGTACAACCACCATAAAAATATATGGTGTAAACTTAAGAAATGGGTCTCTAAAAGCATGTTTTGATTAAAGGTGAGTCCTGGGTCTAGAAAAGTTGAAGACTATTGATCTAGACTATCCAAAAGCAGGAACTGCAGAGCACAATATAATTTTGTTAAAAAAAAACCAACATGTTTTACTTTGTGGGATGAAGTTTACCCTTCTCAGTACAAAGTTTATTTTTGGGTGAACCTAGAAATGAGGAAAAGACAGGATGACACAAAGTTTTGTTTTTTTTAAAAAAAAAAAAACCCTGTAAGAGGCTTACCACTATCACCCCACTGATGCCATTGTACATCTCCTCACTTCTTCCCAAAACCATTTTGGAGTTTTAAACACAATCCCCAAAATGGCACCAAAATCATTGCCTTCAATATGCCACATGTGAATGAGCTGATGACTGGAGGGTAGGAGCAGTTCTTTTATGTACACCTCTTAAACTTTTATGTGGTATGAGTGGAGGAATAATTGAAATGTGGTTGTAGAGTGTTGCTGTTTGTACTGCAGCGCTACTGTGTTTAAGGTACTCTGCTGGAACGTGTACATAAGTAGTGAGCCTGGTCACGCCCAGCTCAAGCCTAAAGCTACATCATCTTGAGCGCAGTTAGATAAGAAAGCACTTGTGCCATTTAACAATCCAAATGAAGCCGGTTTGAAATTATGTTGAGCCGCTAATGAAGTCAATGTTGTCGAACTTTCCAGATACCCACATCTTTCAAGGAGTGGGAGTGCCTAATCACAAATAAATTTACTAGCAAATATATAGCAAGGCTGTCTTTAGCAGTTGTAGACAATATGATGGGGCTGCAATGCTCACCTGACCTCTGGCTGAGTTGCTGCTGCATTCCAGGAGGCGTGGAGAAGGCAGTGAGGTCAGTGTGGAGCAAATGCACCAGCAGAGCCAATCTGGCACTCCTGCTGGTGCGTTTGCACCTTGCCAACCTCATACCACCTCACCCCTTCCCTCTCTCTCCCAATATGCAGCAACAATTCAGTTGGAGGAGGATCTGGTAAGCAGCACAGCCCCATCACACCATGTGCTGCTGCTGTTTGGCTTGTTCCTCATAGCCTCTTACCATTCTTGTGCATACACACAAAGGGTAGCACAATGAATGATGGTGGGGCACAAACACAAACCATGTAAAAGCAAGCATATATTTAGAAAGGCTTTTAAAAATGCTCCATCACCAAGAGTCAAGTGGGGTGAAAAACCCAAATTAAAGCAGCTATTATTGCTACTAAACAATTTCTTGGTTCAAATTGGGTGTTAGCTTCTATACACAAGTGACATACCTCCTGCCATGGTGTCAAAAGTAAAAGGCAGCATCTCTCCATCTGATTCTGCCAGACACAGATTAATTTCTCATGCTAAGCCTTTCCAGGGTTATCTTTCATATTGTCAATTTGTTCACCAGTATTTTCTGAACACATGTTATAGAGCAAAGCAATTGTACTTTCAAAATGTGAAGATCAATGTTCAAAGTTGGGAGCACATTGATCTTGTGATGAAAAAATGATCAATACTGTAATAAGAAAATCTGCTCTCCCGAACCTTATTTCCTTGTCTGCTAGGCATACAACCCCCACTGCTTATACACACACACACACACACACACAAAATTAGAGAGGAGCTTTGTAAATGCTTTTTACTTTTCAAAACCATTCATTTCAGTAACAGTAACATGAAATCTATGTTTTGAGGCATGTTGGCCATGTAAATTGTCTGAAAGTTTCATTTCTAGAATTCACTATTCTGATTGTGCTCATTTTTTGTTATTCTCTATTAGAATCTGCTTTAGTCATACCAGAATCACAGGTAAACTTCTTTTTAAAAAAATTAGATAGATACTCAGAAGAGAAACACAGCCATCCAGCATAACCACCTTAAGTCAATAGCACCGATACATCCAATTCAGCTCTTCACATTGTTTCTGGCAAGATGTCCCACTCCTGCCTAATAAAACAATAGAGCTGGTCAGGAGAGAGGGAACAGCAGACACAAATGCTTGTTTTAATGTATGATTTCTGACACAATAGATGGAAGTAGTTACTCTGAAACACAGAAAGCTCATGCAGGCATTCTGCAGCTATACTAATAGCACAATTCCATATGGCGTTTACTCAGAAATAAGTCCCACTCTGTTCAAGGAGATTGTATTTAGGACTGTAGCCTAAGAAGATGTCTGATAATAAACACCATATTAATGATCTTCAGGGGTTAATGCATGGTATTTGGAGTGGAGAGGGAACTGCCCTCAGAGCCAGCTCTGCATGTGCATAATCAACCAAAAGCACTTGTACAAGAGGAGACCATTGAGCCATTACCTCTTTGACCCAAGAATGTCCCATTGCTCCCATTGGACTCAGAGAACACCAGCTCAGAAGTCCTGGTGGAATCACCAGCTCCCTGTTACAGAGTTAGCAACTCAGATAAAGCTGCAGCTCCTATTTGAGGCCAATTCTAAAGCTGATTGCTGCAGAAGCAACATCTGGAGTCTGGACTCTTACAAAGTCTGCAGCCTGGAACTGTCCAGAGTACCACAGATATTTGCACATACTGCTAAAGCCATTGCTCAAAACAAAACAGCTAATTCTGCTAGTGCAGCAAATGCAGGTGTGATTTGTACAAACACTGGTTTAAAAGTATGGTATGAAGGACATTGAGAAGCAGATTACTGTCTACATAATATAGACTACTGCAGTTGTGGCACCTTTCTTTTTACTGTTTACTCATGTTTTTCAAGACATTCTAACACCAGAATCTTCATACACACACACACACACACACACACAAAATTTGCTGTTCAGTAGTCAGCTTTTTAAGTACTTAAGATTGTATTTTAACATTGTGATTTAAACATTCACAATGCACTTCCATACTTTTTCTTTCTTAGTGTAGGAAATAACCAGCTCATGACCTTAAAACAGATAAAGGTTTTAAAACACTAGTCTACTGATTTCAATTTAACAGAGATTTGTGCAGGACCCAGAAAACCAACTCATTACTTTCTGCATCGTGACTACTCTTGGAAATGGCAGAAACTGTTCAACTCACTTTACAGTGTTAGAAGGCCCAAGAAGAACCTACATTAAGAAGGGATAGGAAGCAGCACTGTTAGCCGATCTTCTCAAAGCAATTTGCTGAGATGTATAAATGCAAAGTTGAATCAGTGAGCAATAAAACAGAAGCAGTCCAAGGAAAATATGGGGTAGGGGGAGTGTTGATTCCACTAGCCCAATTAGACATTCATTGCAGGAATGATTAATGCTACCAATAATTCAGAGGCACACACTATTATAAGAATAGAGTAAATCTGGCATTCTAATATACAGTTTGTGCTTCTGTGAATGAGGCTGGATCAGCAATTCCATTACAAGTGCCTTCTAGGGGAATAAAATTATCATAGCTATCTTTTTTCTATGCATTGTTTTGCAAGACTTTTATATTTAAGTCCTACAGAAAGGTATTTGCCAGTGTTCCTCTGAGATTCGTAATAGTATGGCACCATGTTTGTAAATAAGAGCAATTTGCAACTACAAAATGGGCACATGACTTAAATTGCAATAGCAAAACACAAGTATAATGAAAGAAGCAAAGATTCCATATACACTCCATCCCCTACCAAAATCAGAATGGAGAGAATTTAACCCGCCCAAATATGCTGCCTACATTTCCTCCCACCTCATTCTCCTTATTCACACTCCCATCCATAGAAAAGGTATATTAAAAGCTCACGCTTTAGAATGCGGCATTTCCACACAGCCCTGAGGGATAGGCACTAATAAATCTGGAGTAACCACCATATTGTGAATGAGCTGAATTCCAGTAAACAATGGTACTTAAGCAGTCAAAGGGTGATTTCTGTGTAAATGCAACACATTAGACCAGGAGATCTGTGACTGGTCTTCCAATTTTTCCCCAAATAAAAGCACCCAAATTTCTTGGGGGGCAGTGAAGTGGCAAACAACTTTCTTCCCACACCGTCCCCCTGCTCCTTAAGTTATTGTTTCCTTTGTAGAGGGAAGATCCAAGCAAGAAAAAGCTATCTGTATTTTTCATTACAGGGCAAATAGAAATTGCAGGAGGGTAATTTAGATTGGGAAAATGGCATTGGTGGGGGGAATGATAAATAACCCTGCAGCCAGCAGCTACCCCAATCAAAGTCCCCGCAGACACATGCCTTCAGTCACGGATCTCCTGAAGTAGCATGCAGTTTGGCCCTGACTTATCACTGATTGGAACTAAGGCCCTGTTCCCACACACCATTAGTGAGTGCTAGCCACTTCCCTGTGGCAAAATCTCACAGCAGTGCAGTAAGTGCAAGAATGCCAGAGTTCCATAGGTAGGACAAATCATGTGTGTCTTCTCAACTGGGCATCAGTTGACTGGGGAACCCCAAGTGATTTGCCACAAGGTTCTAGTATTCATGTATATGCCAAGGTCATGTGGGAATCCCATTGCAGGAAACCTCCCACAGCAGTGACAGCATCAGTATTATGTGTCAACAAGAGCCTAACTAAAGCAGAAAAAGGTTAGAAGAATGCTTGTTGTTCATGGTGTGCAACAAAAGCACATTCATTGTGCAAGGAACTGTGCAAATGCACAAGGTATCCATAGTACTCTCACAAAATTAGAATTCTAAAGGTTCTCTAAGAATCCCATTCTTACTGCTTCACACAGGTTTGAAACCTATTTGGGGCTGCAATGAAGATGTAACCTTCATGTCTAATTCATAATTAAAGGAAAGAACAAAGGTTTGGTTTTTTTCTTTTAAAGCCTTTTTATTCCTTGGTTCGCCATGACAGGCCTGGAAAGCACCACTACTAATGCCTCCTTACCATCCTTTTAAAAAATGTCTATTTGTTTTGGTCCTATAAGAGGGCCGCCACAGTGTGTGCGCATTTTTTATTATCCTGGGATTATTGCTCATGAAAAGAACTAGTTAGACAGACTTCAAGGCACAAATCCCCTCTTTACCCAGAGAAAAAGATTCTCTAATCATATGCAGGAAGCCAACATTTGCACAGATAACACCAAGTGATTTCCTAACAATATTGAAGGAATAACAGTGAGCATTAAAAAAAAAATATCATTGTTTCCAGATGCAACACTGCCAAGTTTCTGGATTCTTATACCTCAGCCTTGCACAAGAGGAATCACTTGTAGGTATAAGGGGATAACAGTGTTTTCCTTCCTCTTAAAGCTGTATTGTTTTTCTTTTGGAGACAGCACAAACCTTGCTTAAACAGTACCAGCAATGAAGGGGTAAGGAGAGAGCTGTGAAAAGAGCTGGATGTGTGCATTCACTGGAGAAGGACCTGCCGCCCAATCCTATGCATCTTTACTCAGAAGTATGTCCGCTCAATCCAGTCGGTCTTACTCCAAGTAAGTCTACATAAGAAAGCAGCCCTACAAAATAAAGTGCCTTAAAAATGAAACAAACAAATGTAAGTTATAAAAGCAGTGTGTGTGCACTGGGAGCTGTCCTCCAGGTTACATGATAATGCTGGTACTGGAAAAATGATTTTGCTTAACAGAGCTTAGGCGGAAGGATGTTCTACATCTCGTCACCGCATTCCACATGACAGAGCTATTAAAATGATAATGCGCAATCAGCTTTCCTCAGTATGAAATGACTGGCTTGTTTTAGTATATTGCATGGCAGACATGCAGATTAAGGCCAGCGGGCCATTATATTGTATTGTCACTATATACCACTGAAGAGTTTTTAATCAGCAAATCATTGTCACAACATGATATGCTGTTTATGTCTGTCATTTTCTGAACAACATACCAGGTTACTAAGAAAATGTCGTTCCCCAGAGGCTGCTTGAAAATTCAGGGCTTGTGTTACCCAACGACTCTTTATTGTATCTGGGTCACAGATCATACTAATACTGTAAAGTAGTGGTATTATTACACTAGCAATGAGCAGTGGAAGATATTCTCTCCCCCACCCCACCCCACCCCCGCACTCCCTCAAAGCAGTTGCAAGCAATGCCTGACGTCAGCTTGAAGGGAAAAATTAGAACTAGAATCACCAGCCCTCAAAATAGTAAAATATACATCATACCCTGTTTATCTATTTATTTAAAGTATTTCCAGACTGCACTTCATTCAAAACAATCCCATAATGAGGTACAAAGTATAAAAACACATCACAATAAAAAATAAACAAATACATAAAACCTTATATAACATTAAGTCCATAATCAAGTATAATAAATGAACAAGTCTGACGTGGATAGGCTATTCCACTCCACAACCAATTTAATCTGAACACCTGAGTGAACAAACGTGTTTTTAACTGGTGCCTAAAACCTTTCAGAATCAGCACCAGTTGAATTTTTGAGGGAGGGCACCCCACAATTGGAATGCTGCTGTAGAGGACACCTCCCATACAAAACTATGCCCAGCTAACACAGTACACGGTATGGATAATCAGCAGGAAAGTCTCTTGAAACCAATAGTGAGTAACACCAAATAGCTGTACAACCTTATACTCCCATCAACAAAACCGAAGCAAGCCTTACATGTTACATTCTTCTAGCCCCTTGATTCCAAACACATTTACATGCAAGTAATCCCCACTGACTTCAGTGGAGTTGGCTTCCACATGTGTGCTGACAAGCACAGCTGACTACATCCTTAAGCTTCCTTTGTTAAGCATGTGCTAGCATTTCAGTACTGTGAACCACAAAATCTATTTTTATTACTGTGATTTAAGAACAATAAAATGTGTATTTCAATGTTTTATTACTGTGGGTAGCTGTGTTGTTCCAGTGGAAGGAGACGAAAGGACAAATCAGGGGGAAATATCACACTTTCAAGCAAAATGTTCTAGCATGCAAAACTCACTTTCAAAAACATATAATGCTGATTCTCTATTTGGCATATGCTGTATGTGCCAACAGCTACACTGACAACCACTACTGTGAACGAGCAGCACAGCAATAAAAGTTGATCTCACTAAATGCAGGTGGCATTTATCCAAATATAATATTGGGAGTGGGCAGTGCTGAATAGTTAGGAGAGCTGCCTGCAGTATATACAAAGGCAAAGCCATGGAGACAACAACCTTTTTTTAAAAAAGGCTGCAGTTTATTTTAATGCAGGATATAGATATATGTTGTTTTTAACTCTTACAATAGCTTCATCAGTGAGCTGTCAATCATACTTCCCACACATACTGGCTGGTAGAGAATTCATATGTAATATAATCTTTAAAAGGGTTGTGTTTTAAGCTACTGACTTCTCTGTGTTCATGCATGATGCACCAATTGCCTCATTCATAAACACCACAGCTCTCTTTACTCTTGCTACCAGATTCATCTATCTAGGAAGCAGGTTACAATTTAAAAGTCATTTTGAGTGGTCCAAACGCCCTAAAATGTATCTAGCTTCCTGCAATAAATGTCCTTCTGTCCTGAGCGCATATATATATATGAATGAGAGAATGAGAGAAATATCACTGTGAGGTGGTTAAGACGTAAAACGCTCCCAAAAAACCCAGTCAGAGGTATAACGATTTTCTACTGCAACGACATGACCGTGTCGGCCAGCCCTCTGTCGGGACAGCAGATTGATTACGAATGGCTATATTACAACCTTTCAAGGCGGAGGTGCTAT
Source organism: Lacerta agilis (assembly GCF_009819535.1). Lineage (NCBI taxonomy): Eukaryota > Metazoa > Chordata > Lepidosauria > Squamata > Lacertidae > Lacerta > Lacerta agilis. The sequence continues at coordinate 56,969,309 of NC_046315.1, forward strand.
TGCAAGACCATCGGGGAAAAGCGGGGGGTGGGGGGTATATCATATCACAGAAAGAGAAATAAAATGCAATGCGTGAAGCTCGCCGAAGCCGGCAACTTTCTTACTGAAGCTGCTTCCAAAGGAGCTCTTTTATGTTTGAAAGGGATGCTGGTGGTGCAAATCAGGCAGAATCCTTAAATCCCTTCCTCCATTAGAAAGCCAGTCAATGATAAACCAGGAGCCGAGCATGGAGGGCAGCGCGGCTCGCGCTGCAAAATCTCCCCAGGCAAGGCGCCGTTTGCGCAGCAACATGAGCCAATGCAGCTCCCCTTGCAACGCACCGTTATCTCCCCCCGTTTACACACACACACCCTCTCCCGGGGCGCAAGGCGAGGGGATGGTCGCCCCCGGCGCCCCCCAACCCTGAACCCAGCCTCCCGGGGCTGCTTCCAGTGTGGGGCTTTGTTTCCATGGCGGGGGACACTCACCCAGAAAACGAAGGAGTAGATGATGAGGAGGGTTTTCAGACACGTTATGACGGGTTTGGTCTCCATTCTCCTCGATGCCATAATACTGAGATCCCGGCTGCTGGCTCTGGGCAGGGGAGGGGAGAGGAGGAGGAGGAGGAGGAGCCGCGAAGGGAGGAGGGGCTCCGGGCTCGCTTTGCGCCTCCACAGAGCGGCGCTGCTTTCCGCCGCCTGCCTCTGCTTTGCTCCAGATACGGCTTGCTGCGAGGGCTGACAGGCCGAGCTGCTCGTGCGCGCTTCTGGACCGCTGCCGCCCTGCGCCCCGCCGCTTCCCGCCGCTACCCCGAGACGCCACAGCTTGGCATTGTGCGGTCACAGCGGTGGAGAAGGCGGCGAGGCGAGGAAGGTTCGCACGACCGCGCGCGACGCGCCTAGCCACCAGCCTGGTTGAGGAACGCAGCGGACGCAGCGCGGGGAAGGCCTGCGTGTTGCCCTTCACCCACCCACCCACGACCACCTTCCCACCCACGACCACCTTTTTCTTTTATCGACGTGTCGGGATTCGGGAAGGAAGGGTGCTGAGGGGCAAGAGCAAGGGGGACCCCGGGGTGGCCGCAGCGCTGGAGTCGTGCCTGTTTTAATGCAAAAGATACGGGAGCCGTGGCGCAGAAAGAAGAAATGCGTCTCTTACTGAGGAGAGATTACTTATAAAGGGGAGGGAGGCGAATGTAGGACGCGCCTGCGAAGGAGAGAGGGGGGGAATGTGCCCATGACAATATGGCACAGGGGGCTGGTCTTTTCCGTTTCCTTAATTGAAAAAGAAGAAAGAGATTCGTTCATTTGTATTTAATCCAGACCACACGCACATACAAAGTGATCAATAATAACGGACTTTGCTCCCAGGCTTACAAAACATGGTATACAAAAGGGGAAAGGGGGACTGGGAAGGAGAAGGGGGAAATAAACTGAGGCACAAGCTGTAATTGTGGCACCTTAAAGGCTAACCAATGTGGTGTGAGCCTTCGCTGGATGGTGCATGATGATTTGCAGGTACATAAATACTTGACGGGGAGGAGGTGGAGATTGTAAACAGGCAGAGACTAATTCCCATGATCTCTAGCCTTGGCCATGCTGGTTGGAGCTGATGGGAGTTGTAATCCCTTTCTATTGATGACCACCTTTAGAATCCTCGGAAGCTGAATTTTTTTTTTCTGATGTCAGTTTTGTATCCATTCGTACTTTTGCATAGATATTGGCCATAGATAGAATGACGTTGCTGGCAGATGCTGACATATATCATATTGGAAGATGAGCAGGTGAATAAGCTCCTGATGTTGTGGAAAGCATTTTTAGGTCCTGTAATAGGGCTTCCAGAGTAAATGTGGGGCACAGAATTGGCATCTGAGTCTACAAAAGTTCTAGTAATTGCTTTTTCTAGCAAGGAGGAGGGAAATAAGAGCCCTGCCTCAGGTTGGTCCCCTTTGCAATGGTGCTCTTCCAGGGAGGCAAAGGGAGCAGTCTCCCAGTCACTCTAGATCATAGCAGAGGCCAGTGTGTGCTGCCCTTCAGGTCTTGGTTGGAGCCAAGTGTTTTTTTCTGGCAGGGAGCGGGGAAGGAAATTCCCTGCAGATGCTTCTTCTGTGGTCAGTGAATGAGGCCAGGCTGGTTTTCCCCATGCTATTATATTTTTCCTGAGAAGGAAGGGAGACAGTCTCCCAGTGGCCCTCTGGCTAAGGACAGAGACTAGAATGTGCTGCCCTTCAGCTCTGCAGTCCCAGCACAACAGGCAGTTAGAACAGGCTGTCCTTTCTCACAGGGAGGGTGGAAGAAAACTTCCTGTGGCGACTTCAGTCGCACCCACACTATACATTTAAAGCACATTTAACACACACCTAAAGTGCATGGCGTCCCCCAAAGAATACTGTTAACTGTAATTTGTTAAGGGTGCTGTAGCTCTCTCAGACGTATATACGGTATAGATGTGACCTACTCTGGTCAATATACCGTATATACGTCTGAGAGAGCTACAGCACCCTTAACAAATTACAGTTAACAGTATTCTTTGGGGGATGCCATGCACTGTTAACTGTAATTTGTTAAGGGTGCTGTAGCTCTCTCAGACGTATATACGGTATATTGACCAGAGTAGGTCACATCTATACCGTATATACGTCTGAGAGAGCTACAGCACCCTTAACAAATTACAGTTAACAGTATTCTTTGGGGGACGCCATGCACTTTAGGTGTGTGTTAAATGTGCTTTAAATGTATAGTGTGGGTGCGACTGAAGTCGCCACAGGAAGTTTTCTTCCACCCTCCCTGTGAGAAAGGACAGCCTGTTCTGTATAGATGTGACCTACTCTGGTCAATGGGGACCCAGGTGGCGCTGTGGGTTAAACCACAGAGTCTAGGGCTTGCTGATCAGAAGGTCGGCGGTTCGAATCCCTGCCACGGGGTGAGCTCCCGTTGCTTGGTCCCAGCTCCTGCCCACCTAGCAGTTCGAAAGCACGTCAAAGTGCAAGTAGGTAAATAGGGACCGCTCCAGCGGGAAGGTAAACGGCGTTTCCGTGCGCTGCTCTGGTTCGCCAGAAGCAGCTTTGTCATGCTGGCCACATGACCCGGAAGCTGTCTGCAGACAAACGCCGGCTCCCTCGGCCTATAGAGCGAGATGAGCGCCGCAACCCCAGAGTCGGACACGACTGGACCTGATGGTCAGGGGTCCCTTTACCTTTACCTTTACTCTGGTCAATGGATGAGGCCAGGTTGGTCTCCCTCTGTACAGAAAAGTTGGACATGCCACCTTCATCTACATCTGCCACACACAGGCTTCCACTTCAGCAAATGTCCCTGAGAACATTTGAACCCTACATGCACATATAGACAGCATGCCTAGTTGGCTTCAGGCTGGGCACTTGGCACATCCTTTCCCCCAAATGTCATACCCTGAAGTGGCTACATGAAAGGTCCCTTGCAAGGCAAGGCAAAACCATACCTTCTAAACTGTGCCCCTCCCACCCAATGGAGAATGATGTGTTTATTTAGAGATGAGGGAGAAATAGCATTCTTCATACAGAAGAAAGTCATATTTGCCATTGGTAGTAAGAAAAAAGGGATTGTGTGACACAGGGAAAGGATGCATAGTGATGCATGTGATCTAGTGATCAGGGGGGAAATCAGTACAGTATTTGCTATCACCAGATATCATAGACATAGGCCACAGAAACTCATGTGTTTTAACGAAACTAGCACAAGTCAAACAGCTGTAATGCACTGTTAACATATTACAACTTTTGAGCCACAATCCTGAAGCTACTTACTTCATACAAGTTAAATTTACTTCAGTAGTAATAACTCCAGAATAAGGAGACTGAGAATTACTACAAATTGTTCAGGGTCAGTTAAAACCAAGTTAAAACCAACATTATTGAGCTGCAGCTAATGAATGAACTAGTTGATCACACAGATCAAGTAATTATTTCAGTCATTGCTGTCATTGTGGTACAACACAAATGTCAATCAAAACTAGAGCTGGAGTCCAAGTCATTTCACTTTGACTCATAGTAAAGTAGAATCAGACATTCTTCCAAGTAGAACTTTAAGTTGGCATTATCAATGCGTTTGGTAACAGCCAACCCATTTCTTGGAGTGCTAGTTCTTATTTATTAAATCACTTCAAAGTCTTAACATTAAGTGTTATATAAAATATAAAAAACTATAACAAGACAAGAATGATGGAATATAATTTCAATATGTGATCACAGTGGAGAGACTTTAACATGGATGGATGGATGAATTTACTATTACTCAATATGAATACATGTTTGTGGGGATTACTGGAGGCAAAGTTGATATAAAAGAAAAAAAACAATTGACATTTACTACTAATAATAACTATTTGGGAACTCCTCTTGGATTTTTTGTGGGAAAAGGAAATGAATGATTTTGAGATACTGTACTTGGATTTAAAAGAAATATTGTTTAACAGAAAGTGGAGAAGATGAATGTTATGGAGTAAATATCTTAAATAATATTTTTAATTATCTAACGGGCAGATAGAAAATCAGAAGTCATTTTTATTTTTTATTGTTTCTTTTTAATTTTCTTAATTTTCCTTTCCTTTTCTTCTTCTTGCTTCTTTATTTCTCTCTTTTTCCCCCCCTTTCTTTTTCTTTTCTTTCTTCTTTGTGTTCTCTGCTCCGGGCCTTTATTAGGGTCCAAGGATTGTACACTCATGGGGGTAGTAGATGGTTGATAGAGGGACCTTGGGTGGGAGGCAGGGAAATGTTGGTCTCTGAGGATGAGAGGCCTGGGAAGAGAAAGGAAAGGTCCCAGGTGATAGCTTAAAAAAAAAGTAGCTTGAAAGTAGAACTATCCCAGTGAAATTAAGATTACGCTTTTTTGTTTCTTTCCTGCACTTAAGGCTGTCACTATTCCCCCATCCCTGGAAACACTTTACTTAATTTTTTTTTTAATGCATAGAACATTATTTATTGGAGTTGTAGTAAAGTTTAGCTGCTCTCAGGCTATTAAGCTATCCTTTTTCACTCATTAAACCACAACACATTTCCTCATGCATTATTTAGCATAAAAGTGTGTAACCTTTATTGTTCTTATCTAGGTAAATGATGTTTGTATTCCAATCACTTTTCCTTGAACTTAGAAGTTTCTTCATCTCCATTTTACCCAAGGACAGCAGGATTGCACCACTTTCCCATTTGCTGAAGAAAGCTTATTGTTCTGATAACAATAAGTTATTGTTTTTGCTTACTGTTCCAACTCCCTGTTTTCTTTGCAACCAGCTCTCTATTAACTCCCTTTTTCTCACCTTGTGTTCCATAGTGCTCTTCCTTCTGCACCACTACAAGCTTCTCTGAACCCTTTTCTGATACCCACTCTTTTCTCTAACCACTTCACACCAAAGCCATTTGCTTGTGCTACGTGGCCAGTTCAAGTAAACACCGGGGGGTGGGGGACACATTGAGGATGAACATACCAGCTCTTCCTGCTGGTCCTCCAATTGCCAATTCAGTGGTCTTCTACAAGCTGGAAAGCAACAGTTTCAGGCAGGAAGCCTTTTGTATCTATGGAGGTCCACCATGCATTTAAGAACCCTGAAATATCAGGATTATATGATGCCAGCATTCTTGCATCCTTAAACCCTTTGATAGGAAGAGCCCGCTCATCCAACCCTCTCCTTACATTATGCTGGTAGTGTGGTATCTGCTGCAGTCCAAAATACCATTTGAGAAGGCCAGGCATGTCCTGCTGCTGCTGCTGACTTCTTCCTGGAAACTGGGCCACACATTTTCAATGAATTCCAACGTCACACATGACATCTCAAACTATTTTTACCTATGTAGAACCTGTTGACACAGGCTAGCAAATGTAACAATAATGTAGAGCCCCCCAGGGGTAGCCCTGCTACCATCTCTTGCAGCAGAAGCAACAAAAAGAGGCTTGTGGCATCTTAAAAGACTAGCAAATGTATTATGGAACAAGCTTGGGGGAGTATAGTCTACTTCAGATACATTACATATTATCCTGAGTTATAAGGATCCAACAATGTAGTTCCACTACGGGAAAAACTTGGCTGTGCAACAGAACTTCCTCTCTACAAACAACTTCCTATAGGTCAGTGTGGCATTTTCCCATTCTTTTGGAAATGTCTGTACAGGGGGGGGGGAGGGGTTAATAGGTAGACAAATAGAAAAGCCCAGAGGCGGAGCCTGTTTTTAAAAGGCTTAGCTAGGGGTTTAAGCAGTTGGAAGACAGTTGGAAATAGACAGTTGGTTTGGTTGGTTTTTTGTGGGTGGGAGGCATAGGAGTCAGAGTGAGTTAGAGACAGAGGGGAGACAGAGAGGGTGAAATGGATTACAGTGTTTCAAAGTATTTAAAACTTGTTTGCATTCACAATAAACTGGAATCTTTGTTAATACGTTACAACCTGACTGAGTTTGAATATATTACCGGGGAAACCTGGTTGGTGGCAGAGGAAGAGATAAGCTGTGGTGGTGCAGGGTCAATAGTCAGTGGAACGACCAGGGGCTCTGTGCGAATGCCACAGTCATGCAATTGTTAAAAGCCTAGGAGGCATGCCAGAAAACAAGTTTTCAACCTTAATTCCACAGTGTTTTCTGTCTGAGAGACTGGGGACGTACTGTAGAAACAATTTTGTGTGCAGGCTGAGGAGAATGAATCTCAGAGGGGCGGGAAGACCTGCAACAAGGGCTTAATTTGTGTGAAAGCTAACCAAGGCCTGGAGCCTAGGGATTATAACATTTTGTTAGAAGCAGTATTTATCTGCACACCTTTGCCAAGGACAACATTTGAGAATACTGTACGCCTTTAACTGATATTGAATGAACCAACAGTTCCACCTTTGAGGAACTAGCGTAAGATGTTTTGTGCTAAGGAAAGTAGTACTGGTAAAGGAAAGCTTGTACAGATGATGTGAAACTGCTCTCAAAACATCTCATTGAAAGCTACACTTGGGACATAGCTAAATTACAGACTTACCTGGTCTAATAGGCCTTGTCTCTTGCCAAGGAGCTCTAGAAACAGTGATTCTGTGAGAACAGGCAGGGACCTAACAAAATTTTCAGCAACCCTTTGAGGGCATCTATGACAGATGAAGTATTATGAAACCAATGAATGTTTGTGGTGTAGATATACCCCTTCTGAAAGAAATATTTTGCAGTTGTGCCTTCATAACAATTATCTTTCCGCATGATTTTAGCTAAAAGAATCTGTTCTTCATATGGAAACCATGGAGCATGGAGGTGACGGTAAAGAGGCAACAGAGGATGAGTTTGGATTTAATTTCTATATACTGGAAAGATGGGATCCAGATCTCTGACCAGTTCCTTCTTAGGATCTGCCAAAAAGGAAAACAGTGCCAGCTTCACCACACACACACTACCCTTTCCACTGGCAAATCATGCATTCAAAAAGAGGAGTGTGGGAGAATATATGTGAATCAGCTCAGAGGCACCTGGAGATGCTTTACTGTGATGTGCATAGCTCAGAAATCAAAGTGTTTGAAAGGTAAGGAATTCAAAGCCTCAGACGGCTGTGTACAATTGCTCAAGATTGCTGTTATGAGTGAAATTATCTAAGGTGGCTAGGAATGATGACAGTGTCCCATCAGCTTCTGAGAAACTCATGATTCATGTTACCAAAATGTACAAAGGTACCCAAATATTAGCAAAAGATGGAACAACCTTTGGAACATCTTCAGGGATATTCAGACAAGACAGAGAAGTTACAGTACAAAAACACGAATCATAAAGAGCAGGTGCTACAAGCACCTGAGGTTCTGCTGCTGTAGAAAAGTAACTGCATCGCATCACTTCTGTCCTAAAAACACAAATGTATTACATTGCTCTGTCACAACCCTTTTTATGGAATGTACAAATTTTATTGGTGTCTTTTTGTTCAGTTGACTTTCAACATAATCCATTTGCTCTGGGGGATAGCAGAAGAAGCAAGAAACTGAAAATACGATGTTTTTCCCTAGCATACGGATGGATCAAAAGGCAAAGTCAGATTTCAGGATGTGGCAATGTATCCATTTAGTCCTTACTGCAAGATACGGCATCTACCTAAATAGCCACAATCCCCAGAAGAATCCTCTGCACACAATATGGCGTGTTGTTTTTTTTACTGTCAGGACTCAGAATGGAAAGGAATAGCCAGAGGTAAGAAGATGACAAGGAATGTGTTGATGTTGCAACAAAATGCATTCCACACCTGGTGCTCGTGCTATTGCTTTTTAGGTGGATTTAGTGAAGACCTTTTTGTTCTCCAAACCCTCATAATTTTAATTATAGTGGTAGATCACTTTTAGTGCGTTTAGAACTTTGCTCTAAGTTATTCCCCTTCCTGGGTTTATGTTGGTTTTAAATTGTTTTTAGCTGTTGTGCTTGTGTTGGTTTTAGCTGATTTGATTTATTCATAATCTGTTTCATTTGATTTTATCATTTAAATTCTGCATTGTATTTTGCATTTTTAATGGTCTGCAAACTTCCCAGATAACTCAGTTATAGGGATGGTATCTAACTTCAACAAATAAATAAATCCTAAATGGCTTTGGTTCTGTATACCTGAAGGAGCATCTCCATCCCCGGACACTGAGATCCAGTGCCGAGGGCCTTTTGGTGGTTCCCTCATTGCGAGGTTACAGGGAGCTGGGCAGAGGGGCTTCTCAGTAGTGGTGCCCACCCTCCTGTCAGATGTCAAGGAAATAAACAACTATGTTTAGAAGACATCTGATGGCAGCCCTGTCTAGATAAGTTTTTAATGTTTGATGCTTTACTGTGCTTGATGTTTTAATTTATTGGAAGCCATCCAGAGTGGTTGGCACAACTCAGTCAGGTGGGCAGCTTATAAATAATATATTATTTTTGTTATATTACTGAGAGTCATAGTTAATAACAGTTGTGAAATAGAACATGATGTTCAAAAGAAATTGAATTTTATTCTCTAAGCAGTGATAATTTGTTTTGATAAGTCTGTTTAATAAAAAATATTTTTTTTTAAAAAAAAAGAATTTTATTCGCTGAGCATCTGGGATGGTCTAGATAAAGAGCCCTAGCAAGCATGGCCAATAGCCAGGAATGATGGGAGCTATAGTTCAAGAACATCTGAAGGGCCAATGATTCCCCACATTTGGCCTAGATCTAGAAAATGTCTCAACTCTCACGCCTTTCTACATAATTCTTCTGATATTCTACTGATATTCATAATTCTACATAATTCTACATAATTCTTCTGATTCTACATAATTCTTCCCTTTCTTTCTCTGGTTAGACAGTCACCAGAGGAATGCTCATGATAAGGCCTTGCAGAACCACTGTTTCACTTGGAAAGGACAGCACCACACTGTAGATCTGAATAATTTTGTTCACAGGCGTAAGGAGTCACAGGAAGTGTATCCCATTCAAGTACTGCACAGCTACTTTATCGCCCCCTCAGTCAAATGGTGCAATTCCTAAAGTAAGTCCTTTCACTTGTGACCTTCTTACAAATGGCATTTTGGTGGGGCTATCAGATGATACTTATTATGCCATTCACGAGGCATGCTAGCTCAGCAGGGAGCAGCCACCAGTTAACTGGTATCTTTAAAAAATAAGGAAGTGACTCTCCCTCTATTGCAGAGCTTTCCGCTGTAAATTCATCAGCATTTTAATGTGCGTGCCTCCTACTGTAAAATTCTGTGTGCAATCTTGCCTAACATACCTATTTTATAAGCTACTTCCTTTAATATAATGCATTTCTGTATTTTAATTTCAGCAACATATGCATTAGTATTAATATTCCCCTTAATATATGCATTTTGTACACTTATTTTGGGTTGGAAAACTGAATTACAAAGTTCAGAGAAATGTGAATTTTTAAGATAGCTGCATTTCAGTTCATATATTGTTTCATTAATTGGGTTCATATTATGTAGACTGACTGAATTTCTCCCCCGGCCACAACCACCACTTACAACTTGCAAGTATTGAATGCCCTGGCAGTGTCCTTTCAGTTCCTAAAAGGGAAGTGTTTTATTTGTAATTTAGATCACTGCATAAGTGCATTCATCTTCTACTTTCAGAACACTTCTAAGTGGACCTAGAGGAAACCTAAACCCTTACATAGATCCTATCCCAAGGGAAGATTTTACAGATAGATACTGTGACCTGTATCCTGCATCCTGGACCCCAATTATTCCAAGAAGGGTCAAATATGTGCAGCATCCAGTGGTAGCATCAGAGTACGCAGATCTTCATGTTTGTTCTCACATCTATAGTTCTCTCAGTCAAGACACATATGTGTTTCTGGGGATTTACCAAAACAGGCAGGACTATCTCTGGGATAAATACACCAGGTAAAAAGAGACACATTAGCAGTTAGTGCTGGGTTGTGACTAGCGTTTTCGTTTCTTGTGCAATGACTACTGATTCCAAAGGAAAATGCATGCTTATTGTTATAAGATGCAGATTCTGCTGAATGGAAATCTCATCCAAGTCTCATTGAAATGAATGGAAGTTGCTAAGCCACAGTTTCTGGAGAACCATATTGTACATGACTAGAATTAAAACTGTGTCTTTTGGAAGGAAAACTTTTCTAAATATTGATGGGGAACTATGACCAAATGAGGTATATGGACACAGTTCTATCCGACTGAGACCAGAAGACTGAAATATCAAATTGCTAGAGCTCAATGAGGAGGACTTTCCTTTTTATGCTGTCCTGTGTTCCATCATTAATCACAAAAGATTTGTGCTGCTGGTGCCACCAACAGAAGCAAAACAAATGAGGAATTTCCAGGAAATGAACAGAAGCATTTAAGCCTCCAATTGGGTGCTTTAATTGTTTGACTGCAGGCTATATCACTGAGAGACTTCTTTATGGGGCAACTGACAAATATGATTAAAAAAACCCCTTCTACCTGATTAAGAATTCTTTGAAACTTAAAAGCTTGCCCACTTTAGATCAATATAATATATTGTAATGACTCTGCCACTAGATTTCATTGCATGTTAGAACTGGACATCCACTCTCCCTTCCATTCTAAACAGATGAGAGTTGCAAATGGTTTATTAGCAAGCTTGGTGATGACTGATGTGCCTTCTTTGTTTTCATTGATGGGAGGCTGATTGGGAGGCAGCCTACACCATTTTGTGATTTTGGCTATTTTTCTGCTCTTTTAGATGTGGTAGCTATTTTGTGTCATGTCATGCCTTCCCCACATGGCAGCCATTTTGTGTTTTGCCACACTCCCATGGCAACCATTTTGTGATTGACAGCCAAAGCACTTTCTCAAATTCCAAATGCGCCAACTGATTGAAACAGGTTGGCAACCCCAGTTCTAACCACAGTAGCATAGAAGGGCCTTAAGAGCCAAACATATTTCCACAAGTGGCTCATCTAATAAACTTTTTCTGTCTTAGTTTGCTCCTTCCATCAGAAGCAATTAATGTCTTGGGGACATAGAGCAGAGTGGAAGAACAGCTTGCAAATACACCTTTTTAATGGCAAGAAACATATTTCCTAACTTCCAGAAGGAATTTTACTCCTAGCTCTTGGAGCTGCACCTTGTTATTTTAGGCTAAGGCATCTATTTTGCCTCTACTGCAGGCTATGCACATGAATTTTCTCCACCCTTGAAAAGTGGACTGCATTACATGTTCCTTGCAAAAGTCTTGGTGGGAAATTCTGACGAAGAAAATCCATCTTATTGAGAATCCCCACCATGTTTTGATTCCTGTGCTGATCATTCAAAGAACAGATATGTGATATTTAATAACTGCCAGTCCTACCTACACCTCCTGATGCATTATAAAAACTTTTCTGACTGTTCAATTGATAAAATAATTGGTTTGACACAAGTTAAAACCAATTAAAAACTGATTAAAATTGTGTGATCTGCAGAGCTCCAGAGCCAACTTTCTGACCTGATGACATCTTAACCAGAAGTCTTCGACCCTGTTCAATTAAAAGCAGCATAAGGAAGAGTTCCTTGATAGTAAAAAACCAAAAAAACCTGCAAGAGTGGGCTTCATTTATTTAAAATATTTTCAACTGCTCGTCTCACAGACTCAAAGCAAGGTAAAGTAACAATAATAAGCAATATTAAATCATATGACCTTTCAGATAGAAGACAGATGATTCAAGTACTTTCAGGTACAGCATTGCTTTTTATCAGTTTGTAGTATAACAGAGCTATTCCTCTTGCTTTCCACTGGGAAGAGCCTATTAAGGGACAGACTGTCTGCCTAATTAGATTTTTTAAATGTGATCTAGGAAGTGAGTGCAGCTCTAGTTTAGTCCTATGAAAAGGGAGACAGAAGGCCCACCCATACTCCACTTCATCCACATTTTGCTGCCTTTACACTTCGCTGAGCTCATCTCTTCACCCCTCTACCTCCCATTAAGAAACAGCAGCATGAGATGAACATTGTTGCCGCACCATACCATCTGCTATTGTAAGTATCTAAACATACTAACTTGTTATACAGACTGCTGTCCAATAACCCATTTAAGGAGACATGTCTGGAGAAAACTATGATCTTCGTTTTACTAAAGTTAAGAGTCAGCAAGTTATCTGTACAACAATAGCCCATAAAAAGCACACAGTCATAATTGCAGAACTGCTTTAGTTAGAAATAGAAGACCAGTGTTGTCTGCACATTACATTGAAGGACTTCTAGACTTGGACAATTTGAGTGAGTAAAAATCAAGTGACAATGTAGAAACAAGTATACAGCCCTGGTGAACACCCTAAATAGCAGGAATGGGTCTGGTTCGATTACTCTCCAACCCACATCTCACCAGGCTCATAGTTTTCTCATACAGGTATATAATAAGATAAAGCAACCTTTTATCAATAGAATAAATGTATAATATAGCCTATAATCTATTGAAAGGCAGATCTCAAATCTATACCACCAGCAGCATATAATCCATTACCAAAAAAGCACATTTATTTCTCAGCTATTTTGATATAATTCTGTCACTGAGGAAGGAAAGCATAATAAAACTGACTGTTTGACTTTATAATTTCTGACTTTATAATTTCAGTCCCATGGAACTGCAGACTATCCACCACCATACAGTGAGGAGGGATTAAATATACATCCCTTTCCCCTTCCCTAAAATAAAATTCGGAGGATTCAGAAATCTACCACAGGGAATTCTATCAACTACTTTAGAGACAAAAAACAATATGCAAATTAAATTTATTCATCATAATCTTTATTATGTAACAACACTGCATATCCTCAAGACCTACACCCCAAAATGGTGTGTTCCCCACATGTACCTCCCCAGTTTCTTTGCTTTTAGAACATTCCCAAAGGCCTCCTGCATCAGACTATTTTTGACAGCAGCCAGCAAGGTGCTTCCAAGAAATCTACAATTCCCCCCTACCATTTTTGTTCTCTAGCCAACAGCATTTGAAGGCCACACTGCCTGTCAACATGGAGATTCTATTCAGCCATCATACTTAATAGCCATGATAGACCTGCTCCCCATGAACTTGTCTAAACAGCCTTAAACCTCCCTAAGCCAGTGGCCAGCCCCACATCTTCTTGCAATGAATCTATTTGTGGATTATGTTCTGTGGAATGTTTTTATCTCCTCTGAATCCACTGTCCATCAGTTTTGTTCTGTGTCTTCAAGTCCTGGTTGTTCAATAAGTTTTGCAGCCTCTTTGCATAATCAGAGACATCTGAGAAAGGAGTTTCTGCACCATAATCTATGCCTGCTTTATGTGACATGTTCATTGTAGTGCAGAATAATATAGTACATATCATTTGTTACAACACTTTTAGGGGAGGATCCTAAAGCAATCCCAAAAGGGGATGGGACTTCCAGTGAAAGCAGGTGGGGAACCTGACATTTGGAATGTAGCATACTCTGGGTGAAATACCTTTAAAAACCAGTTTCTATGCAAGGTTGCAAAACTACAGAGAAAAGTCATATAACTCATCCTGAGAAGGTTAAGTACATGTTCACACAGCACCCATTGCCCACTACATGACATGTCTATATGTACCCATCACAGCTCTCATTCTCCATATGAAGTTGTGGGTGCTTGTGATCAGAGGTGAGGTTGTACATTATCAAGTTTCGTTTTATCAGTCTAGAGAGGTAATAAAGGAATTAGAATCCTGAGCCAAAACTACACCAGAAATTATTGATAGTCAGTTGCTCCTTTACTTTCAAAAGAGCAAACGAACTGTCTGCTGTGCATTTTTCAGCATGTGCCAAAAAGCAAGTTAAACTTCACATACAGATTGCTGCAGGCTGTGAGAAAATTAAACCTGCCAAGGGAATCTGCCTCACAGGCCACATTTCAAAAGCAAAATACAATGCCACAATAAAGTCAGTGTTTCCACTGTAATGATATCTTTGCATCCTCTTGGAGTTTTTGTTACTGTGGTTTTGGCTGTAGGCATTTTGAGAATATATGGGCTGCATGAAAGTATAAGGAGACAGAGACTATCCCTGAGCTATTCATACCAGATGAAGCATTTTAATTTTGTTTAAAATCTGCCAAAACAGCCAATTCGTACTCTTGTGACAGCGCAACAGTTTAAACTGCTTATAATTATAATACCAGTAGCAAGTTACACTTGGTAGTCTTTAAAGCACCCAAAAGCCATTTATGTAGTTCCTCTGTGGAAAGAGGAATGGAACTGCTGCAGTGTTCAATTTAGGCTTTACTTTTTGTCACCTCCATTGCTGAAATCCTCTAATTGGCCAGATGCACTATACACATGCAGCAGCATTGGGCTTTGTGGAGATATGCCCCATGCACCTTCAACAGCAAGTTGCTTCTGTCCTCATGAGCCTTTAGTGATGAATTTACTTCAGCCTCCCTGCCTTAGAAGCTTGATGGCTGAGTCACATTCAGAATGCTTCAACAGGATGCAGATGAAAAACAAGGAGCAACGAAAAACACTCTTTAGTGCACAAACATTTGTTCCTAGAGTGATAAAGTAGGCCTACAAAAAAGGACAGGGCTCTTCTGGTCATGCGCCTGCTTAAATTCCCTGCTCCAAACAAGGGGCTAGTGCCTTATCCTTGTCTGCTTCTGTCCACTGACATTCTTAGGAAGAGATGCATTTCTACCCAACTCTCTTCTCCGCAGTCTGTTTATTTGCCACAAGTCCCAGCTGCCTCCCAATGAGCATCCATGTTTGGAAAGGTGACACACTGGGAGTTGCTGAATAGCTGTTGGGTTTGGCCATGGTAAGCAGTCTGGACTGAAGTGAGACAGGAACCAGGAGCCCAGAATGCTGAGTAGTCAAAATCAGAGGACAAAATGTGAAAGCAAAACCAGAGAACAATCCAGGAGTCAGGTTCAAACAGCAGTCGGAATCAGAGGGTAAACCAAAGGCAGGTCCAGAGAACATGCCAGGAATTGAGACTGAAGAGTAATCAGTAGCAGAGGACAACAGCATAAGCAGCATTGCAAAAAAAGGGGGGGGGAGTGAAGAATCAGGATTAAAGCATGTATAGAACCCCAGAAGCATACCAAAATGCAGTAAGACTTTTCACTGGTGCAATGATCTTGTGAGACAGGAAGGAGCTAAATGGTCCATCTGGGTGGACAGAGCTACAGTTATCTTTCCTGAGAGGCTGCCATTGCATAGCACTCTGTAGAGGGCAAAATTATTCACACCATCATTACTCCTTGGTGGGTGGCCACCAGGTATCTCTGCATGTTTGCAGACATGACTGTAGGGCCTTCTTTATTAAATAAATTGCTCTTTTTTCAGTACTCTACACATGGGGATAAGAATATTGGCCTGCTGTGAGAATTACTGACAAAATGAATGTGAAGTGCTTTGAGCATTCAGGAAAAGAGCCTTTGCTATTATAATTAAAAATACTCAGCAAAGGATCATCACAGATATACTGAAAGAAACATAAGGAAAATAATGAGGAGTATTGTTAAAAGTTTCACATCCACCATACTTTTATTTTTGTTTCTCTGAGCACTAACCTCTGGGAATTATTTTTCTATCAAAAATACTATTTTTATCTTATTGCTTCTTCATTGCTCATTTGTATTCATCTTTGGTTTATTCTATGTAATGAATTCATGACAAGCCTCCAAGGCACAATAATACTGTGCACATCTCCCACAGCTTCCATTCAGGGCTCACCATTTGCTTTGCTAACTTCGAATTAGGCTCACTAAAGTGAGGACAAAAAGAATTATCTCATTTTTTTTTATCAATGGGGAAGCGGCTTTGACTTGAGTAAGCAACTCACTGAATTGGCAGGGAGCAGATACTATAAGTAAGTAAGGCCAATGGTTAAGCTGAGGTGCTCCACCAGGACAGCAAGGATTATTTTAACCTGCAAAGCTTAAGTTAACTGTGAAGCTTAGTTGCTACTGGTTTTATGGACTTGGAAATCCCACTCTCCACTTGATGTTGATGATTGATTAATAGAACTTCTAGAACTGACATCCCGACAGCAAATGACATACCAGTATGTCACAAATTTAATGGCAGGTGGGATACCTTTCTGGAGAGCTTTCCTTACAATAGTAGTCTCCAAACAGCAGCTGTGATTTAGGAAAAAACAACCTTCCACCACCTTCTTCTTGCTTCCCTTTCATCTTCTTCTGTCTTGTTCTTTATCTTTCTACTTGTCTGGTTGAAAACAGCAAGCTTTCTTTTCAGTAATTCCACAGAGCCATAAGGACTATAGCAAGAAGGACATTATTTATTATTTGAAGCGTCTGTACTTTCTGAAAGCTTTGTATCACCCAACAAGAAGATAGATTTGCTTTGAAACTTTTGGATTAACTTGATTATTCCTTTTCTATTTCATTTTTATTATCATTTATTGTTTTATATCATAAAAAGTTTTAATAAATCTAGAGACATTAATAAAGTAATGAGGCAGAACCTTGCTAATAAGGAGGCAGTGCAGGATGTCAGCAAAGTACATTCTTTCTGATTACATTTTAGGAAAGCAAAACTATAGAAAGCTGTATAAAATAAAGATATGTCTATGAACACACTAAATATACTAACTACATCCAAAATCACACAAAAACTAATGTACCACCATCACTACTGTCAGTTATCATATATTTGCAGTTCATTCCTGAGAAGTAAATCCCCCTAAAATTAGTGTGAGCTACTAAGTGAGCTTTGGTCTGCAGCCTTAATATCAGAATCTAAAAGGTATATTTCAATTGTGTCATTCAGACCCACCCACACACCACACACCCCAGATCAGCAGGCAAATATGACAGCTTTCGAGAAAACTGCAGCAGTTTTCACAGTACACAGCTTCAGGACACATTTTTAAGATCAATTCTACTACTGCCTGCCTTTCTGACTCATCCATTTGTTAAACTGTAACCATTTTAGGGGGCTAATCAATATGGAGGATGGGGAAGAAAAAAAGCTGCTAGATAATGAAATGCAGCTGCAGTGTTTAAGAGATAGAACAGATGCAGAATGAAAGTATGATTGAAACTTCCATTTCTGTTAATTAATTATCATTGCTTTGATCTTGTTTTTTTAGAGAGAAAGAGAGACTTCATGGACCAGAATGGTGCATGCTGGTAAGGAATCTTTGCTCGTTGGCAGAAATCCAAGGATCAAAATGTAGGCTTCAGCAGCTGTGGTGAGTAATCTGTCAGCAGGGACACCATGACAGCCTAGAAGAGAGAATTAATAAATATATGAAATAACCAGCCACACTGGGAAATGGTGCTGCATATATAATGTTAATTTACAACATTGCAGTAAAATGCAAAGTTTTAATAAAAAAGGGCACACTGATCTTGCTGTTTATTAATTTATACTAGGGGTGGTGAACCTCAGGCCAGGACCCTGAATGCAGTTCCATGGGCCTTTGGGATGCTCGCAACAGCTGAGGGAGTTGAGTATGTTTAGCCAGCAGAAGACTAAGGAGTGATATGATAGCTATCTTCAAATATCTGGGCTGTCATATGGATGATAGGGCAAACTTGTTTCCTGCTGCTTCAGAGGGTAGGACTCAAACTGATGGATTCAAATTGCAAGAAAGGATATTCCTACTAAACATCAGGAAGAACTTTCTGGCAGTAAAGAGCTGTTCAGCAGTGGAACAGACTCCCTCGTAAGGTGGTACACTCTCTTTGTTTGGAGTTTTTTAAACAGAGGTTGCATCTGTCAAGGATTCTTTAGCTGTGATACCCGCATTGTAGGGCCATGAGCTCCCTTACAACTCTACAACCCAGAGCCGTCTCTACCATTGGGCTTAGTGGCGCGTTGCGCCAGGGCGCTGGCCTCTCAGGGGCGCCCCAGCGAGTGGGGGAGCTGCGTGGCTTTGCCGGCAGCCGCCCCTTTCCCTGCACACCGCCTCCTCCAGCAGGGGCGCATCGAGGAGGCACAAGCAGCCGCCCGCGCTCCTTTCCTTCCCCTGAAGCGAGGCGGCGGCGGAGCTGCCTCCATCAAGGGGCAGCGCCCCCACCCGCTCAGCCCAGCCGCCCGACGCTGCGCGCTCCTCCGGGCGCAGATCGCCACGCCTCCGAAAAAGCCGCCTTGAAGGCAGAGAGAGGCGCTGGGGACCTCGGAGGCGGAGGGGAAAGTGCTTTCCTCACCGGAAGCCTCTGGCGCAACAGCAGCCCCCTCCTTCTCCGGGGTCAGGCTCGAGGGCTTTGGGTGCTCCTCAGAGTAGACCCATTGAAATGCGGGAGCAGGACGCTCTCCGCTGGGCAGATGAGCCGGGATTAGCATCCTGCAGGCGTTCCCACATGGGTACAGAAATTCGCCCGGGCGAGCTCGGCTCGGAAAAGGCTAATGCAGCAGGGAGGGTGAGGGAGTGGTAAAAACTCGTAAGCTTGGTTTTGCGCCCAACATGTGTAAAGCTCTTCCTTTCCTCAAGTCTCTCCAGAGCTTTGGCCAGGAGACACTTCCCAGCCTTGCTGGGGTCTTGAACCCAAGTCCCCCCTGCCTGAACAGCTTCCCAGGTGGGGGTGGGAGAGAGGGAGGAAGAAAAGAAAGAGGAGACTCGAGGAAAGGATGAACGCTCTTCTTCGCCCGATCTCGCTCCTCTCCCTCCCCTTCCCCACCTCCCTTTCCTCGAGTGCAAGTTTTGGAGGGCGATTAAAAGGAGAGGAAAAGTTGGGCGAAAGTCTCCACGGGAGGAGGAGGAGGAGGAGGAGGAGGAGGAGGGAGACTTAACCCCGCGGACCAAGTCTGCTTCCCTTTCTCTCTCTCTCTCTCTCTCTCTCTCTCTCTCTGTCCCTCTGTTCTCCCCCCCCCCCATCTCTTCGCTTTCTTCCTTTCGCCTGCTGCTTTCCCCTCTCTGTCTTTTCCCCCGCTCGAGAGCGGGTCGCTGAGCAGGTCTCCCTGGTGGCTGTAGTTTCCCCCCTCCCTTCCTGAAACCAAGGCTGCCCGAGGTCAGCTCGCCGTTTTCTGGTTTCGCCTCCCTTTTTGGGTGTGTGTGGGATCTTGCCCACTGCATCTTACGAGAAGGCTGTTTACCAATGGGGAAAAGGGGGAGGAGCTGCACCTGACGAGCTGCTGCCTGCTTTGCAGCAGATGAAGATGCAGGAACTCGTGCAGGGTCCGTGAGTGAAAATGGAAATCCCAAGCTGGGGGGGGGGGGGCGCCGGAGGGATCATTGAACCATGGCGCCAGATAGGCTTAAGACGGCCCTGCTACAACCCCTCACTAACTCTGCCCTGCACCCTCCCTGAGTGTTTTGGCCTGGCTGGAATGAAATGTGGCAATACCTTTTGCATGCCTTGATGAAGGATGAAAACATACATGCATCTGTACATGTGGGTTGGTGTGTCTACAAACCTCCGACTTCTGTGTAGCTGGAATGTAGCCTATGTTCCAAACCTAAGAGCTGCACCTACCGGTATTACTCTTCCCACATTTGCCTCTGGCCTCACCCACCACTTGGCAAGAAGTCTCTGGAAGGTTCCCCACGCCTGGTTTACACCACGGGTGTGGATCAAAAGAAAATGGCTTTTGGTAGTGTTCCCCTAACAGGTACAAAGGCCATTGAGATCAACAGTTGACCCCTCAACAGTCTCTAGTCTAGACCTTGCCAGGTGCCTGACCACCCGCTACTAGAATTGGCAAATTAAACACATGAGTGAGAATTGCGCTTGCCTTTTAGGATGGCCCAGTCCGTTGAACTGCTGTGCTAGCAAGCACTTAACACTGACGGAGTGCAAGAACTGCAGTGCAATGTCACAGTCTGCCATTATTATACCAGCATGTTGATGAGACTACTGTTGCAACAGCCATCACTGCCCAATGCAGCCCAGTCAGTGAAAGACTAGCAAGCCTTTAAGTGGCTCAGATACAAGTAGAGTAACTGGGATGGTAACTGGCAGGACTAGGGAGATTATATATATATATCCCATCCTGAGTCAGCTACATCAGCACAGACCTAGAATTTCATATATATAGGCAAACAGACATCAGGGCAGTTGTAAATGTCTGGTGGATAACAGATTGGGGTTATTTCCCCTGTAGCACACAGAATGCCTTCTTTATGCTATTAGATCTTTGACGCCTATTGGATCAGAGTGCCCATATACCATAACTGTCCACTTCCTGTTTTCAGCCTCTTGGAAAACCAGCGACTGTGGAGAATAAAACACTTCATCATCAACTTCTTCTGGCTTTCTGGGTAAGCAGTGTAAAAATGTCCAATCAGCAGCAGCCACTTTCGCAGTCTAAAGATGGAGAGAGAGAGAGAGAGAGAGAGAGAGAGAGAGAGAGATTTGAAACTGAATGCCAAAACATGCTAACAGATGAGCACACACAAAGTTGAAATGATGCATGTATCCCTTAAAATTACTCTTTCTCAAAAGCCCTGATTTTGGCAACATTGTGTGGGTCGTGCTAGGGTCTAACAAGCTGAAAGAATTGTGTGAGTATTCTACTTCTGGTTTCTTTGTCCTCTCCACAGTTTATGGTAATTGCTCTCTTGCTCACTGCTGTGTCAGCCTTGAGCCCCCTCTTTTTAAGCTGTGTGCTTTCCTCTTTGCAGTCTGATTAGGTGCCAAGGAGTATTTATCCCCTTTGCTTTTTCTGTGTACTCACTTTTCATTTGATTTCTTTAAATGCCGAAAAATTACACAAAACATTAAAAATAATAAAAGCACTGAGTATACATAAACCTTCTTATCCAATTTCTGCACACTATGAGGTACATCATTAGTGGTGGGCTAGGAAAACAGCCAGATATTTTTATGTAATTCTTTTTCCCCAGGCCCAATACATATATTACTGTGGCAACACACTATTAAAAAATAACCAAACAAAGCGTGGTTCAGCTTTATACCATCTTATAATGTATCAGATCACAGAGCATCACATCATTACTTCCCACGCGTGCCCCCCCCCATCCATCAGGCATTGGAAGGAATTGTTATGAGGAAAATATGAATCCCTGTGACCCATGTGTTGGGGGGTGAATAATAAAAGAATCAGCTGGATGTACGGATTCAAAATGCAGGGCTATACTCACTCTCCAGTAGGAGAGAGCCCTCAGTAGCAGATTTTAAATTCACAACAGTCAAGCAGCTGCATAGCATTAGGAATATAGGTTATTAGACCTTTTTATCCTGTTTAGTCTGCTTGCAAACAGTGCTTCTCTCTACCCATTTTGCAATGAACAGACCACACACTGTTGAGTAAAGTTAAAATACTTTACTTACATAAGTGTCCCAAAGGTCAGATTCATGCATTTATCCAAGCAGCAGCAAAGAAAATATAGGCAGAACGCTCTTGGGTAGAAAATACAGAACGATATCTTCAAATACATGCTCTAAGCTTGGAGTTTGCTTAGGCACGTCTTCCTTGGTCAGCGTGGAGAGAGAAGGAACAGGAAAAGAAGACTTCACTTCCTCCTTCATCAAAGAAGTGGAGGTGTGACCTAAATGAGTCTAGGGCACAGCTCTATGATCACAACCCATTTATGCACTAACTAGCACTAATTTCTCACAGGAATTACATGACTCGGGCAGTCCCACAGGGTCTAGCCATCCATTACTTAGCCAATATTAAGGCAATATACTGAAGCATATTTTATGGCATATGCCATGATTCTACAGTAAGTTATTAACTTGACTTTTTCTGTGAGCATTTAGAGCTGATATTATTATATTTGAATACTACCCTAAATATTGGATCATCACTTTGCAGCCTGAACAAATGTTTCGTTTTCTAGTAACTTAGTAACTGACAGAACACGTCATTCTTCTCTTAATCCTTTATACAACAAGCATTTTCATAAGCAATGTGTTACATCTTCCATTTCATTAAGAATTAAGGTACTTAGGAATATGTGCAGAACTAGGACTTCTGTACCACACTTCCTAAAGGTGCTGCAGCAGCAGCAACAGCAGGAGCAGGAGCAGCAACAACAGGAGAGTAGCAAAGCAAGCATTGTATTGCTTAATGTATTGGGGACATGGACATCATAACATACATACATTACTACCTGGTATGCTCCCTGTACCCTACACATGTACCTGTGTACATGCAGAGCAATTAGGAAAATCACATGAGTGAAAAGCATGCAAAGCTACCCTTAAAATTTTCAGTAATATAAACTTGACTTTATTGAGGTCCTATACCAGCAATTGAAACCCACTTCATACATCTTGCCACAATTAAAACTATTTTTTCCAACAAACCACAGAGCCTAGGGCTTGCTGATCAGAAGGTTGGCGGTTCGAATCCCAGCAACGGAGTGAGCTTCCGTTGCTCGGTCCCAGCTCCTGCCCACGTCAAAGTTCGAAAGCACGTCAAAGTGCAAGTAGATAAATAGGTACCGCTCTGGCGGGAAGGTAAATGGCGTTTCCGTGCGCTGTTCTGGTTCGCCAGAAGCGGCTTTGTCATGCTGGCCACATGACCCAGAAGCTGTACGCCGGCTCCCTCAGCCAGTGACGCGAGATGAGCGCTGCAACCCCAGAGTCAGACACGACTGGACCTAATGGTCAGGAGTCCCTTTACCTTTTACATCGAGTTACATAATGTATTTTGTATTACTCTCTGCCATCCACAGTGTGCATTTTCAAATAAATTGTGGCAGGCATTGAAAACAAAATATGTTGCTTAAAAAGGCAACCTACGTCAAGACTATATTCTGTTTCCAACAGTCCAGTGCTGTTGCGTAAAACTCATGGATGACCTACAAAATGGTAAATCAGCCTTTGATTTAAACACAAAATGTGTATGTCATAATAATGTGACTCTCTTCAGCAGAGCTGCAAGAGTGGTCCTGAATCTGGTGCCCTGAATGTGCATCTAGCATTCCATTCCCCTCACTTCTTTTCTGCTGCCTATTCTTCTCTCTGCCACCTCTCAGTTGAACAACTGGTTGATCAGCTCTTCCCTTAACAGCTAGCAGCTGGGACCTATAACTCATTCAATCAATGGCAGTCTTGTCAGTTGGAGTTGCTCAAAATATATTGCAGTGTAATCAAGAGGTTCATCATTGGCTTCAGATTTTTTTTTTTACGGTGGATCATTGGTACATTCTGCACTGCTGCTATGCATGCTGCTATAATGTTTTTGTAAGGGTAATAATTGCCTATTAAATCATGCCTTTAAAAAAAACCACAATCTAAATCATGCCTTAGAAGTCCAAAATGTATTCCTTTATATCAATAACTCATTATATATTAATCTAATATCTGAACAAAGCTTCATAGCACTGTGAGCAATTTTGAACACTGCCATTCTGGGAAATAGGATTGAAGTATGGCAGTTTAATGTACAGATCTTAATAAAGAGAATGGCTTTTCATGTAACCATTTTAAATATTTTATTAGATTACATTTTCTGTTTTTAAGTTGCTATAAGAAATATTTCAGCCACATACCTTTTTGTATTTCATATTTTTATATACATAAATGTGACACCCCCCCAATGCTGCCTGGCCTTTTTTTAAAGAAACACATAGCTCAGTCAGAGAATTATTTTAAAGATTTTATCTCTTACCAAAGATGCTTAAGTAACAATAGGATTTTAGAGAGAAACAGTGTCATTGCAGATCACCAAACATAACAAAACTTACCTCAATACAAAGAACCCCAAACCTGTACTAAAAACCGAATAAATTGGGAGGGACTACACACATCAAAAGTAGAATGGGATGAGGTAATAAAGAAGTAATATTGACTTCATATTATTATTATTATTAAGTAGCTCCCACCTCTATTCAAAATGCTGGATTTTCTTCACCATATTCCTTTTGCCCCTTTCATAGTATAAGCCCATGCCTCCCTCTGGACGATTCCATCCATTATTTATCCATTTATTTATTGCTGTCTGATAAAAGAGATGGAGAAATTCCCCTGATAGGGTCTTATTCCTGAAATGTGTGTATTTCCCTGAACAGCAGAATATAGAGGATATCGGAAGAAGAGAAATTTAGTGGGCTCAAGAAGGAAACATCCTTCTGGAGCAATGATGCTGCTTGCTGGGTAGTTAAAGCAATGAGACCACAGCCACATAAAAATAATTTCACATCCTAATTTATATGTATAAAATAAAGCACACACCCAGGCCCCTCCCTAACAATGCCCCTGCTCCTCAGAAGCTGATCTGTGTGCATTGTAATCAATGTAGCACTGAACTAATGGTGTGTGCAATAGATAGCTCACAATAAATATGGAGTACCAATTGCTTATGGAGTACAGCTTAAGTATGTGAGTGCATTGATCCTGAAGAAATATATCCATTCTCTTCCCTGACTGTTGCTCATCTACTCTTATCTCCACTGAGCAATTTATGTGCATTCATCCATGCAGGCACTATAGCATCCAGATACAGAGATGTGACTTCTACATTTCCCATGGCCTAACCACACATTAGTATTACTTGAACCTAAAACAAGGTTTATTTTATTATTATTAATAATAATAATAATTAAAACCAAGCGCAGAGAGGGTGTGTGATTTGGGGAGGAGAGACTTCACCCTTGTATTTCATGCTGAAACCCAGGAAACGTTGAACCCTCTTGCAGTAAGAACCAACAGTAGAAGAAAACTATGGGCTAATAGGAGGGTGCTTTTTCGCTTTTTGTAGACTGTTGCTATTTGCCTCACAGGGTTGTATGATTTATTTTTTCAGGGTCATAGTAGAGAGCAGAAGAGTCAAAAGCCCCTTCCCCGCATGTTGTGGTCTTAACTAGGATCAGGGCCTCCTGTTTTTGGTTCTAATATTTATATATAAATATATACACACACACACACACACACAAAGACATTGGAACTCTAATGTTGCTTTAAGCAACATGAAGTTATGTTCATTTCAACTCTCAGGTCACTATTTCAAGAAGGTAGGGAAGTTTCTTATGCAATGTTCAGCCTGATTATCTTGTGGCACTCCATTAAGGTTAACAGTTGCTTCAGAGTAGCAACTATCATTGTTATAATAATTGAAAATATGTACTCCGTAGATATTTCAATAAACAAGTACAGTACCACAAATCTCCAGTTAGGTAATGCAAACATATATGAGGCCTAAAATGTTTGCAAAGTTTTCTTCTGGAATCTACAAAACCCTAGAAATATGGTGGGAAATCTTTGCATTTTACCTTCATTGTGATCTGATAACCCTGGAAAGCCCTCAGTCTCTCTTCTTTTTCTGCCTCTTGCCCCATGCTTATCCATGTGTCTGTGATCAAAACGTTGGCTCCTTTGGCAGCTTCAGTAGGGACACTGGTGAGAAACAACTTGGTGCGGTGCTAACATGAATAAATCAGAGGAAATGCACTAAGATCACAGGGAGCACAGTAGAAAAAAAGATTTTACAGTCACATCCTCGTACCTTTATGGACTCCTGTTCCGCTATTTTGGTGACCATGGGATCTGGCTCAAAACCCTGTCAAAATAGATTGCAATGTTACAATGTATTCCATTCTTCCTACAAATATAGAACATTAAAGACATTCCCAGATTTTATAAAAATGGACAGTAGACTGGGTACTCTTAACTATATCATTCACAATACCTGAACTGGCAGCGTGCCTAGAGTTAGTTGGAGAGTTCCTGGATTAGATTTCCAAGCTATGGAACTCCTGGACTTTAAAAAGCATCTACAGACATAGATGGTAACTACATAAATAGAACCACATTGGAGCCCAAATGAGATATGATACCAGCAAATGTGTGTGGGGTTTTGGGTCGATGCCAATTCCCTATAAAGCAGCAACACCACATATGGTAGGGTGGAGCTGCCCTCCTGACACCAGCATTACTGCTGTTTATCTGGATGGAATGGGGGTGAGATGGATGGGAGGGATGGATGGATGGGAGGAGAACTGAATTGCAGCAGAGGTCCCACCAGTGTCACTACCTGCTCCCAACCTTGCTGTCACTCCACCACACACACATAAAGTATAAAGAAAAGGAAAATTTTCTTACCGTCCTTTTTATTTCAATATTACAGAGATAGGCTATAGAACCCAGCCTCTTGGATAATGGCGTTGTCCCGAGTGAATCTCCACCCCCTGTCTCTCCCACTTCCTCATTTGTCACTTCTATGGATGCTGCTACATGCCCTCTGTCTTTGAGCTCTTTGCTCTCCTACTTTTAAGACTAACCGGGTTCTTGGAGATGGGGGGGGGGTCTGGAATGCTTTCTAAAGACAACATGTCAGTCAGCTACCATTTCGGTCTTGCCTCCTGCTCTCCCATTATTTCCCAACTTTTCCCCTCATCTGCCTCTGAGCTGCAACCTCCCTCAAACCACTGTTGTAAATCCATACTATCTTCTGCTTCCTCCTCCCTGGAGGGGTCAGGATGGGGAGGCAGTCTCCACCATTGCTCCTCTGCCCAGTCCCTGACAGCATCCTTCATTTGTTGATGGACTATAACTCCTACCATCTCTGACCATTGGTCATGCTGCTGGGGTTGATGGATTCCAATATCTGGAGAGTACTAATGTGGGGAAGCTCTTGGTAAATGTCAGCCAGCACAGAGGCTCTTCAAGAAGAGCAAGAATCAAAAGATGTGTCAGATCTCCTAACCACCCAAATTACTTAATCTACTGTGCCCAGCTAGCAGTCCGAATTACTCAATTTTGTCCTGATCTTAGTAAAGTAACCTATTACACTGAGCACAGATTTTAAAAAGTTCAGGGACTGTTTGTGAGATTAAACTCTGCCTCTTCTTGGGGTTGGATCTTCTGAATCTAATTCAAGGGGACTAGCTGATTGTTCTTCTAGTGAAATGGCGACTTCAACTTCTGTCTTCAGTCTAATCTTTAACCCTCTCATTCCTGAACTCTGAATTATGAGGCCATTTCCTTGTAGCTAAGCATTTTCCTTCAGAGTGATAATGCGCTAGTTTTGTTAACAGTTTTATACCATTAAATTCCGGATAAAGTGCACTCATTATCAATGGACATGTATTTAGATTTTTAAAAATTAGCTTCCAAAGCAAAGTCAATTTTGCCTTTGCACTCTTGTATATAGATTTTGTGAGGCTAAACCCTCTAATAAAATCACAAATGCTTTTCTTTTTCAAAGCTGACAACCAACTTTATTGGCCCTGTTCAGAGCCACATGCTACCCTGAAACCATGCTGCTTTTAACAAAATGTGAAAACTATGGAAAAACAGTATTTCAGCTTTAGAGCAGCGATAGCTAAACTTGGAGGGTCACAGATGTTGTTGGACTCCAGTTCCCATCAGCCCCAACCAGCATGGGCAATGGTCAGGGATGATAGGAGGTGCAGTCCATGTTCTCTTCCTTAGAACATTTGACTTCCTCTCTCCCCAACTAAGATTTTCTTACCTTTGGAGTAGCAACATGCAGATTCATCCCTAATCTAGCAGCACTAAGCATAATGGAGTTTAGGACATTATTTCCATCACCTATCCAACTTAGGGTCAATCCATTCAAAGATCCATAGTGTTCCTACCCAAAACAAAACAAAACAAAGCCACAGTTATTTACAATGCTTGTCAGTTTTGAAGTGCAACTTTTATCATACCACGTAGTCTGGGATCTGGCAACAAGGATGTTGCCTTTGAACAAATTGCCATTGCCTATATCCTTTCTTTGTCATAAACATTACATAATATTAACATTGTTCTGTCAATCAATACACTATTATTATCATTCCAGCCAAGGTTAAGCAAATTGCTTAAGTGCCTATACACTAATGGACAATATCCTGCCTTCCTTTCTATGAGCTGGAGCCATTCATTATACTTGTTTCATACAAGAGCATATGCTTCTCTAGCACATAAATATGAATGACAGAGAAATATATAGCTATCTGTGTATTTCACATGCCTGCGATCACAGAACTCTAGCACTGCATGGAGAATTTGCCACAATGTGGGTAACTTTCATTCATTATTTTAGAAAGCATGCATCCTGCATTCTTCTTATAAACATGTAGATAATTTGAACAAAGTGACCAGTGATATAATAATAATAATAATAATAATAATAATAATAATAATAATAATAATAAAAGCCTGAGCAGACTTCCAACAATCAAGGGTTGGTCTTCCATGTTGTTAAGAATTCCTTGTCCCTGTTTATGACTATTAGAAGCAGGAAAGACTATGCAAAATAAATCAATTCATGAATATTTGTTTTAATCTGCATAATATGACTTTTCTTGGCACAGATTTGAATGTCATTGTTACTTATGATGATGAAACATGGGGTAGAATAGCCCTAACCAAAGCCAATAATAACTTGCTATCCAAACAAACAAATATTTATTCTTTATTAATATCTCTAATCTCTGTGGAGATAGCAGGCATAGTTCATCAGATGACAAGAGTCAAGTATTAGAACCATCTGTCATGCTCAATGTCCTGAACCACAAAAGCTAAGACACAGAAAGAAAAATATGGATAATAACACTATTCTCTCTAAACAGGTAGCCCAGAAGGGAACTGGCAGGATGTTAACAGCTAGTACAGCTAGAAGGCAGTGAACTATTACATAAGAACCATGAGTCACTTGCAATTACTGGAAAGCTGTCAATTCTTGGTGATGAAATGCCTTCCAAAGGTTATCAGACAAAATGAACAGCTGGAAATGGTTTATTCATCCTGCATTATAATGCATCCAACATTTCTCTTTTTGTTAGGACCTGATCTGAGGTGCTGCAACTTTCTACAGCAGTTCACAGAGCCTGGCTGGACGCCACCTTCCTGGAGTATCCAGAGGCCCTGCTCTTCTATAACTGGGTAATTCTCCCCACCTTGAACAATACTTTTAATAGAAACAAGCCATCACCAAATGTGAATTTATGGAAAGAGACATTTTTGCACCCAGCACGGTTCCCACAGCATTTTAAGCCTCCTGCATGAATACTTTTCAGTTACCTCCGTGTGCAATCAAAGAACACCCACTCAGAGCTTAACTTGTGTGATTCATCTAGGCAAAAGAAGAGATGCCACACTTCCTACAGCTAATCTTTTTGCCATGAGTGGTATGCTGGTGTTTCCCACAGCAAACCTATGAAAAGTGAAAGACAGGTTGTGTCCTTAAACACCTGTGTCCTGGGTACCCAGATGCATGTACATGAATTAATCTTTGAAACAAGAATAGCCAACATACTACACCCTTCAGATGTTGTCGGATTTCAAATCCCATCAAACTCAGCCAGCATGGCCCTACTCAGGGTTGATGGGAACTGCAGTCCAATAACATGAGGAGGACACCATGTTGCCCACACCAGGCTCAATGGAAGGATGTATATGTGTCATTTACACTTTACACATTTGTACATAAAACACCAAAGTGGGGGAGGTACCAATATCAAACACAAATTGCCACATAAGATGCGGAGTTGTTCACAGTCAAAAAGGTTGAATTGGTGAGGTTAAAATGCCTTTGAGCCTCTCAGTCACTATTTATGTGAACATCTCATTATTAGTGTGAAGGAAAGATGCCCTGGGAATCAGAGCACATTTAGTTACGTGCTTTACAGAATTATGGCAGTTTAGAAGTTCAGGCCCATGTAAACCACGACTGGGGGAACCTGTGGCCTTCCAGATGTTGTCAGACTCCAACTCCCATCAGCCCCAGCCAGCATGGCCATTTGTCTGGGGTTATGGGAGTTGTGGTCCAATAACCTCTGGAGGGTTGGACCCCGATGTACTGTATCACTTCAGAGAGAAATTTCAAAGACCACTGTCATAAAAGATTTAACAGCTAGCTCCCCCGAACTGGATCTGAACCATTTCATGGACGAGTGTTTGTGTTGCTCTCCTGGAGTTGCACCAGGAACACTAATGCAGGAAATTCATGAAGTGCAGAAACTGTGGGCCAAATGACAGATGGCTTGAAGATGTAATGCAAGTTGCTACCTGAACTGGTTTTACCACCGAAACCCTTGGCATTTCCTTAACCCTTGCCTTGACACACAGACAATATTAGAGGTAGAGGGACATTGGATAGGGACCAGGATGTCTGATTTCTAAACAGCTGGATGAGTGGACAGATACTAACAAGGTCCTAAGGAAAATAATTTAATATACTTAGCCTTTATGCAGTGCATTTAAAAGCAGGAGAAATATTCCTCACCATGGTTGTGTAAGGTGGCTCAGTATTAATAACCCCATACTACAGTTGGGGGTGATTGAGCCTGGAAACAGCAGTCTGCCCAAGTCCATCCAATGAAGAAAGAATTGAACAGCTCACAACTCACACTCACAGTGCCAGACCTTTATATTTTTGCAGCCTTCCACATCCCAACTATTTAGGATTTAGGTCTGAACTTTTAGAGTAGCTGAGTTGGCTAAAAGCTTTGCAGTTAAGCAGAAACAGGAGAGCATTACCTGGAGTGTAAGGTAATCAGCTAAAATCTGGAGGGGATGGTGAGAATCAGACAGTCCATTTATCACTGGGATTGTGGCCTGTTGTGCCAGCACCTCCAGATCAACGTGTTTATACACTCGTGCAAGGATCGCGTCTGTCATGGTTGACAATACCCTTCAGAAAGCAAAATAAATGTAAAGCCCACTCAATTTTTCATTGAAAATTAGTACTTTCATAATGGTTCATCTGCCTGAATACTTTTAAGAGCTTGCACAACATGGTTAAATACAGGTGGTTTAAAATGTAGACTGCTAACGATTGAAAATATTTTTTAAAAAAATTAAGGCAGTGAAAAGAGAGTGAGAGACAGAATTAGAAGACAGAAATATCAACGAACTGTTTAATGTAAATAAAGTTTGTGGTTTTCTTGTTTCCAGCCAAGCAATACTTGGGCATGGACAGTTTATGCTATAAACTATAGAACTAGTTTTTCTCCTGGTTTTATTCTGAGGGAATCTTCTGAGAAGATTCTGTGTACAAACAAAACACAGTGAGTACTTTCACCATAGTCTCACAACCCAAATTGTGTTTACTTGGATTGTCTGCTCTGAGGGTGAGGGGCCCCAATAAACCTGCATGCCACAGTACAAATGACAAGAAAATGGCAAATTCCAGCTAGCCTGGCAAGGCCAAGACCCCCATCATGCAACTTCAACAACTTCTTATACCTCTTTCTAGGAAGGTTAGACCACTAAAGCCTGTTTTTGAATTGCAAGGATTCTGTTTCCATCTGAATTGGCCATTATAAGAACCTTGCAACATCAATAATTTGGTGCCCGTGTTTGCCTGTTTTTGTCTTCCTCTTCCTTTTGTGTCATTATCTTTTTAGACCTAAACCTGAGGGCAAAGGTTGTGTTGCTTTTATTGATCTAAAAGCCATTCTGGGAACCTCTCTGGCCAAAGAGAAGGGTGTAAATACATAGGATGCATAGTAAAACCTTTATGCATCCTAAGTTTTGAAAGTTGCTGAATTCAAGCAATTTTAGTGCTTTTGTAAGGCTGCAATCCTGGACATTACTGGGATTTCAAAGGCACAATTGACGTCCAGGGGGAATATCTGAAAGGTGACACTTCGTCCTGGATCAAGCCAATCATTTTTTTTGGTTAAACAATTTTTGGGTTTTATTACAAAAATATTCCTTAAAAAATATGAAATATGGCAACCCTAGCTTTCACCATCTAAATATAGAAAGGAAATAACAGTCACACATGGTGTCATACATACCGTGCTGTGTCAGTGATACTTTCATTAATGCCCAGGTGAATATCTTGTGTTGTGAGGAAACAAGGATGGCCACCAAGGACAGCAAATCCTAAAATAAATACAATGATTAAGACTTTTAGCTTTGTCATTTCAAATTATTATGGCAAGCCATGCTACATGTCTTCTCCCTTAGAATTGCAGTCATGGGGATTATTTGACTTGATGTATTTTCCCACTGTCATAAAGCTGCAAGAGCTCTCCCCTATCCCAATGGCAAATCTATGTGTGAACCAAATACAGGAGAAAATAGCATTCAGAATTTCATTAGTACCAAAGAATATTTCAGGTTTTTATTTTTAAAAGAGAAGTTTATATAATATTTATGAGTCTTTAAAAATGCTATCATGTTTTAAAGGATCTGAATGCCATGTGGTTGTAACAAAAGCAATTATATAACTTTAAGAATTAGTACCCAAGTTTGTTTTCCTCCCTCTGCTCCCTCCGTTTTTCCTTTTGTGTTGGATCTTATAGAGACTGTAAACTTGTGGGCAAGGACTGCCTCTTTCTATAACCTCTGTACATGCCAGAACAATGTACAAGTTACATGTGTTGAAGATCTCACAGAGAGATATGCACAATCTTTTCTCTATTGATGCTGTTTGTAATAACCAAACCTGTTATTATTTTTTTACTGATCGTCTTCTACACAAGCATCTCAAAGCAATGTACAATCAAACATCAAAAACAGTTTAATAAACAAAAAGCAGGTATATTTTGAAAACCAAAAAAACACACAAAATTATATTTTAAAAAGCTTACAACACCACACAACTGTCAACATACCTTCTGGGAACATGCTCATAATATTTTCTGGGACGAAGCATTATTTTTAGTCATAAGAAAGGTACAAAAGTATAATCTTGCCAGCTTTTAAACCTGTCTTGGGGTTGTATACTAGGAAAGTTTGAATCCTTACCAGCAGATGGCACCACAACCATTGTCCTAAGCCAGTGGTGTCCAAACTTTTTTCAAAGAGGGCCAGATTTGATGAAGTGAACATGCGCAAGACCTGACCATTTTGCCTGACATTCTTAGAATCATTAAAATTAAATGCAAATTAAATGCAAATTTTATTTTTTCTGGGGGTATGCATACCCCTAAACATTTTGTGAATCTTTGTACTTTTGTCCATTTACTATATTGATTTCCCCTGATTTGAACTATAAAATGGTGATTTTCTAGAGTCAAAATGAGAGTACACCCTAAACATTTTTTTTAAAGGAGAAAAAGCACTGTGCATACCCAAACAGTTCCTGGCAGATATGCAATGTTTAGTCTTGTTGGCTTAATGCTGGTTGTGTTGTTTCCATTACTTTCTGTTATATATTCCATTTTGACTTGATTTTAATGGTCAACTAGATGGCTGAACTACTAATAGCTAAGTAACAACTTTTAAGGAATTTTCAAACTTCAATTTCATTTTTTTTTGTTCTGTCTTCTTACTTTGAATAATGTTATTTCATCATATGCAGGTAAATAATATACATTTAATACAGAAGGCCGTATTTACTGTCAAATTCTTGGTTTGTTTTCACCTGTCTCTGTAGATAATCTAGTCCTTGTACTTCTTTTCTCAAAAATCATAGCCAATGATTTTCCTTGCAGCAAAGGCAAATACTAAAAAACAGGAAGGAAAAGAACTTGTGACACACTGGTAAGAACAATAAACATTTTTGAACTTTCTGCTTTACACCTCAAAGTAATTTCAAACACTATACCACTTGCAGATGGGTGTGAGGTCCTTTTAGTATATACAGGACGGAATTAGGCTCCATCTCAGTTGTTTGCTTTGTCTACAGTCCTAACCCTATTTGCCTAAGATTAAGTCCAGTTTAATTCAGTAGGGCTTCTGAATAGAGTTACACTTTAGGTCCTGGGAATGGCTTCTTCCTAATGGTTAACGTGGCTTAGAGTGGCTTAATTACAACACAGTTAGAGGAGCTGGCCAAATCCTATAAGTTATTGCCAAGTTGAAATAAAAACATATGTAACTATTCAAAATCTGGTAAAAGCTAAGAATGCAGGTTTGAATTTTGAAAGTATTTAATATTTCACTTTTGTATCTTACTTTAAGGGCTCCATTAGAAAAATGAAATCTCGATACTTGTTTCAGTCTAAGGCAATTATCCTGTCAATTTGTCACATCCAGGACTTCTATGCCTTGGAGGTGACCTAGTTACTAGATTCTTTACTCCCTCTAGTGCTGCTCTGCATGTAGAATTCCACTGATGCTTTACACACCCTGTCCCCACCAATATGCTGAGAGCTGACCTGGCATGTAAGCTGCATATGTGCATTCACACACACACACACACACACACACACACGTGACACAGACTCAATTGCCCCTCCCCCAACTGGGAATGCTGGTGTGTGTGTGTGTGTGTGTGTGTGAGAGAGAGAGAGAGAGAGAGGGGGGGGGGAGGATATAAATGTGATTCCTCTACCCCAGATAATTGTGAGGTAGGAGAATATGCCAAAGATTTTTTTCATCATCATACATTTCAGTTCTGGTTAGATTTATATTTCTAGAATATGGTAAGCTCTCTTTTTCTTTATTTTTAACATTGAAAGCCCAAACAATTTCTCAAACACAACCCTTCTAAATCTTCAGTTCACTTTGAAGATCACATGGTCTACTTTTCCCATGGGTAGGCAAACTAAGGCCCGGGGGCCTGATCCAGCCCAATCGCCTTCTCAATCCGGCCCGTGGATGGTCCGGGAATCAGCGTGTTTTTACATGAGTAGAATGTGTCCTTTTATTTAAAATGCATCTCTGGGTTATTTGTGGGGCCTGTCTGGTGCTTTTACATGAGTAGAATGTGTGCTTTTATTTAAAATGCATCTCTGGGTTATTTGTGGGGCATAGGAATTCATTCATTCCCCCCCTCAAAAAAAATATAGTCTGCCCCCCCCCCACAAGGTACAGTGGACCGGCTCCCTGCTGAAAAAGTTTGCTGACCCCTGATTTCCTGTCCTCTCCTTCCCACCAGCAAGGATTCAAATCCCAAACTAGGCAGCACCCACATTTGTGTTTTAAAACACAGGTAGGTGGTTCTTTTTTAAAATCCGCATTGAAGCTAAATTCAGGGAAAACACATAAAAACACAGTATTTCCTAAGAAACAAGAGGGCAGATACAGGATATCTATGGATTGTGGCTAAGGCAGGGATGTCTTAGCCATTGAGGCTACTGGCACAAGGCGCTACAGCCTGAGGAGGGCACCTGCGCCCTCCAGCCCCGCCGGCAGTGTCGCTCTTGCCCACCTCTTCTCAGGCTGCGGACACAGAGAGGAAGTCGGCGAGCCTCCCGTCGGCACTGCAGCCAGGGTCCCCTGGATGGCAGCGCCGTGCCGCTACTTCGGCCAAGCAGGCGGAGTTGGAGGTGGAGGTGGAGCACAGCTGGCAGCGTCCCCACCCGCCACTCTGCACCCTCCGGCTGCCTGCTGTGCCTGGCCCTGCCCGGTGGAGCGCAAGTTTGGCGTGCCCGTGCGCCGCGCCCTCCGGCTGCCTGCTGCCCCTGGCCCTGCCCGGCAAAGTGCGAGGGGTGCCGGAGGGATCTTCGTGCCAGGGCGACGGATTTACTTAAGACGGCCCTGGGCTAAGGTCATGTGTACAACTAAAAAGACACGAGGGTAAGAGAGTTCATACTGCAAATGTTACATACCTCTCCTTTACATTTGATTCTTTCCTTCAGATCTGCTGCCACCCACAACAAATATTTTATGTCTTCAGCTGAATAATTTTGCAGTGTCAGAAGGTCCCGGCCTTTCAACTGGGTGGGAGTTTTAGTAGGTTGTTGCCCATGCCTGTATCTCCAAGGGAAATGACAAAAGAAGTTCAACTACCTCATAATTCAGAATTTTGTATTCTGAAATAACCAATGTCAAGTTGTGGTCCCAGGTTATTGGCTCAAAGGCACAATGCTCTACAAATGCATGGCACCAGGATACAAGTGACCAGTTGAGTAAATAATCAAGAAAAATAAAAGAATTTGTTGTTCTTCAGTATTATATATATGCATATTGCTACTATGGAAAAGTGTGAAGAATTACACTTGGGGAAACCATTGCTGATGTGTGCATGGGGTAGGGGGAGATTCTGCCTCTGTTTGCACTATGTGGCACTGTCACTACCTTTACCATCATGATCCTTACACCCCCACTCCCCTTATCACAACAAATGGTGTTGTGTTTATATATTAATAATGGGACTATAAGTTACTTGAAAATTATTGTTCCCTTCATATATATACTTCCATTAAAATTACCAAAATAATAATGATTTCCCAGTGTTCTACAACACACATTCCAATAATAAACAAAAAAAGATCAGTATGCTCACAACATTTGCGTTCATACACCCACATCCACACACCCCAGTAGTCACACAATATCCATTGGTTTTTTCCATATCTGCAATAGCTAGGGATTTGAACAATGCCATTCAGATACTGTGGTCATATCAGGAGCCTTGCTAGTTAATATTTTTGCTGCTGCAAACAAGTACCAGTATACTGTAAGTATAACAAAACAAGTGAAAACAACAAAAGACATTTAACAAAATAATCAAAGATTCCAGTTTATTCTTTATAAAGTTACAGAAGTCCAGAGCCCCACTCAGCAGGATGTGCAACAGATATTTCTAAGGGTGCTCACTCCCACCCCGCCAAAAAGAGGCCTTCACATGATCACAAATATTCCAGAGAGAGTCGGAGCTATTGATAAATAATAGAATAGAATTCTATTGGGTTTGAAATAAGCATGCACATTTATTTCAAGTATATGAAATTTTCAGACAACATCTGCAAACAAAAACAGTGATGGTAATTGCTCTGACATATCAATTTTCCTATATAATTCCTTTGCTTTAGTTCCTTGGTTTATGAATGACTGCTGCTAAGCAACAGAAACAGATATGATTTGCCCATCTCAGCAATCTTGTAGCTGCTAAAAACTGGAGTAGATAGCTCAGGATGTTCCACCACCTCTGTTGTTGTGAGGCATTTAAACACTTACCGAATACATTGCATCAGACGCTTGCTGATCTTGCTTGCTTTCCCAACATTGAACAGCATATTTACCAAATGCTAAAATATAGTTATAGTCACCTTATGAAACTTAGATGAAATAGTGAATGCATTCAGTGAAAGAGCAAAGGTAAAACTATCACGAGACAGTGCTATCTCTAGCAGTTGTAAGATCTGCTCAGGGATTCATGGTATGTAATCTTATGCAAATACTATGGATAAGTGTCATTAGTTAGGAGAGTTGCAAAACCCATGGGTTTTGTCCTTAAACACACAGCAAAATCTACAGCCCAGTCAAGGCATTTACTAGGCTGCCAAAGGTCTTCTTATGGTGTAGCAGGGCCACTCCCTCCTTTCCATTACAGAGAGACATAATGTGATGCCAGATACTCAATACAGACAGCAAGTCTTACAGGTGTGATGGACTTGCTCCACACAGACTCATAGGCTTACAGAAACCCAATTCATGCAGTCTTCTTTCCTCTCTCCTATTTATGGTGGATAACTATTATATGAATTAGGCATTTGTTTATTTTTTAGATTTTTATTTATATGGAAAAATATACATCAAAAAGAAGGCAAATTGAGGAACTATTCCATGTTTTTAAAAGGCTGACATTCAATAGGTGCAGCTTCTTTCATAGCTAAAGATAGATATATTTAGCCTGGGGGTAGGACTAGAGGACCCTCGGGATCCCTTCCAACTCTATGAATCTGCGAGTCTTCGATTTCCAACAGTTGGCCAAAGAAAGCCAATGTTACACAGTGCTTCGGACTAAGGAGACACTGCCCAATTCCTGCCAACCCTTGAAACTCGCCGGGTGACCCTGGGCCATTCACTCCTGTGAGTTTCTGCACCTCTTTTTCTAGGAAAAAAAGCGCTGGTTTTGAGGATAACAGTGGCACAGCGAACAATGATCTAACGGGAGGTACAAATGTGCAATAAATTAAATGCCCTTGGAAAGTTTCCAAGTGGGAATGTCCCCTGTTCTGGTGCCCACCATTTTGCAGTGCTCATGGAGGAGTCTTGCTAATTGCTATTGAACTATTCAGGCGGTAACTTTCGTAAAAGCAATGTTTTGAGGAAGGTTTTTTTTTTCTTTGTTTTTTTTTAAGAAAACCTCTATGGTACTTGGAGATGACGCTCTACCCCGGCTTGCAGGAGACTCTATGGTCGCTGCTCTAGCTGACTCCGTTGCTAGTGGCAGGCAGTTTGTTTACTTCCGGGATCTGCTGGCGCTTCCGTCTGTCTCCTAGGCGCCTCCCCCTCGAGCCTGTCATGGGGGAGGCCGAGGAGCAGGTGCCTGGTGAGTCCCAGTCCCGGTCCCGTCCCCCCCTCGTCTCGGGAAGCTAGTTGGTTGGTGCCGGCGCCCCACGCCTGCTTCTGTCATCATCCGCGGGCCCCGCGAGGCGAGCGCGCGACAGGTTCCCCGCCGCGTCCTGTTGTTTTTCCTCTCCTCTCTCCCCACTTTGCTCTTTATTTCCCCCGTATTGCATGGTAGAGGCAGGGAGAACCGGGCAATTCGCTTCAGACTCAGGGGAGTTTGAACCCATTCCTAGCCCGTGCTTGCTCAGAAGTAAGTCCCATTTACTTCTTGGGGGGACTTATTTCCAAGTAAGTAAAACGCCCTCAAATGTTTTCAGCCCCATTATAAACAGTGGCACATTGTATTTCAGGGCGTTATTTTTAGGCCACATGTTTCATTCCAGATGAGGGAGGAAAATGGTTAAAAGGCCAGAATGACTAGGCTCTGTTTCCATGGGTGGAGGCAATATGCTTCTGAATACAGTACCAGTTACTGGAAACTGCAGGAGGGGAGAGTGCTCTTCTGCCTGGGTCCTGCCTGCCAGCATCCCACAGGTTGGCCACCATGAGAACAGGATGCTGGACTACATGGGCCTTTGGCCTGATCCATCAAGCTCTTAAAATGTTCCTATTTGAAAGACTCGTTGAATTAAAGTGTTAAAAGTAACTGGTACCCACTTTTTTATTTTGGCCTCACCTGCTCCCAGGAAAACTTAACAGAGCGATACTATTAATGCATACCCAGAAGCAAATCTCGTAAAAGTTCAGTAGAGTTTGTTCTGAGGCAACTGTTTAGGATTGCAGCCTTTGTTTGTTTTCTTGCTACTTGTGTTTCCAGTTTGAAATCGGGAATCCCACCTGTACCTAACAGCACTGCTTGTCATATGACACTATCTGATACAGTATTGGGACAATTTAATAAAATATTTGTCTCTATATTAGCAGAACTTGGGACACCGAGGGCTGAAAAATACACCCAAGGATTTTGGAATCTTAAAATACCTGAAGGGCTGTTACCTAGTTGTGTGTTTTCCCCTGTTCCAGCTTGTAGGTTGCAACCAATGGGTTCAAATTACAAGAACATTTTAGATTAAACATAAGAAGAACTTCCTAACAGCATGAGCTGTTCAGCAGTGGAGCAGACTGCTTCTAAAGGTGATACAGTCCTTTTTTAGAGATGTCTAAGAAGAAGGTGAGTGTGCCATAGAAGTGAATTTCCTGCATCAGGACAAAGCTGAACTAGATTACTTTTGAGGTCTCTTCCAGATGCCATTCTCCCAGAAAGAATGCTGTTAGGAGTAATGTATGAAATAGAATTCAATATGTACGCTATTTTATTTTATTTTTTTAGAATCAGGTGCTGTATTCACATTTGGAAAAAGCAAATTTGCCGATAATGTGCCTAGCAAGTTTTGGTTTAAAAATGACAAGCCTTTTCACATATCATGTGGAGATGAACATACTTCTGTTGTAACAGGTTAGTGTTTAAGGTTTTCTTTTAATTACTTTCTGTAGCAGCATTTCAGGAAAAACAAGTTAGCATTGTACTAGTATTTTCACGTGAAAGATAGGTGTGCCTGGCGTGCTCTGGTCCATGGGGTCACGAAGAGTCGGACACGACTGAACAACAACAGCAACAAAGTATTTTCATAAATTCAAAATATTTTATTGTGAAGGTTCCTGTCCTGATCACACTGTGGTAGCAGTCTGAACCCACTAACTTGAGAGTAAGCCCTATTGTATCCAGTAAGATATACTTCGAAGAAAGGATGCATTGAATTGCACTATGAAGGCCCAGTCCTGAGGCAGA
Organism: Lacerta agilis; assembly: GCF_009819535.1. NCBI lineage: Eukaryota > Metazoa > Chordata > Lepidosauria > Squamata > Lacertidae > Lacerta > Lacerta agilis. The sequence goes on from NC_046315.1 coordinate 57,009,498, forward strand.
CTTGGATGCTATACAGAAGTAATGATGTTTGCAAGATGGTAACATGACCTTCCTGTGTTTGTGAAATGGAAGTCTTTATTTATATTTTATTGATGTAATTTCAATTAAAAGAAATTAATACAGAAAAAGGAGGGAAAGTGAGGGGGAGAAAAAGAACAAAGGTATTATATATATATATATATATATATATATATATACACACACACACACACACAAAAAAAAAAACGATATAAGATACTCCCATACATTCTTATTTAAATTGATACGGTGTTATTATCCCAATACCTATGTAAATGTGAAATGGAAATTTAGGTGTCTTTTCATGTTGAGATATGTGCCATGAGCTTTGTTTGCATCTCCCTGGTCTAAAAACTTTAAAATGTATCATAAAAAGCTGTTTCTTGATTAATTCAAAATTCAGTCTCTTTACTTTATACACATTTATCCAATATTTTCTCTCATAAAGAGAAGGGAGGCTTCTGAGAGCAGCTTGCAATCCCAAAAAACAATAAGCAATAAAGAAATAATTGTTACTCCTAAAGTAAATTTCACAAGATCCTTGAAATTATATACTTGGTGATAATACCAAAATTCAGCAGCAACTGAAGCCATGCAGTTTACAAGTCATCATTAACCCAGGACTAGAAGTGGCTGAAATATGATGATCAAAGACTTAAAAACAAGTGCTGATGTTCAAAGATCATATGAACAATCTCTTTGGGAGACCAGTCCACTGGTATCAATTTTGAAAAATACTTATAGTACAATCCTAATCCTGGATCCACTGGCTGTTAGAGTGGGGTGACTTTATAATTATGGTCATCTTGGATAGCTCAGTTGGTTAGAGCATGGTGCTGATAATGCCAAGGTTGCAAGTTCGATCTCCGTATGGGACAGCTGCATATTCCTGCATTGCAGGGGGTTGGCCCAGCTCCATGGGGCCATGGGTGCTTGGGCACCCACAATAATATAATTGTGGGGGCTGGGCACCCAAAAAGTCGATAAGAAAAGCTGGCAGGCGGCAGTGGCGCTGCCTCCAGGAGAAAAGCAGTTCAGCTCTGCCCTCTGCAGCCAGCAAGCAAGACTCTGGCTCTGAGTCTGAAACCCTCCCCATGGAAAAGGGTGCCTAACTGGCTGCAGAGAGGAGGAGCCACCGGTGCCCCCCATCGCAATGAAGACGTGTAATGTCACACACACATGCCTGCACATAGTGTGTGTGTGACGTCGCACATCCACGTTGCTCGGCGGAGACCCACAATCCTGAGGGCGAGATGGCACCCCTGCTTCCAGCTCTACAAAATGATTCTGTGTGTTTTTGCCATAATTTGCAGTGTACATGATTATTATTTGAGCAGGGGAGGATCAATGGCAAAAGGCCAGCCAAAATAATTTCGTATTTTTAGAGAACCTTAAAGCAAACTTTGTGATCACCTTTTATATATATATTGTAGAAAATGGTAAACTTTACATGTTTGGAAGCAACAACTGGGGACAACTAGGATTTGGAACAAGGAATACTGTCAACAAGCCAACTTGTGTGAAAGGTTAGTCTCGCATATGTGGTTTTATAATAGATGCCATAATTGAAAATGAGCTGAAGAATGAATGCAGTTGCTAATACTTACGGTGATTCTTAACACCACTACTGGAATAGCTCTCACTACATGTGGGACATAGGCACAGTTTTCATATGAGAACTCTTAACAGCTATTGCTTCACTTTATTTAAAAAAAAGAAAGAAAGGAAAACAAAAGGCATTTCAGAATTGAAATAGAAAAGTTAGAAAATAACCACAGACAAAGCCTTTCAACTACAATTTATGAAATATTAGAAAAAGCTTAAAAAGAAGAAGATACATGTCAGGTTTTTTTTTAGCAACAAATAAACTTTACAAAGCAAGGAGGGTTGTTTCTTTTGTAAAAGGGTAATGACACTGATAAATTATTTTCATATACATTTTTTATTTAAGGCAAAGAAAAAACTTTTATATAACTCTAACTCTTGACAAAATGCATAGTATTTTTTGTTCTCCCATCATTTTAAGATTTAAGGTATTTGACAATCCAATATTTTCTCCTAAAGTATGGAAATAATCTATTTGAAAATATACCTTCTTTTATGATACAAGCCCATCCTAAATAACAGGACATGTGCTGTTTCCTGTGGTTTAAACTAAGAGGATGAGGAGTGAAAAATCAATGTATTGGTTAGTTTCTGGCCAGGAATGCTTAAGCAAAGAGCATCAGCTTTGATTTACTCCCAGGTTAAGTGTGTATAGGATTGCAGCCTTAATGATCCATTATTATTATAAAGATGTCATTGCATTAGAACAGGTTCTATGGGCAAATTTGCAACATGGAAAAACCGCAGCCAATAATACATTGCAAACTATTATATTGGTTTCTCTAGAATGCGTGTTTCAAACCTAATTTCAGTGGCTAATGTGCACCTGTGGGTTCCATGCTGGTAACTTCTAGAGTATGGAAGGTCTAGTTTTTTGCCATTTTTCCACTTGCCACTGATATATGGTTAGTAGACAGTATGTAAAGTTGGAGCGTAATACATTTAACAGATTTTTTTTTTAATGGTAACCACTGTCTATTTAACCCTCAGCTTTAAAACCAGAAAAAGTAAAACTAGCTGCTTGCGGGAGAAACCACACCTTGATTTATACAGGTATGTCATCTATATTTGTACATCAAATATCTTATTACTGCTTTCTGTGCATATTCTAAGAAATAGAACCTTAAAAAAAACCATTATGTGCACCTTTTAAGCTGTTTTATATTGAACAAGACACTTGATCCATCTTCTGTAAAATGACCAGATTTGACTGGCTGCACCTTTCCTAAAGCCTAATCCTCCCTAATCCTCACTGAATAATTTTCAACTATCCTTAATATAGCTGATTTAAAAACAACAACAACAATATCTTGGATAAGATTTTGCTTAGTAGTAGCTAACCTGTTCAGTGTGGTTAACCCAAATAAACCTCTGGTTACATAGATCTTTCTGTGGAGATGGTAATAGCAAACAAGTCAGCTGTTTTCTTGTTGTGAATTCAGGTAGTAAATCTGATGCTGCCATCCTACTGAGATGGAAATATGCAAGGCAGCTCCTGTCAATAAATTCCTGCAAGGCATTTAACATTTATAGGAAAAGTCTATTTTCCTTGTCATGGTAGAATTTAAAGTCTTCAATAATGTTGTGAAATGAATAATTTTGAAAATATTTAGATCTGATTGCCATTCTTATGTCTGTTTTCCCTTGTAAATTATGTACATTTGTCATTAAACATGAATGCATTTTAATCAGGACCAAAGGTGTCAGGTTAAACATGAGAAAGGCACATGTTTTGGTTAATTAATTTAATGCCCATCATTAACATTTGTAGTTTGTATGTTCGAGCAAGATTGCATTTAATTAACTTTGGCCTGAGTACACATGCTAATTGATTCTCATAGCTAGCTGAGCCTTTACTTGTAGGGCAGTGGGGCTAACTTGTGAATCTTCTGATGTTGCTGAACTACAGCTTCCTCAGCCCCATTGCAAATTGTCTATCTCTGAGGTTCTTTTCCTTCCGTTTAGAACGGAAGGAATAATACAAGTCATTCCTATCTGTAAATATTGATTTCCAGCCATGAGCAGAAACTACTTTTACTATGTTATGCGTATTCCAGTCGTATATTTTTGAAACGTAGAATCCTGCTGCAGGGCGATGATTCTTAAGAACTTAAATAGGAATTTCTACAGGCAGACTTTGAGCGTTTGAGGGCACCAGGGATCGACCTTTTGTACATGGGTGAAAATAAACTTGAGCTGGTCTGATTTTTTTAGGTTTTGCTGTTGCTTCAGATGAGAGTGTGCTTATTCTACATGTGCTTTTCTGTGTGCAGAACAAGGAAATGTATATGCTGCTGGAGGTAACAGTGAAGGGCAGTTGGGATTAGGTGACACAGAGGAAAGAAGCACATTCCATCTAATTAGTTTTTTTAGTAACCAGCACAAGATCAAACAGCTGGCAGCTGGATCCTACACGTCAGCAGCACTAACTGGTGAGCCCAACAGCTAACACAAATGTTCTGTTAGAGTGTGTGTGTGTGTGTGTGTGTGTGTGTGTTGAGGCCTTTTATATTTTCCAGTTGACATTTGTGGAAGCCTGATAAAAAAATCACTTTGCATATATCCAAGGACAAATGTATTGTTGCAAATACTAGGTGAAAATGTCAGCGATTTTGACAGCTTGATACAGGTTTCCAGAAACATCCTTACTTGGTTCCTAGTTCTTGACTGAGAGGTACATCATTGAACAGCAAATGCTTTGCTTTGCTTAACTCTTTGGAAAGTATCCTGCCCTACAGTTATTTACAATATAGGGTTTTCCAATAATTTTAGGGAATTTTTTGTGAGTATCCAAATATTATGAACCTATTTAGGTGTATAATAGCATATATTTATATCCAAGGGTGTCTTCATAAGCCCTTTGTAGCTTGACAGTTTGACCACCGCAGTCTCCTAGCTTTCAGATTGAACTGCTCCTAAATGTAGCCATTTTCTGTGTAATTTAATTTCATTGTTGTCTTGATTTAAGAGAGAAATAAGTTTAGATAGGAGGACATACCATTTAGCAATCTGTTTCCAGATACAACATGCTGTTTCTTATGCAGGGGGGGAGGGAATCATGGATCCAATGAAGTTTTTACTGTGATTTTTGAAATGCAGCTCTCTATCATTTCATATACTATATTACAAGATGCTTTTAAAAATTCACCTCCGCAAAACTCCTCGGGTTTAAAACACCCTATGTTGTATTGCAAGGACTGCATTTCAGGAATCACAATATTGAGGTGCTGCTGTAAATTGGAAATACCATGTATGGGGTGTGCTAGCTCCACGACCTCGTTCCAGTTGCCCTGCACAATTTCAGTGGTGTCTCACGGAGATTTCTGCATGATGTGGAATGCTGGAAATCAGGATTCTAAACTGCATGGGGAGCCCACATGGGTAGAAGTAGGATCTCTGCTTCATACAGTTGCCCTCAAAATTGTGGAGGGAAAGGGGTTTTACAAAGCACAGCAGCCATGATAACAGTGGTCATGTAAACCCTGAATAGGACTTATGTGGCCACTAGATTATGGATCCTGGGTTTTGTAAAGCCAACTTATTTAAATGAGTAAATAATACACTTACAAAACTCTCTTTTCTTTTAAGAGGATGGACAGCTTTTTATGTGGGGGGACAATTCCGAAGGACAGATTGGTTTGGCTGATGAAGCTAATGCATATGTTCCTCATCAAGTGGATGTTGGTAAACCCATTTCCTGGATCTCTTGTGGATACTACCACTCCGCCTTAATAACACGTAAGTGTGGAAATCTGGAGAGATGCAGAGGTGTGGTTTCAATCATTAAATCTGATTAAGCCCCTTATAGTAGTTTGGGATTAGATCACCTGTCATTACTTGGTTAAGAGTTTGGATTCTATTTTTGCTTGCATGTATGCTACTAATTTGGTGATGGTCAGACTCTTATAAAGTATTGATCATGAACCTATTAATCTCTGCAAAGATGGCTTGGGCTTAATATTTGGGGAAAACATAATCCTTAACATACAGATAGCTGAGATAAACAAACTGACAGATTCTGTACATAGAAGGTACAGGTTTTGAGTATTAACTACTGTAGTGGGGAAACGGTAATGGAATTTATTGACTGTTGGAATAAGATCAGTAGTCATATAAAGCTGGTAAGGAATTTATTTCTGTAATCTGATCTTCCTGCAATTTGTGTCGAGTTGTTGCAATATAGTTTAATGATGATGGTGGTGGTGGTGGCGATGATGATGATGATGATGATGATTAATAATAATAATAATAATAATAAGCTAATCTAGTGATGGACATGTAATCTAAAAATAAAGTGGTGGTGTGTTTAAGTTTAAATACAGTTTCTGTCTTATAAGATACATTTGTCATAAAGGGGACATGCAAAAAAATGCCTCTTTTGTCCTTGCCTTAGTCTCAGTCTTGCTGCTTTGTTGTTTTCTTACAGGAGATGGAGAACTTTATACTTTTGGGGAGCCTGAGAATGGAAAACTAGGTCTTTCAAAAGAGCAACTGAAAAACTACAAGGTTCCACAACTTGTTTCTGGAATTTCTGGAAGGGCCAATAAGGTTGCCTGTGGAGGAGGACACACAGTAGTGCTTGCAGGTATACCAGCTTCTTACTCCTCAGATTGTGGGCTCATGTTTTAATCCCCACAATCCTAAACTGCTGAATCCACACATTTAAATGGGTCCACCTGCATACCACTTAGCATACTGGATGCTGTATGTCAAAGATGGTGGGGACAATTACAAAATAGCTGCTTAGTTTCTGTTGAAATAATTTAGCAAAATTAATTTGCAAGGTGTCAGTGGCAAATGGATGTAGTGATGGAAATTGTAGAGCAAAACTAAATAAAGAAAAGTTATTTAAAAGTGATGGAAGAAGGGGCAGAATTGGCTAAGAAAAGGGACAGTGTGAAGCATCTGTCTAGAGGCAGGTCCACACCATACATTTAATGCACTTTCAACACAAATTCCCGGGATTCTTTGGGGGAAGGCATATGCATTAAAATGAACCTGTTATGTGATTTAAATGTATGGTGTGGATCTGCACATGATCAGTGTTCCTGTTATATGATGTAGAGTTTTAGTGCTGGGTTTACACCATTTGCACATATGCACAGTACTAGAACTAGTAGCTAAATTAGCTGTCAGTCTGGTGGTGATTTTACATAACCAAAGCAGAGACAGTGAAAAGCCAACAACATTCAGGCCTTCGGCATGCTACTACTCAGGCTGAATCTTATGTGTTCTGGTTGATTCCTATTACTGACTAGACTAGGTTGAGATGTTAGTGAGACTAGACCCTGCATAAGGGAATAGGAGTAAAGGTGTTTACTATTCTAAATAACATCTAACCCTCTTACTGAGGTGTGGTGTTGTTTTGTTTTGTTTCCTTTTTTTTTTTTTTTGCTTCTGTATCTTCCAGCAGAGGGAGCTTTAATATTTTATTTAGTATAATATTTTGGGTTGTATAATATGATATTCTTACAATGATATTATGGGTTTAAATTTATTGGTTATTCTCATTTTAAAAAATATCTCTCATTACTTTTGTTTTTAATGACGAGGCCTGGTGTACACATCACACTGAACCATAGGCTAAAGCAAAATGTGGTTTAGTGTAAACACAATGCATTTTGGTTCATGCTGCTCAGTTCCAGTGGTGCTTCTCCTTCACTCCTGCTGATGTGCAGTAGACATATGAAGTGCTATTTCCTCCAAACCACAAGCAGAAAATTAAGAACAATTCTTGGTTACTACTCAACTACTCATTGATGGTTGGAAGAGACATACCTGTGTTCAGATGACATGACAAGTCACGTTCTGTGGCATGCCAGGAATTGGGGAGGAACAGCATGAGAACTTTTGAGCAGTGTGCTCCAGGAAACTTGGAGGATAGAAAACTATGGATAGAATATTAATCTCATGTATGTTTTTCAGAGGGGAAGGTCTACACATTTGGCCTTGGCCAATATGGGCAGCTTGGACATGGTACATTTATTTTTGAAATTTCTGAACCAAAGATAGTGGATTATTTGAGCAAGCATAAAATCTCTAACATTGCCAGTGGGGAAAATCATACAGCTTTAGTAACAGGTATGTATGCGGTTAGCTGTGAAATATATTTGCAATGCTATTGGTGTATTTTTGTGCATAATACAAAATTTTCCTGTTTTTAAATCTGCCAGGTCACAGAGAGATACGTAAAACTGGTCCTATGAAATATTTTAAATAACTTTTTCTCAAATTAAGACTCAGAACAGCTAAAAGGGACCCTCTGGGGCTAAGGGCAAGTTATATAAACAGAAACCCCAGGGAGTATCATTGAAGAAAGCAATGCTTCTATTGTTTGAATCAGTTGTTCCTGCTGAAGGGGCATTTCTGAGTTTGATGGAGCCTTAAGCAACAGTGGGGCTCAGAAGAATAAGTGTTTGTGTGTGGTTCAGGGAAGCGGGGTAAGAGTGTCCTTTTGGTGGAAGGGGTGAAGGATATGACTCTGAGATTTTATAAGTTACCAAATATTAAATATGTATAAATGGAGGTGATAAGACCCTGATGGTCTTAAACATATTTCATAGTAATTCTTATCTATATGTAGCTTATTAAACAAAACAAAAAACCATGCAACATGTACAGCACAGTCCTATACTTGCCTCCTCAAAATGGATCTCAATAAATTCAATGGGGTATACTCTCAGGTGTGAGTATTGCAATGACAATTGCTTAGTTCATATTCAGTGGCCAAACCATGGGCTGAGCATTGGGTCGTGCTTGAGGTTTGTGTGCTCTTTCCTCCACAATGTCTCCTTCACATGCTCTGGTAATTAAGTCTGAACTGGACAAACTCTGGTATGCCTACAAATTAGAATGGGAATCCATGGGTTCATGGTGCATATGTGTGATTTAACCCATTCTTATGATTTTAATGGAAATTGCGAACCAGGCAAGAATATCAGCGGCAGCTGCTGAAGTGCTTAGACAGGCTTAATGGGAAGCACTCTTTTCAGAAGAGTGCAAAACCTGGCTTGTAGTACTCAGTTACCAATCGTGAGCATACATCTTGATTTAATGAAGTCATCAAGATCGCTGAATAAATCTCCACACTGTGCAATAAATATATTCACCAGATGTGTTTTCCTGTTCGTATGCTAATTTTATTTAAGCATAATGTAATTCAAAAGATACATGACCCTTCTGCTAATGATGCTAGCGGTTTTTCTGCTGCAAATCTATTTTCTGATCAGCTTGCCTTCTCTAGTTTAATCAGCTTGTCTGTACTTCCTATAGATTTGGCTCAGTAGCTGTCTATTTTTTCATGGCCTTAATGGTCCTAGTGGTTGTTGAAGATTTAGTATAGAAGGGTTGATACCTGTGTTGTAAATACCGGTAGATGTTAGGGTTTTTAAGGTAAACTTGAGGAAGCAGGGTAATCCTGAAGGCTAGAATACAATATCTACTCTTGATACTTGGAGCACTAACTCCTTATTTTTACTGGTTCAGTGGTTCCATTAGGAAGCAATTGATATGGAGAACTTGAGAATGTCAACATTCCAAAACATTCAAATGTAATAATATTATGAACATCATTTTCATAGCTATATGTTTTACATTAGCAAGATTCCCTTTGTTTGTTTTCCTTCCTCTAGTGGAAAAACTTGTGTTACAGGTTGAAATACTTATTTCATAATTTTTGCTCTTGGAAAGAAAATGATTCTCCTTTCTAATTAGTTGTTGTGGCTTCACCCACTGCTTTTTACACACTGCTGCATTACATGTTAGTAAACATGCTTCTTTCTCCACATTTAGAGAACGGCCTTATGTACACCTTTGGAGATGGACGGCATGGCAAATTAGGGCTTGGGGAAGAAAATTACACTAATCAATTTTTTCCTACGCTATGTTCCAATTTTTGGGGGTTTGCTATACAGTTGGTAAGGCTTCATTTTTTTCTTCATGCTCTGAAATACTAATTCAGTATATCTCATGTTGTACTTAAAGGTACCATATTTAGAGGTCATCCATATGTTTATACCGTGCTATATTTTTAAATTGTAGATGAGCACTGGAGACATTTGTATTTCTTGGTATGTCTTTTTAAATAATTAGATTATTTTTTCTGTTTAGATAGAAAAATAGATTTGTATGAGATGTTTCTTTGTGATCAAAGCCAGTGCAGCGCTTTGTGCACTGTAAACTGTTTGAAGGAATGCACATCTTTAAGCAAATTTCTTAGATTCTACAGCAGATTCTTAGAATTCCGCACAGCAGTTGGGATATAAACCTCTGCTACTTAATGGATTTTTTGACATCAAGGCTACGATCAAGGCTATGCCCAGCCTGTCACTATTTTGCCAAAATAATCATATTAGGGTGAGTTATCAAAACAAGTTTGCCAAAAGGCACACTGTTTTTAGCCCTTCCACAATTGCTTCACGGACAGAGTGAAGGTGAGTGAGTTAAGTCTCCCTGAGACAATCACTTAGAAAAAGAGCACCACCAAATGGTAATCTCACACCAATATCTCATTTCTTTCCATTTAGAGTCTCATATTTGTCACGTTGACCTTGCTCAAAATACTATGATTTGGAAATGATGCATAACGTGTTGAGGGACCGTAATGGTGAAAGTTCTGAAGATTGTACCAAACCATTGGGAGTGTACTTTCTGCTTAGGTTTCTCCTTCCTATGTACCTGCAAAGTTTACAGCCTCCATTAATCCCTGCATTGACTTTGTACTGTAGGTTTCCTGTGGTGGTTGTCACATGCTAGTTTTTGCCACACCGAGGCCTAAAGAACTGGGTGAAACTCATGTGTCAGACCAAAAGGAACACCACTTGTCTGCTGTGGTCTCTGAAGTGGGTGGAGATGCATTAGTAATAGATACCTTCCATCAGACGTTATCAGCACGTTTGCGGCGGAGAGCGAAGGTATATCTTAAACTGTTTCTACTGAGCTTCAAAAAACTCAAAAGACATCATGATCACACCTAGTTGCGTGTTGAGACCATGCAGCCACCCCCTCAAAGATGAATAAAGACACCAGGACACAGAATATATGGTTAATGTTATTGGGCAAATTTTGGCCACAACTTTATTGGTTACAGAATGTGAGCGGTAATTGGCTTAGGCATTGCATAGACCAGACTGTATCTGACTCCTGCCCGCTGCGCAGGAAGTCTGGTAAGGGTAAATCACTGGTAAGGGGAGCCCCGTCGATGCAGACCAATTTGAGCTCCCCCTGGGTTCCTGAAGGGGTTGTGGCATGGCCCTAGCCCCGCCCCGGGCTTCAGACAAGATCTACACCCTAGGGGGCAGTGCAGGCTGTATATGCCAAAGGCCAAGAGATTCACTAGGAAACACTTGGACGAGAGCTGCTTGACTTTCAATATTAAGATCTCTAGGCAGCTGTACAATAAAGTACTGAGATCCAAGATGGTAAACCCTCCCCAAGTTTTTTTTAATGGAAGAGTGAAAATATCTGTATTATAAGTAAATAAATAAATAGCACATCAAATAAGTATGAAAATATCTGTATTATAAGTAAATAAATAAATAGCACATCAAACTTCCATGCTACTATCTGTAGTTGACTGGTAATTTATTGTGGTAATAATTCCTTTACAGTGGTACCGCTAGTTACGAACTTAATTCGTTCCGGAGGTCCATTCTTAACCTGAAACTGTTCTTAACTAGAGGTGTGCTTTCACTAATGGGGCCTCTTGCTGCCGCTGTGCCACTGGCACATGATTTCTGTTCTCATCCTGGGGCAAAGTTGTCAACTCAAGGTAACTCTTCCAGGTTAGCGGAGTTTGTAACCCGAAGCGTTCGTAACCTGAGGCATTTGTAACTCGAGATACCACTTGATTATGTCTTTCTTTAACTGAACAGTGGGTGCAGCCTCTAACTTGCCTTATACATGCAGCTTGAACTGACTATAGCCTTGGTATTTTCATCTGTCCTGAATCTGGCCAGGGAAGACCCAGCACACATTGTAGATGATTTCCTGACTTTAAGCATTACTGCACTGTAGCGCTCATTCTAGGAAATGAAAAGCGCTCATTCTAGGAAATGAAAAGCGAACACTGCCCTCAATCTACCCCTCAACGTATCACTGTCCTTTATTGGTTACCTTGAAGTGACTCAAAAGCTGCTATGCTTTCTTTTAACCCTTTCACAAGGACAAATCACCGGAACAGGTTAATCGACTGGTACGAACACTTCCTCCACTAGGAGAAGGTCCTTCAAAGCTTGCATCCTGTGCCATCAGCAACACTATTCCCCTTGGTGTACTCAGATCAAACCATCTTGACTCAGAGGCAGCTGACAGAAGTCAAGGCACCCAATATGCTTTGGATGGTGAAACAGGTAAACTAATTTTTTTTATCACCAGTTTCTGTTATGGTCCTATAAATCATTTGTGGGTTTTTTGAGCATCAGAGGTCCTTAAAACTGCAATGCAGTTATAACTTAGAGTCTAACTTGCTGATTAAATAATCAATTGTGATACTGAGCAACATAAAGACAGGACAAGTGCAATACATCTACATTTGAAGTCACTGGGCAGGGTTATGTGATTGGAATTTTTTCCTCTCCACCATGGCCTCATTTGCCTGCCACTGAAAACTTAGCTCATAGTTTACTGTGAGCATGCCAATCTGAGTGTTCAGAAGAAACTACAATCCCAGGTTTAGCATTATATCTGGACAAGAGACTGTAGTTTGCTTTGCTCCATACAAACCAAGATCTGTACTTAAGTTTTGCTTTTGACTTACGGATTGTGGTTTGTTTGAGCAAAACAAACTGCTATATCTGGTTCAGACATAACATAAAGTCATGGTCTGTGGTTTCTTTCTCCCATGTGCTAGTAGGAAGGAGAAAATTGGCCCAGACTGCATGTTTATGGTAAACCATTAACTATTGTTTAACCAGACACGTGACCTGGGCCATGAGAGATCCGTGCTTTCTTGCTTGCTTTTCTCAATTAAATAAGCCTCCCCACCTCCATATTTGCTGCCATTTGACCCATAGGGCAAGCAAAATATGCAGACATCATTATGGACAGAAAACACATTCTTCCTTTTATTGTATTTACTGAAACAAGATTACTCCTCCTGCCAGTTGGGACTGCCAGGAACCCTTCTGTTTCAGTTCTTTCTCGGTAATTAGAGGAGCATCCAGACTTCCTTTTCCTCAAATAAGTGCATACATGAATGACTGTATATCCTGTATTTTGTTTTAAAGGAGATAAGAAAGAGGAGAACAATGATACAGAAGAGAGCTCAACAGAAGATGATTCAGATGAAAATGAGGGTAGAACCCTTGGGAACACCACAGATGTCTTGAATATGGTAATATTTATTTATTTATTTATTTATTTAGTCTCCACAGATCTCAGGGGGCTCACAACATAAAAATACAATATAAAAACACAAAATACATGATAAAAACACGAACAAAACATCCCACAAACCAACAACCCCTTCCCACAAACACATCTACTACTAGTGATTGTATTTATACTTTGGTTTGTGGCTGAGATATAACTGTTTTTCTGTGGAGTGTCCGGTGGCAGTAGCAACAGCAGGAAGAGCACAGGAATCTTTCCTGGGACTCCACAGTTACCTTATAGAGAGAAAATGGTTTAATATGGACATAATGCTCAACTATGGTTTAGTGTTTCAGGAATGGGCCATGGGCTTGTGCAACACCTTCCTCCTCTCCTCAAGTATGACCACAAGGAGAAACGTTCACTTCTGTTTTCATTTAATTGCAGTATAACACTATGACCAGCCTATATATAAACTGATTAATTTTCACTATGGTTTATTGAAACGACTCAGCTTCATGAAAACTGTTACAGAGTAAGACCTGTTTTAGTAAACAAAAGTTAAGTCTAGCCACAATTTAGCTTGGGAACTTAACACTAAACACTGGTTTCTTAAAAACTGAAACAAGAACTTCCAGTCTCCTTGCATTTGCTGGAGAGGGAGGGTGTGGTGCACAAGCCCAAGTCCACTTTGGTTTTACTGGGGACCTCTGTAGTTTAGTATCTGGGTAAATGTTTTGCATTAATGTTAGTTAAAAGGATCAGGTAGGAGGGGATGGGAAAGACCTCTGCCTGAGATCTTGGAGAGCAGCTACCCCTCACAGTAGACAGTAATGGGCTAGATAGGCAACTTGTTTTGCCTGGCAGAAGACAGATTCTTGCATTGCTATAATTCTGGTACTTTGGGCATCAGGCTATTAGTCTGGAAGGTATGTTGAGATCTTCCAGTTAGAAAGCAGACTTCATGAATGTGTATCTAATGTTATACTTTCCAGACCCACGTGATGAGAATGAATCCCGATAACCATTCCTTAGAGTTAGCACCAGTACAAAAACAGAAGGTACTGCCGATTTATATATGTATTTTATCTTTTTATTTATTTCCTTATTTTTTGTAAAAAAAATATTTATTTTTTCTAAAAAGTGGTTATCTTTCCTGTTTCTATAAAACATTAACTACAGTAACCTTACTGATTCTAGTTTTAAAAACGGGTAAATTTTAAATATGCCTTAAATAAGAGTTGTCACACAAAACAATTTAATGCATCTTTTGTTTCCGGGAATGTATTTAGGATAAGGGCAAATCTTTCCCCACACCAGGTTGCTTTTCTGCTTATTACTAGCGAAAGGTTTATATACATAGTTGTTATTTTCAAAATACAACCTATTTTGAACAGTATACATTTTCATCAGGGGGCTGCAATGGGAAAAGCAGGCAGGAGAATCCTGCTGTGCAAGTGGAATAGTGCTTATGCTTCTCTGAATCTTGCCCATTTTCTTCCTCATCTTTTATGTTATCTTCATTTATGATCCTCTTCCATCCTGTCAAGCTGCTTATGTCCCTTTTCATGTTGTGATTTATTTGCCTTTTGTTTTTCTCTCATTTTATTTGTAACACTCTCCTTTCTTTTTTTCCTTTTCTTTCTTGCTTCCCATGTGGAGTAGAAGAAAAATAAAAATGGGAAACTGGATATTCATGGTAAGGGTGGGATGAAAGAGTCTGTTCCTCTCCAAGTTCAGAAGGGTTTGGAATTGGGTGGCACATCTTCTCAGGTGGAACCTATACATTCAGAGTGTCTAGGAAAGGATCCCAATTTAGAAAAAAGTTTTTACGATGCTTTTATGAGGAAAATTAAGGCTGGTAAAAAGTACTCAAAAAGTAAATCTGCACAGGCCATTACTGTTAGGGCACAGAAGCCTGACACTGACCAGACTATTAAAAAAGAATTTAAAGTAGCAAAAAAGGGGAAATTGGACCAAGTAAATTCTAGTTCAACCCCTCAGGAGCTGCCATTCAGCCATGCTAGTGATGGTATGATAGAAAAACACTATGTGGATTGCCAGGAAAATAAAGCAGAAGCTAAAGTAGTGAAATCTGATAAATATGGCAAATTATATGTGCAGGGTAAAGAAAACAATGAAAAACAGAGAGAGTTTAAACACAAGGAAATATTTATGAAGCAAACAGCAGTAACTGTGTCATCATCTTCAAGTGAGGAAGCTAGTAATGAGTCAGCAAAATATGTTCTTCAGATAAACCAGTATAATTATGGCAAAATAACAAAGAGAGAAATGGATGTAGAAAACAGAAATATAAATTGGGATAAGGAGCAAAATAAAGAAAAGGAGTGTTTTGAAGATACCAGTATGCAAGCTCAGAGTGAAGAGAATGAAAATATAGATAGTTCAGATGAGGCTGCCAAGTTAGAAGAAGAGAATCTTGAAAGTGAGCAAGACAATGAAGAATGTGGAGTGGTTGCAGAAGAAGCTGAAAACGAAGAGGGGAAGCAAGATGGAAAAAATGACAGTGAAGTAGAATCTGAAGGAGAAGAAGGTGAAAATGAATCAAATAAAGAAGATGACCCCGTAGTCATCGATAGAGATGAAGTTAAAATGCAGTCTAAAGCAGAAAATGTGGATAGGCTGGAGAATGAGGTGGAAGAAGGGAAAGTTGACACAGATTTTGAACTGGAAGAGGAAGAAGCAGAAGAAAATATAGATGAGGCTGTAATGGAAGAAAAATATGAAAACATAGAGGAGGGTGAATTTGTAAAGGAAATTGAAGTGGTAGAGGAGGAGCAAGAGAAGAATGAATGGGTGGAAGAGGAGAAAGAAAAAGAGACCAAGAGTAAAGAGAGGGAGAAGGAAAAAGAGACAAGGGAGGAAGAAGTGGGAGTAGGGGAAGAAGATGACCAGAAGGAGGAAGAAGGAGGAAAAGAGGGGGAGGAAGAAGAAGGAGGAGGAAAAGAGGGGGAGGAGGAAGGAAAGGAGGAGGAAGAAGAAGGGGCAGAAACAGAGGAGGAAGGGGAAGAGG